>NW_006408537.1:1030401-1062858 GCF_000296735.1 Chrysochloris asiatica
GCCATGGGCTGCCAAAAGAACAAATAGATCTGTTTTGGAAGAAGTGCAGCCAGAGTGCTCCTTAGAGGCCACAATGGCCAAACTTTGTCACTCATGCTTTGGACATATTGTCAGGAGGGACAAGTCATAGGAGAAGGATATCATGTTTGGTAAGGTGGAAGATCAGAGAAAAAGAGGAAGACCCACAACAAGATGGATTGGCCAAGTGGCAGCATCGATGGACTCAAGCGTGGCAACAGTAGTGAGGTTGGCCCAGCACTCGGCAGTGTTTCGTTCTGCCGTGCATAAGGTTGCTATGAGTCTGTACCGACTCGATGGCACCTAACAACAACAACAACAAGATCATGATGTAGCACTTGTATAGCACTGTGTGTTAATACACTGGACTACAAAGTTGTTTGAATTGCAAGGTTGCCGGTTCAAGTTCACCTGCTGCTCCCCGGAAACCCTACAAAGGGTCACTATGGGTCAGAACCAACTTGATGGAATTTAACAACAACAACAACAACAAAGATCATGACCTTCATTCGTTTCAGGAGGGAGCACGAGATCAAGAACTGATGGTATTGAAGAAAAAATTAGAGAAGATCTGGAAGAAAAACAAGGGTCAGAGATTGATGGAACACCAATAAAAATGTTTCAATGAACTGATGCAGCACTTGAAGCATTCAGTAGGCTCTCTGAAGTCATTTAGAAGAAACCTATCTGTCCAACTATCTGGAAGAGATCCATATCTGTGCCTGTCCAAAGAAAGGTGACTCAACAGAATATGGAAATTACTGAACAACATCATTAATATCACACACAAGTTAAATTTTGCTGAAGATAATTTTAAAAATGGTTCCAACAGTACATTGACAGAGAGCAGCTGGAAAAGCAAGCTGAATTCAGAAGATGATGTGCAACTATGGATGTCATTGCTGAAGCCAGATGGATCTTGGGTGAAAGCAGAGAATACCAGAAAGATGTCTACTTGTGTTTTATTGACTATATGCAAAGATGTTAGACTCTGTGGATCATAACAAACTATGTATGACATTGTGAATGATGGAATTCCAGAACACTTCATTGTGCTCATGTGGAATTTGTGCATAGACCAGGTGGCAATTGTTCACACAAAACAAAGGGATAGTGCATGATTAAAATGGTGAAAGGTACGAATGAATCAGGAGTGTATCCTTTCACTATACATTTTCAATCTGTATGCTGAGCAAATAATGTGAGAGTTTGGAGACTAGGAAGAACACTGCAGCACCAGGATTGGAGGAAGGCTCACTGAACAACCTATAATATGGGTGTGGCCTGTTTCCAATATGGCCCTGAACAACAACAACGACAGCAATAGACAAAGCTTGTTTGCCTTCTGCTGATCATAGCCAATCATCATAGAGTTAACCGTTTTAGATCTCACCATGAGTATAACCACATCTCAACTGCCAAACCACTGAGAATCCTGGCCCCAACAAATTGAACAAAACCTTAATTATCACATGGTCTTTGTTAGGGAAGTTAACAAGATCAGGAGATGCTCAGGGCACAGTTGTTCCAATCAGCTGCGGATAAGTTGCCCACAGGACACAGCATTTTACCACAAGCCTCAGCTTGAAGACACTCTGCTCCACCTAGCTCATGGTTCAGCAAACCTAACTCCTCAAATGAATGTCTGAAGGCAATCCACTCAACAAGCCAACTTCCTGCCCAAAGTTACTCAGCTTTACTTGCTCCATGAGCTGGGAAGTCCATTGCGTTCTCTTGTGCTCTGGTTCTTGGTTCTAGTGTTACTGCTGCTCTGATACTCCTCTGGTGTCACAGCTTTCGTCCCTGGGTCAAGGAAGTTCAAGTGCAGGGATTTGGGAGTCCAAAAGACAAGCTTCATTCCTGGTTCTTCTTCTTTGATAGTAGTGAGATCCTCCTTCTGTTTCTGAGATGGCTTGTTTTATACCCATGCTAGAATTTCAAGTTTTTACAATTAGAATGAAGTTGGTTCACCTTCACAGTTGCATCATGTCATCCTATCAGTATCTTCTCCCACCTACTTCTTGCCCAGACCTATCAGGAAAAGAGTCATTTGGTGGGAGTTACAAAGACAAGGCTAGAGGAGACATAATGAATATTTTCATTACAGAGCACTTGGTAAAGTAGAGAGACAGCTAAAATGAGGAAGACATTCAACAGGATTGATTGACACAGTGGCTGCAACAATGGCCTTGAGCATGACAATGAGTGTGAGGCTGATTCAGGACCCGGAGTTGTGCTATGAGTCAGAACTGACTTGACAGTACCTAACAACAAAATCTAAATATTAAAAGATTGGAACATATTTTAGAAGACTTAGCTGTAAGTGTCTCTGTTTGCTCCTTCTAAATAATGCCATGCTTTATTGCTATGTTGAGGAATGACTCAATAGACAGTTGGTCATGACATCCAATTATCAGTTAAAAGTGGATTAAATTTCAACTGTGCTAAAATCAGAGTCCTTAGGTGACACCATGATTTGTTCTTAATTAATAATTGAAAGGACTTCTGGTGCAGGCCTGTAGGATAATCATTGGACTGTGAACCACAGATTGGCAATTCAAACCTACCAGGCTTCCTTGGAAACCTTATATGGGGTCACCAGGAGTCAGAACTGACTTGACAGCACTTGGCAACAACAATAATTGAAAAGTTGGTGGTTCAAACCCACTCAATGACACCCTGAAAGAAAAGGTCTGTGGATCTGCTTCCATTAAGATTGTAGCTCAACGGGATCCTACCCAGAGGGAGAGCGACTGTGTGCTGAAGACCTGGGGGGTACGGGGGGAAGGATTACATGGAGGGGATTGTAACCATGGCAATGAGAGACAATATACGATAGAATGAAAAAAAAAAAAAAAAGATTGCAGCTCAAACCTCCTCTGGAGCAGTCTACACTGTAACACATGCAGTCACCATGAGTCAGAACTGAGTCAATGCAACTGCACAAAGAACATCAACAATCTTTACATACCTTGGATAGTACCAATGGTTTAGTGCTGAACTACTAGCCAAAACATTGGTGGCTCAAACCTACCCAGAGGCACCTTCGAGGACAGGCCTGTTGATCTGCTTCCAAAAGATCACAGTGTTTGAAAACTCAAAGAAGCCACAAGGGCTCCAGTTCACGTCAATTCATGTGGTCACTTGTTTCTTGTTGTCGTGTGCCGTTGAGTCATTCTGACTCATAGCAAGCCTGTATAGGGCTTCCAAGGCCGTATATTTCTATAGAAGCAGAAAATTTCATTTTTCTACTGAAGTGTGGCTGGTGGATTTGAACAGCCAATCCTGTGATTAATAGTCCCATGCATAACACATCACAACAGTGGTCATTTGGCTAGGACTATTTTAACCATTGACCTCTTTGGACTTAAAGATCCCAAGGGGTAGAAGCTTCCAAGTACCAACTAAAATGTATTGACTTCAAAATATATAGAGAAAACTGTTAAAGTAGATAATTGTTAAATTAGATGGATCCCAAAGATAACATTGTGTTAACTAGTTCAGTGCCACTCTTCTACAGTTATCTGTCAATATAATAACCTTTACAACAAAAGAAGAAAATGAATAACTTATTTTGAATAAAAATCAAGATTTCAAAATGTACAAATTCCTTTCAGAAAATTTTACAAAGCACTAATAATGTGGAATATTTGTTTCATATGAAGTCGTATGAAGCATAAATAAGAAAAGCCTAGAAAGGTCTTTTAATATGCCTTGTACACAGAGTCTTTAAGAAGTTCATGGAACAATTACATTATCTTTTAATGTCATTTGCCCACAAACTTTTTGAAGCCCCTTCATGCATTGTAAAATAGTCCTAATCATATTTTATGCAAACAATATGTGTACTATATGTTTTTTTTGGAAAACTACAGAATACTCTTCCTCATTAATTTCCTATGTAGATTATGTGTATAATATGTATATGCACATGATATGTGAAAATACGGTAATCCACCTCAGCAGATTTATTGGTCAGCATAGTTTTCAAAATAATCTTAATGCACTTAGATCAGTGACTAGCACGTAAAGGAGCTTTTTGTTGTGTAGTATTGAGCTGATTCTGAGTCATAGCTGTATCATAGGACATAGCGTTTCCAAGGAGCCCTGTTGGTGTAATGGATTACAAGTTGGACAGCTAACCACATGTTCAGCAATTGAAATCTACCAGTCAATTCCCAGGAGAAAGGTGAGGCTTTTGAAATGCTTCCATAAAGATTTATTAGGAGCACGTTGGCTCCATACGATAAGCACTGGACTGTGAGCCACAAGGTCTACAGTTCTAGCCCATCAGTCGCTAAGCAAATGAAAGATGAGGCTTTCTGCTCCTGCGAAGACTTAAACTTCAAAAGCCTCAGAAACCTTATTCAGGGTCACAATGAGTTGGAATCAACTCCACAGCACACAACAACAGTGATCTTTATGAAACCAGACTGTCACATTGTTCTATCCAAGAGTGGCTTGTAGGTTCAATCCCTTGACCTTTCAGTTAAACGCTTTGACCACTGAGCCACCAGGGTGCCTTAATTGTGCTTAGTGAGACTGGAACCTGATCATCACGGAACTGCCTTGTTTTCAGACATGACAGCATGCAGTCTTGCCACTTTTATAATGCTCAGTGTTGGTAGAAAAGATTGGATTTTTCTTCTTTGACAGGTTTCTACCTTACACCGGTTTTGCTGCATTTTATATCAGGAATATGAATGCGAAGTTCTGTTGATTTGGCCCCAACTCACAGCGACCCTGTATGGGTGCTGAGGAACATGAATAGGTACTTCACCCACTTTCTCTCCTTGTAGATAGAAAATGTTTGGAAAACTTAAGAAAGCCGACTTTTTCTTCCTATATGTAGAAAGAATTAGGCTTAGACATTTATCTGGAAGACACTCTTTTCACCAGGGCAAAATGCAATGGATGCTGAAAAATGGGCTTTAAAAAAGAAGTCCAAATGGCATTTGTGCTTAGAAATCAAGACCAAGTACTGAATGTCAAACCATTCTTCTGGTACTTGCCCAGATTCATTTTGGTTGAGAAGAGAAGGGACAGAGAAAGTGGCTGGAAGAAGTGGTTGAAATCGCGTGCACAAGGTTGTTCCAATTTTGCAAGTTGGAGTGAAGCCACCTTGAAGATTTGGCCTTGTATGTTTGTGATCTTAGGAAATTTCCCTAGCATTAAAGCTGTGCTTCAGGGAACAGCAAGAAATAATGATTTTTGTATCTGTAAATAAGGCCGTTGCTATGTGTGAGTGGCAATGTTCCATAGACATTAGCTATTTTCACTTTCTTGTGGTCCACCCATGAATTACAAAGCGCAAAAGGGTGTTCCCTTTCCAGCTGAAAATAGCTTTCGGCAGCATTTTCTGACACAGTTCTTCAATGCGCCACGGGACCTGTCACCTCAATCACTTGGCTTTTTCTTTCATCCTCCCACAAAAGGGATTTTTGGGAGGTAGGGTAACTGATCAGATGAAGCCGAGAGATACGTGAGCATGTTAATAACACCCTGTCAAAACCTGGGATAGCCAGATGCAAATACTTAGGTTAGGGGTGAAATGGGCTTCTAAAATGTTCATACCTTCATCCACCTAAACCTCTGAGCAACTGTCCCCTTTTCTCCTCCCATCCTGAAAACAATGCATTTTGTTTCACCTTTATCACCAATATCATGTGGCAAACCAAAATCAAAAGCAACTTTTTTCCCCCCTAAGGCTCACAATTCATAATAATGCACTCTTGACCTCCTTCTATTTTGAGTCTCAAAATATTTAATGAAGTGACTCCAAAAATGTAAGGTGTTTACTGGTAGAAACAGATTCACTAAATAATAATATTCAAATATGCTTTCCTAGGTTGCTGTAGCTAAAGAAAATGAAGTTATTATTAGTCAAATTGTATCTGATCAGGAGATTGTTCTAAGTGGTTTACTTATACCAGTTAATTTTGACCTCTACAATAACTTCAGGAGGTAGGCATTATTATATCACCATTTTACAGATAAAGAAACTGAGGCACAGAGAAAATAAGTATCTTGTCTACATTTGCAGATCTAAGTGTTAAAGGTAGGATTTCTTGTTCAGGCAGTTTGTCTCCTGGATGCTTTTCCCAATCATACACCATTGCCTCCAAGAATCAACACAGAGAGCTTGATGGTGGTGAATTCTTCTGAGAAGTGCTGATAAATGAGAATTCCCCTTTCTCAGGACAACTGCAGTAGAACTATAGAAAGCTAGAGTTCTAACATACTGTGCCCGTCACTCTGTACAAGCCCCAGGTGTTACAGAGAAAAAACCAGGTCAGAGACATCTCACAGCTCTTAGGGAGAGACCCAGGGTCAAAATCTGGGCTGCTTCTTTCCCTCATCAAATACCTCTATCCTCACACCATATGTAAAGATTATGAATACCAATTGTACTATAAAAGGGGCAAGATGGGCAAACCCTACCTTTATCACTAACTGTGCAGCCAGAATCAGTATGAATCCAATTCCAGCTGGAAGAGGATCCAGCCTTCACCTTCCTACATTTCCATGCATTGCCAGCCACTTTCAGGACCATTCCTTCCTCTGATCCTAACCACTTAGATCAGACCTCATCTCTGGCTATGCTGAGTCAGGTAAAACATCTCTGGCCATCCGAGTTCAGGTCATCAGAGCAACCTTAGGCTCAGGAGTCTGCACAACTCCATGCACTTCAAGAATAATTGCCCCCCTGCTCCCTGCCCCTCTAGTTCCCTTAGGACCAGGTCACAAGTTAAAAAACTATATGTTCTTTTTCTTTGACCAGTTGTTCAGCCTTTCTCTATCACCTAGCCATACAGAGCTGGGTCTACACAAATCAGCTTTGTACTGCCAGCCCTTGCTGGCTCATCGCCCATGTGGGCTTGTTAATTCTTTATAAAGGCTTACGAAGTCTACAGAGACTATTACCTATACTTAAAATTACCTAGTTATTATAACCAGAAAGAATACAAGGAAAGAGACACATGAAGCAAGGTCTAGAAGTCCTAGCTCGCGGCTTCCATTGTCCCCAGTTGCTGCCATACCTTCTCCCCTGCATGAATATTGTCACAAAGCCAGAAAGCTTCCAAAGAAAGTGTTCCAACATTGCAGATCCTCTAGTCATGGGGATATCAATTAATAGACACAACTTGGTTCTTAATGCATAATTATGAAAATCCAATCAATAAATATTCATGGCTATATCATGCCTCCCGCCCCTTCCTGAAGTTAGTCTGACTGGTGTGGGGCCTGTGGAACCTCTACTTACTTGACTATTTTGTAAAACAAAGGCATTCTGGTTACCTAGATTATTTTCAGAAACCAGAGTCAAGGACCAAACCAAGTTCGTTGTCGCACACTCTAATCGGTCCCATGGATGACTGATTAGAGTTGGTTTCACTCTAATTCCATAAGATTCTTATATTGTTTCCTGTGGCTGTATACTGTTCACTTCCTCTATCTCCTGCCTAGGTGAGGTGGTACAGGAAGGAATATGGACTGCCAGTCAACACATCAGGGTGGAATCCTGGTTCTAGTATTTTCTAGCTGTGTAAAACCAGACAAATTTTTGTCACTGGAGCACTCTTGCATTTCCTCATCTGTATATTTCTAATAAAAAATTGCCTTTTTATTTCACTGAATTTTCTCAGGAACTAGAAATTTACAAAGCTCTGATATCTAGAGCTCTAGAAGGAGCTCTGGTAGCGTAGTGGTTACGAATCGGGCTGTGAACCTTAAGGCCGGCAGTTCGAAACTACCAGCTGCTCTGCGGGAGAAAGATGAGGTGTTCTGCTCCCGTAAAGATTTACAGCCTCGGAAACCCTGTACAGGGTCGCTATGGGTCGGAACCGACTCAATGGTACTTAACAACAACAAGAACAACAAGATCTTTGCTACTTACAGTGTGGTCCACAGACCAGTAGCACTGGCACCTCTTTTAGTTGGTAAGCAATTTAGAATTTGAGGCCCTGTTCCAAACCTACTAAATCTGAATCTTTTATGTACACAGTAATGTTTGAGAAATGTTGTGCAAGGTTCACAACTGTAAAGCACAGCAAAGCTACAAAGATGCTAGAAATTGTTATTGCCTCTCAATCTAGTCCCTTTCTCTGTTTTGCTGCTTTAAAAAGGTCCCATGGACTTGGGACCAGTTTAGGAATTCAAAACTTATTCTGGATTTTGAAAGGGAATGTGGCACACATACAATATATTATTTAACACCTTCAGAATGAGCCCTGGCAATATATTGTATTGTTACCTAATGTAACTATTGTATAACTAAATACAACTAATAATAGAGTTTTATTAAATAATAATGAAATCTATATTAAATAGTAATGCAATATATTATATCCTTCTGAAGGAACCCTGGCAGAGTTGGGTTATATGTTAGACTGCTAACTGCAAGGTCAGCAGTTCAAATCCACCAGACTCTCCATAGGATAAAGATGAGGCTTTCTGCTTTCATACAAATTTATAACTTGAGAAGCACTGTTGTGTTGTTATATGCTGTGGAGTCGGTTCTGACTCATAGCTACCCTATATAAGGTTTCTGAGGCTGTAAATCTTTATGTGAGCAGAAAGACTCAACTTTCTCCTGCGGAGCAACTGGTAGTTTCAAACTGCTGACCTTGAAGTTAGCAGCCCAACTTGTAACCACTTTGCTACCAGAACTCCTTTGAGAAACCCTACATAAGGTCATTATGAGTCAGAACTACTCAAAGTAGCAGCCATGAGACCTGAAATCAGACAAAGTGCTTATTACACTAAATAAGATACGTAAAGATGAAACTATAGTTTCATATGATCTCTAGTTAGGTTTCACTTTTAACGTGCTTGCAACAAACTTAGAAAATAATTTGGGTTTCAGAGTTCAATGAATTTTAATATGGTTGATGAGGATTGTGGGTATTAGTTGAGTATTGATATTCTGATCTCAGTTTGGGAGCGCTCTGAGGTGTGAATTTCACCAGAAACAACCTTTCTCTGGGCAAACCCTGTGTGGATCGTGACTGAACCAGGAGTGGGCAGATCAGAGCCAGGGCAGGTGCAGCCCCAGGATTTTCCAGGATATGATCTCCTGCCTCCACAAGATTCTGTCAACTGCCCCACCCCTAAGGCTGATGCATGGCTTGTGGAGGAGAGACAGCATCTCAGCTTGATCCTGAGGAAAGTAGAGTAGAAACTGTAGTAGACAGGAGGTCTAGGCACTTCTCTGCAGCACACAAAGAATTCATGTTTCCCAGGGAGAATGGGACTTAATTTTATTCTTATTATTACCCAAGAATTAAGAACTCAGTAAAATAATCTCTTGCATTGATGATACTAATAATGAGAGTTTTCAAAACCACCCCAAACAAACATTCCTATGGTAAAATTGCTCTGAAAGGCTGAAGGTATTGCACCCCTCAAACAATTGATTCCTTGCTCCACCCCTTTTATGGACTACCTTAAACTTATTCAATTACATCTTGAGCTCCAATAGGCACAACATTTGTACTTGTTACAGAACATCCATCCCTTGTTACAGACTTACTGGGAGAAGAGAAGAGTGTTGTTGTTGTTAGGTGCCATTGAGTAGGTACTGACTCATAGCAACCCTATGCACAACAGAACTAAACACTGCCTGGTCCTGGGCCAACCTCACAATTGTTGTTGCCACACTTGAGCCCATTGATGCTGCCACTTTGCCAATCCATCTTGCTGGAGGTCTTCCTCTTTTTCTATGACCCTCACCTTACCAAATATGATATCTTCCTCCAGTGATTGGTCCCTCTGATGGGTCTTGGCTGAAACCAGAGAATACCAGAAAAGAAAGAGAGGAGAAAAACAACAGCAGCAACTGTTAGTGTAAACTTCATCACTGATATTTCAAAGAAAGACCCACCTAAAATGAAAAGTCTTTTAAAGAGCCTGCAAGATGTAAGAGGTGGAAGAGAATAGGGTCTCTGTTTCAAAAGTTCTTCTGCTCTTAAGTGGCTAGAAGAAATTGGAGCACTCTCCTTTAGTTGTCTGGGGTTAAAGGCATTTGGTGAGTAGGTGGTGCTGGGGAACATGGACAAACATGTATATATGACTTTCCTACCAGAAACATCTGCTAACTCACCCAAGATCCTTCTTTTTCAGAGACAATGAGACTGACGTGACCGCTTTGGAGCATGTGCATAGATTCCTATCTAATGACTACATCTTCGCAGAGTGAAATCTTTATTTGTGCTGTTTCATTTCATCTTCGTAGCAACTTCAGGAGTATATTGCCCCATCTCATAGAGTACTAAACTGAGGTTCAGTGAGATTAAGTAAATTGTCAGAAGCCTGATTAATTAAAAAAAAAAAAATTGTGTTCTGAGGCACTATGCAATGTTCAGTTGTTTTAGGAGCTTGTGATAGCAGGCTGTTGAAAGCTGTACTTTTGGTCTAGGGTTTAGGTGGAGATCTATGTAACAGGAGTGGGCAGGTGATAAAAGTGCTGCCTGTAGAAAGGTGTTGGGCAGAGAGGGAGAGGGGGCTGAAGGTAGGGTCAGGAATCATGTGCCCACAGAGGATGATTTATGACTCTTTTTCAATCTTTCTTCTATCTCCCTTCCAGGGATAGAAGAGAGATAATGATAGGATTATAGTGATGAAATGAAACTCCTAAAGCCATCCAATCTATCCCCCTGCCTTCAGGCAGTAGTTCATTTAAACCAGATAATTTTATTCCTTTGTTTAGAGATCTTAAGAGGAGGAATTTTTAAATCACTCAAAGATACCTGTGAGACAGGGGCTCACAGGATTCATAGTGATTAAGCCTTTTATGATGATAAATCCAAATTAATTCCCAAGCTTTCTTGAGTTCCTACTATGTGCACTGTGCTGAAATAGGTGAGTGGTAGATTAGTTAGTCAGACAAGGGTGCAGAAACTCTTGGGTTTCTCACAATTTGCTTGACTGATACAATTGCAGTAATTAAAAACCAATGAAAGAGTAATACGGAAAACAAATAGATAAATAAAATTGTATGCTAAATGCTAGTATTCTGCCAGAAATTAGCCATGTGACTTTTACAAGGCCTTACTAGACCTCTCTATGGAGCTCTGGTTGTTGTTGTCAAGTGCCGTCAAGTCGGTTCCGACCCATAGCCACCCTGTATAGGGTATTCCAAGGAGCAGCTGGTGAGCTTGAACCACCTACCTTGCAGTTCAAATGGCTTTGCAGTCTGGTGCATTTACCCACAGCACCATACCAGGAGTCCAGAGCCTGGTAGTATCGTGGTTATGCCTTGGGCTGCTAACTGAAAGTCAGCAGTTCAAATCCACCAGCTGCTCAGAATTCCTGTAAAGATTTGCAGTCTCAATACAGGGTTACTATGAGTTGGAACCAACTTGATGGCACACCATCCCCACCCGGACTCACTGACTACTCTTTATAAAGTGAGGGGGTCTTGACATCATGGGCACTTATCAATCTGAGAAATGTAAGAAACGTGGTAGAGATTGGGAGAATAATAAGAGCTCAGAAGAGGAGAGATCTAAGAGGAACTGGTTTGTCAACTAAAGCTTTGGAGGAGGTGGCACCTTACTTGGGTCCAGAGAATGGTTAAGTCTTGGCCTAGGGTCAGGGAAAGACACTTCAGGAAAACACCCCAAAGCAGGAATGAGTATTACCTACTGACTGGGTAGGATAGGGCGAGTCTACAGCAGAAGACATAGATTGTAAAGCTTGTTGTTGTTGTTGTTGTTAAGTGCTATCAGCCCATAGTGATCCTGTATAAGCTTTCCAAGGAGCAGCTGGTGAGCTTGAACTACTGACCTTTGTAAAGCTAGAGTGGGCCAAGTTACCTAAAATTCTATTGATTTTTGAGGTGTTTGGCTTAACATTAAAAATAACAATAACAACAAAACCCAGAAGTTCTCAAGAAAGTGATAAAGAAGAGCGAAAGAAGTTACATTACAAAAACAGCTGTAATATCTCAGCCCCTGGGCTGTTGTTGTTAGAGTTTCCAAAGAGCAGCTGATGGGTTTGAGCTGTCAACCTTTTAGTTAGCAATCCAGTGTTTATCTTATAGTGCCACACCAGGACTCCCAGTCTCTGGGCTAGGTATTCGTATACGTGGGTAAGTCAAAAAGTCTTGTTACTAGGGTTCTGATTAATAAATGCACAGGTTTACTCCAAACCAAACTTGTTAAAACATGTTTCTGCCATCAGTAGGCTATAGACAAGTTCTCTTGATAATAAATATGTCTTAGTCTTGTCTAAGTGTCATTTAAATAAAGTCTAATCAACACAGTGACTTCTGAAGGAATCTGCTGAGCCAATTAAATTCAAGACAGAGTGGTCAGCTCAGAAGGTTACGGTGTGACTGGTTTTGCGATTCCCAGAGGATAATCTTGATAGATTTCTCAAAGGTACCTGGACAATCTCAGAGGTGTATTAGGAAGATTCTAGAAAATTCAAAATCACATCGATGAGGAAAGGGCCAGGATAGTTGCTCTGAGGATTTTGTTTTTTTCACATCACAGTATACTTGCTCATTCTTCAAGGGTAACTAGAATTACTGTCCTAAAGGAATTTTGTTGGAAAACTTTACTGATATGGTGCTGTGGGTTAATGCACTGGATTGTAGTGTTGGTTTGAACTACAAGGTCAGTGGTTCAAGCTCACAAGCCACTCCTCAGAAACCTTATACAAAGTTGTTATGGGTCGCAACTGACTAGACAGTATTTAACAACAACAAAAGCATATGTCCTAGAGCCTTGATCTTAGCCCCTCAGACTTCTTTTTCCCAAACTCAAAAGATATTTTAAAGGGACATGATTTGAGTCCCTGGAGGATGCAAAAATTATCACTTTGATGTGTAAATTAAAGCATGCAGAACTTTTCAGGAATAGTTAGAGATACGGAAACACTGTCTTCAGAAGTGTATAGACCCTAGCTGGAGCACACGGTGAGAAACAACTGATGCACATTTTGATATTTTTTGATTAATTAACGTGGCTATGATTTTGTAGCAACTATTTGACCTACGCTTATGTAACCCTCAAAGCCATTCAGGAAGTAGGGGTTAGTTTTTCCCGTTTTTAAATGACAAAATGAGACTCAGAGAAGTTTTGCAATTTGTCCCCCCGTACTTAAAAGGACTCATTTGTATTTAACTAAAAACCTGAGCTTTCTTGTATGGGCAAAGATGTAAATAGCATGTGTTGTGGGAACTATAGAGAAAACTAGAATCAGAATAGCCAAGAGTTAAGGAAACCTGGAGAAATAGTTAGGTATTACAGGCTTCAAAGTAGTAGGGAAAGAGAGGGACAAACATTTAAAAATAATATTCTTAGGACCTAAAGGGAAAGATGGATTGAATATCTGTGATGCTAGAAATTAATAAATGAAAAAATGATTCCATTGTTTTAAACATGAAAAACTTTGAGATAGTTGATTCCATCATATCAAGTAAGAAGAAAAACTTGTTTGGGGATGAATATGAATTAAATGTTGGTCATAGAGAGTTTGAGGTGAAACTAATTCATTTCCTTTAGTGGCCATGTTCAGAAGAATCCAGATGCAATAATGGGTGCCGGGACTTTGTGTAAAGAGAAATCAAAGATGATGGAGATCTTTAAAAAGACAGGAGTTCTGCAATGGAGGCAAGAGAGGAGAGAGCAACAGTGAGCGATGGGAACACTCCCAGGAAGATGGTGGCAAGAATAGGAGAGTTCTACATAGGAGACTGTGAGTTCTAAGCAACAGAAGAAAACCACAATAACAGAGCATTTAGATGCTGAGGAGAAAAGAAACTTGTAAGAAAATGGGTAGAGGGAGGAGAAAAGAGTATTTGGAGCCTTTTAATCCCCATAAATTCTAATTACAACAGAGAAGTCAAATTAAAAAGACGTAGAAAAATCCAGATTTTTTTTCTTTTTGCATTATTTCAGTGATATTTGCTCTCTTGTTATTTCTTCAGGCAAACAGTACAACTACCCTCCTCAGGTTTTCTGCAGACAAAAACAGATCTGACTCCCAACTTGCTTTTTTGTAACTTCGTACCTGAAAATAATACACTTGCCCTGAAATTGTCACCTTAGATCTTTGAAATGCTCCCATGTTCATTCAACAGCTAGTTAGTTTCTCCCATGAGTCAGGCCGTGTGCTTAGCTTGGGTTCTACACATGGGCAGGCAGAGTCTGGCCTGTCTCCTCACCCACAAGCCATGTTAGCGTTCTCTTACTCAGACAAAGAGAGCAGCAGAGGGAAAAGGGTGCCCCTGGGATATTGAGACCAGTTAGTGATGGAACCAGCTCTGCCTCCCTAGTCAGTAGAGACTGGGGATAAATTGCAGTTCTTTTCCAGTGTGACCTTGGTTGCAGAAACAAGCCCAAACTACATGTCAACCCCAGAAGCCATTTTCCCCAAGGCAGATTGTCTGGAAGCTCAGGGGTTTTGCCCATTTCTCCTGCAGAGATCATCTGTTGGGATCAGGTGGGTGTCTCATCAGCAATCAATATCCTGGGAGAGCTGCCAGGGCTGGAAGGGCAGTGTCAGGACTAGGTAGTTCTTAACTTCCCTTCCTATGCCTATATCGCTTTACCTTTCATGTAGAAAGCCTGGGACCTGCTTTGGATGATAAATTCAAATGCACTGTGGTTGCAAATAGCACAGATTCAATTGTATACACTGTAACTTGTACCCCCTCTTCCCTTGATACTTGTTCCACTGATAAGCAGGAGTTTGGGAAAATCACAGTGGCTTCTGTATCCGCAGCCCTCCCTCTCTCTCTCTCTCTGTCTTTACTCTCTTTTCCCACCCCCTCTAAGCCACTTATCCACATGAGAAGATTTTTATATTCTCTGTGTTTGCATACATGCTGCCAAATATGGAGGGAGAAAAAGAAAAAGAAAAAAAAAACCCTTTAAAATATGAATCATTTTCTATTTTTCTTAGCCAGATAAAAATTCCCTGCACTTTTGTCCATGTAAATGCAAAATTATCCTCCTGCAAGTTGAGGTGGTGGTAGTCCCTGAACACAGTTATATTTTGCAGATAACAGGATTAGCTTGGATGTGGGTAATAAGTTGGTGAATCTCCCCCCGGCCATTTCTCAACACTGTGAGAGTACTAATCCTTTATGCTTTGATGTCTTCTAGTTTTCCATCAGGTGCGCCACGGACTATTTGTCCTGGGGCAGTCAGCTCTCTTATAAGATCTCATAGTGTCCTCATTAGCTGCGCCTATTTACCCAGCCAGCCTGTTGAACCCAATTTATAGTTTATGTGATTAATTCCCAAAGTACAGTAAACCCTAGCTCTAAGGCTCTCTATTATATGACTGCATCTCCTTTAAGGGCAAACACAAGCTTCAGCTCTGTTGCTATACAACTGCATCATATATAATACACTAATAATTTTACTCTCGACAACACATTAAACATCTTTCCATACACTTTCTTTATAGCACACAGCTCATAAAGAAAAGAATGTTCCACATTGGACTGTAAAGTGCTAAACTATATGAGGGAGTCATTTGGTGTTTTTGCTTTAAAATTTTTATTTTGGCTGAAATTGTAACATAGTACCACTATCAGGTTTTAACAGTGAATTGGCAACCCATGTCACTGTACAATTCTTTATCTACTGAATTATAAGTTTGAAAAAGGCTTAAGAGGTAATGTGGCAGCACAGATCCATGGGCTGCTTTTCATCTTTAATATGCAGACTTGGAAGTTAAAAGGTTCAAGAGTGTGTGTGTGTGTGTGTGTGTGTGTGTGTGTGTGTGTGCACATGCCTATGTGTGGAGAGAGGAAGACAAAGACAGAAATCAAAATGAAGAGAGCAGCACTTTAAGGCAACCTATACCCACTTTGCTGGAATTTTTTCTCTAGCAGAAAGAATTATGTGGAAAACATTTATAATCAGTATGAAGGGAAAAAAAAAACCAAACACACACACACACACAAAAATTACACTAATGATTCTTACCTGGGTGTACACCCCCTCCCTCCACCAGGAACATTGGCCTGTTTGGGGATGTTCACTGGGGAAGGTACTATTGCCATTAAATGGGTAGAGGGCAGGGATAATCCTGTTATACTGCTAAATATCCCACAGATAGTACCCTACAACAAAGAATTATCTGCCCCTAAATGTCAGAACTGTCAAGGTTGAGAAATCTTGCCCCGTTCCTTTGGAAGAGGGGAATGAAAGCAGGAAACTGGATCATGTCTATTCTCCAATTTTAATTGACCTCAAAGTGAAGAAAGTGGTAAGAGACAGGGGATATTTGGCATCTATTTTGGATTTTGCAGAGAAACATATGACTTGATTATTTCTATTGTGAATGGCTTAAACCTCACATATTTTTTGCTAGTTGACATCAAATTTGGTGCATAACAAATCTAATTGGTCAGCACAGAAAAGGGTGAGGTGTGATTTACCCTCCTTCCTTTTGCTAATGGTTGGTTGATTGGGGAAATGTTTTGCCGGGCTGAAATGTGATAATGAATGTCTTTGAAAGTACCTGTGAATGTTTATTTCTATCATCTTCATTCTTTCTCTATTCTTATTACCTCTATTCCCCATTGCTAGAAGAATGGAGACCATAGACGCTTATTCATGTGCCTGTCAAGTGTAATCCCACAGTTCTTCCTTGGGGTGTTTCCTGGTGGTTATGGTCCTCATCTGCAGATGAATAAACTGACATTTTGAAGGTATAAAAGTAGCACTAGAAAGACTGAGGTATTATTGTAGTATTGTGAAGTGAAGTTCTTAGTTAGAGTAACCACCATCATTGCTGCATCGATCAAACACCTTTCCCCATAATTCCAAAAACACTTCAAAATCTTATCATTGTATAAGCCAAATGCTTTCTGGGACCATTTTTCTTTTAACCCATGATTATGGGTCAAGTAGCCTTCATTATGGATTACAACTCTATGAAAAGAAAACAAAAATCCTTACGACTAGACTAACAAACAACATTATGATAAATGGAGAAAAGATTAAATTTGACAAGGATTTCATTTTACTCGGATCCATAGTCAAAGGTTAAGAAAGCAGCAGTCAAGAAACCAAACATGCATTGCATTGTGAAAATCTGCCTCAAAAGACTTCTTTACAGTGTTAAACAGCAAAGGTGACATTTTGAAGACTAAGGTGTACCTGATCCAAGCCATGGTACGTTCAGTGATCTCATATGGCTGTGAAGACTGGACAATGAATAAGGAAGACCAGAGAAGACCTGATGCATTTGAAGCATGGTGTTGACTAAGAATGTTGGAAATGCCATGACCTGTCAGAGGAACAAACAAATTTGTCTTGGAACAAGTATAGACAGAAGATTCCTTAGAAGCTAGACTGTCCAAGTCTCCTTTTGGATATGCTATCGGAGAGACCAGTCCCTGGAGAAGAGCACCATGTTTGGTAAAGTAGAGGATCAGCAAAAAAAAAGAGGAAGAATCTCAATGAGATGTATGTTTTGATACAGCGGCGGCAACAATGAACTCAAATGTAACAACAGTTGTGGGGATGGTACAGGACCAGGCAGGGTTTCATTCTGTTGTACATGGAGTCGCTAGGAGTCAGATTCCACTTGATGGCACCTAACAGTAATAGTTTCTCTACAGAATACAAATGTTAGTGAAATATTTTTGTTTCCTGATTCTTGTTTTATAGGTCTGCCTCTAAAGTTTTTATCACTCAAGGTCCACAAAAGGAGACTTGAGTTTGTTATTAACTATCTGGTGTGGCACTGTGGGTTAATGTGCTGGACTGCAAAGTTGGTTTGAACTATAAGGTTGGCAGTTCAAGCTCACCAGTTGCTCCACAGAAATGCTATACAGGGTTGATATGGGTCAGAATCAACTCAAAGGCTCTTAACAACAAGAATAAGTACTCTTGCTAATATAGTTCTATAGAGCTCTTGGTTCTTCTAACCCCAAGACCATGTCAACAGACCAACTGAGTCATGGGCTGTAGTATAGAAATTGTAGCCCCGTTCACGGAAGTCAATTTCTTCTTCTTCTTTTTTTTAAATAAAGAAACTTGGCAGCCTTTCTCTTAAATGATAACTTGTATAAATTTGCTGAGAATGTGCCATATAGAGTATATGTTTCCCCAGGAAACTGAAGTAGTGGTCTCTCCTGGTTGAGAATGATGGCATTAAGAAAATTTCTCAACAGAGACAGCACTGTCTTCGCGATCCTTTGAAATATGATAGCAATGCTGATAAAGATTCCCTTATGGTTATGTAGAAAAAAAAAATCATTCATAAAGCATATTGTAAAATTTTTACAAAACTCCAAAGAACTATAGTAAATTTGACAGTGATACTTCCCAGTTCTAAAATCCTCTGACTTTATTATGCCAAATAGAATTTGCATGATGTGTAAAAACTCAATTGGTGGTGGAATGTCCTAAGGCAGACAGCATTCTGAGAAAGTGATCTTGCATTTTGTTCTTTTTTTGTTGCTTATCAAAGTATAGTTGTTGTTGTTGTGAAGTGCTGTCAAGTCAGTACTGACCCATAGCAATCTTGTATAGGGTTTCTGGGGAGCAACTGGTGAGCTTGAACCACCAATCTTGTGGTTCAAACCAACTTTGCAGTCCAGCACATTAACCCACTGCACCACACTCTTAATAGAAAATGGAGACACTCTCAAGAAGATGAAATTGGAAAACCCCTTGCTTTAAATTGAGTGACATAGATTAGATTTTATTATTAAAATCAGTTTATATTTTCAGAGCATTAATATTGATAGATAATATTGATGAAGTGCCTATTGTGTCATTAAGTACTGTCTTGAGAATTCTAAACAGGTTTTATTATTTAATCTCTACAGTAATCTTATGAGACAAATTGTTATTATTATCACAAATTTACAAATGCATAAACTGAGGCCTGCAGTGGCCATGTGACTTAGTTAAACTTTCACAACAACAATCTGTGATGGGATTCAAACTTGGATCTCTCTGACTTCATTATTTAAGCCCCTAAAACTCCACTGCATAACCGATTGCTTAGATTGGGACTAAAGATTTATTGAGTACATTCTTTTCCTGTCTGTCACTGAAGCACATTGGATGGAAATCCACTGAGTTTGCTATTTCAGATGTATTTTGAAATCATAGTTGGAAATCACCTCTAGTAAGGTAGAGCTATTTCTGAGAAATCGGTGGAATATAGAGCACACTATTTTGATCTGTTCTGGCACTTGAGAAAAGTGGGAGTGTGGGAATGCCAACATTGTGGAGCCTCAGTAACTGTTTGCAAAGCAAGGTCTCTTTTCCTCCATCTAGAGGGTATAGAAGGCTGTGTAGATCAAGTTTGAGTTCAGGGAGCTCCAGCCCTGACTAGACATTGGAGTCTGGAGTAAGAAAGATATTATCAATAAAGATTATAAGGTATGATTTTCTTTTCATTTCTGACGATTCCTCCGATGCACATTAAAATAAAACCTCAACACTAGAAGTAATATGATTGACATATTTTCTGTGAAATTTTCACATGTTATGCAAAATAGCTTAGACATTTAGAAGTCAGACAGGCATAGAGTACTCTGGGTTTAAAGGTTTGAGAGGAGGAAAAGAACATAAAACAAAGGCAGTGTTATGAGGCATCTGCTGTTGGCCATTCAAACGGTAGGTGAGGGAAAACCAGCTGCTGAGGTCAGTTGAACTCTCATAATGTTGAACTCCAAGGGGACTTGGAATCCCCAGACATCTGCTGGGTTAAAGACTCATGAAGGATCAAAGAAGTTAGTGAATTGGGAAACTGCAACTTTCTGTTACCAACCGTAGCTAATGTTACTGAAGGAGAAATTGTGTTAGATCTCCTGCTTATGGACAGGTAAGATTTTATTGAAAGTAGGAAAACAAGAAGCAGGTTTAATACTATTGACATGTGATGATGTGTACATAGTAGAGTGAAAATGAGAAAACTGAATACAACAGTACCAGAGAATTAAACTCTGAGGAAGCATATTAAGGAATCAAGTAAGTACAAGGGAAAATATTAAAACTGAAGAGCATGGTAGAGTTCCAAAGCAATCTTGAAGACAATCATAACTGCAACTTCCTAGATTGCAATTCCTCAGAAAGAGAACGGTAGAGATACAAATTAATAAAGCTTTGCTGAGGCTCCGTGTAATTTTGGTGTGGGTGAAGACAAAGCTGGCCACATCAGTTAAAGCTGTCAGAGCAGTGAAGATAAGAACAGAAAGACATCTAGAATCGATTAATGATAAAGGAGGGTTAAAACAAAGAGGGGATTTTATAGAGATATGCTTGGCAATTGGAAGAGATCAGAGAGAAAGTTGTCTGGAATATCTTACTGAAGCAAGACTGAGAGTTCAGAAGCCATGAATTCAGATTTTAATCCCAGTTCTTTGTGAGATATGAAAGCAATGTCTTGACTTATTGGCACTCGAAGTTCCCCTTTAGTGGGAGTGAGTGTGTAGCAGCTTTCAAGTAACTAAGTAGAAAGTTACTTATGGTTGAGATGTCAGGTGACTTTGGAAAGCTTTAGCCTTCCTCTCCACATACCACTGAAGCCACAAATTCATAGCTTTATTCCGTAGTGTAGTTAAAATTTGAACTGGCAAGGATATAGCACATTACATTTCAACAAGTACACACAGGTATTTTCTTCAGAGTAGACTTTAAATTGGACCTTGGCCATTTGAGAATGGAAAACATCAATGAGACAGAAGAAGTGGACTGAATTAGGATATGAGGAAGCCTGGAATATGGGTTCCAGGCGTCTCATAAACTTATCTCAAGATAGTTATGAAAGGGTAATAATTATCGTCATATCATGGCCTGTCATAAGGTGACACTTATTTAGGGCAGCTAAGAAAGAGGGAATGATATACTGATCATTCTTTCCTTATATATAGTGATTGTTGATGACAATAATTACCAGTTGTTGTAGACAGAGAGAGTGGTGATTGATAAATCTAAATTCCCTTTTCGCCTTGGGGATACATTCCTAGTTGAAAGACTGGATAGGAGCTTTCCACCCTCAACTGTAAAAGAGAAGGCTTATAGACTTATATGACTGAAAAATACCACATCTGGACAGGATCTTAAAACAAACTAGTCCTGTTTCTTCTTCTAACAGATGAGAAAATTGAGGTTGCCCCACATAGCTCGTTAGTGTCAGTTCCAGGTGAACCTTAACTTCAAACAGACACTATTGGCAGCAAAAGAATATATGGAATAACCAGAAAACACTTTTCCTTGCTACATCCTTCAGAAAACTTTACTTAAACATTTGTTTTCCCTTCTCTTTTCTCTTACCTCTCACACTTATGATTCTGGGGGTTGGGAGGGGGGATGGAATAATAATTCATATCTCCGCTCATAAAAAAATGAAAATAAAGCAAAACAAAAACACTACTCTTTTAAGTATTATTCCATATATTCCTTTGTTGCTAATGGTGTCTCTTTGAAGTCAAAATTCACCTGCAGCTGATACTACGAGTTAAAGGAGGAATCCTGATGTGGTGCTGTAGGATAAGCACTCAACTGCAAAGTCAGTTTGAACTGCAATGTTGTTGTTGTTGTTAAGTGCCATTGAGTCAATTCTGACCCATAGAAACCCTGTATAGGATTTCAGAGGAGCAGCTGGTGAGCTTGCACTGCCGACCTTGCAGTTCAAACGGCTTTACAGTCTGGTGCATTAACCCACAGCACCACACCAGGAACCTCAAGGTAGGTAGCTCAAACTCAGCAGCTGCTCTTCAAAAACCCTATACAGGGTCACTATGAGTCACAACTGACTCGAAGGCACTTAACAACAACTCTACTTAAAGGAGTCCTGGCATGGCACTGTAAAATATATACTCTAGGTCAGCTGTTCAAATCCACTAGTCACACCTCAAAATTCTTATATAGAGTCCATCTGAGTCAGTAAAGACTTGATGGCACCAATTGACAGCAAAATCACTTACAGGCACAAGCAGTATATGAAAACATTCCATAACCCAAGAAATGATAAAACAACAACAACAACTTAAAACCTTCCATGAGGTTTCTTTTCTCCTCTTCTGGTTCTCTACTCACATTCTTAGAAGCACTGATCTTTTGGATGGATATATTTTACTCTTTATAGAATATATATATATATATATATATATATATATATATATATATATCCATTGGAAAACACACAATGCTTTGTGTATGTGTTTAAAATATGAATGTTCATGTTGTTGTTGTTTTTAAGTGCCACTGAGTTGGTTCCAATTCATAGTGATCCTGTAAAGGGTTTCGAGGAGTAGCTGATGAGTTTGAACTTCTGACCTTGTAGTTGGAAGTCCAGTGTTGATCTTATTGCACCACCCCAAGAGTCCATGAGTGTTCAAACTGGCATATAATTGTCAGGTTTATGTTGTTTCTTAACCATGTTTTTGCTATCTATGTTGACATACTTGCTGGTATCTATGTTGATACACCGAAGTTGCATTTACTGAAGGACTGGTGAAAATCAAGGCTCCAGGAATTGACAAAATACTGAAATGTTTCAATGAACGTATGCCACTCTGGAGGCACTCAACAACTACAACTCTATGTTAACAGATTGAGAAGACAGTTATCTGTGGCCAAACAATTGGAAGAGATCCATTCCAAAGTAAGTGACCCCATGGGATGCAGAAATCATTGAACAATAATATCACATGCAAGTAAAATTTTGCTGAAGATAATTCAAAAGTGGTTGCAGCAGTACATTGACAGGGACGTGCTAGAAATTCAGTCCCTATTCAAGAGAAGATGTGGTATATCATTGCTGGCATTTAGATGGATCTTGGCTGAAAAGACAATACCAGAAAGATGTTTATTTATGCTTTATTGGCTATGCAAAGGCATTTGACCATGTGGATCATAACAGACTGTGGATAACAATGAGAGAATGGGAATTCCAAAGCACTTAATTTTGTTCATGAGAAACTTTTACATAGACCAATAGGCAGTCTTTTGAACAGAACAAGGGGATATTGAATGGATTAAAATCAGGAAAAGTATAAAACAAAGGTGCATTCTTTCACCACACTTATTCAATCTATATGTTGAGCAAATAATCCAAGAAGCTGTATTACATGAAGAAGAATGTGGCATCAGAATTGAAGAAAGACTCATAATAACTTATAATATGCAGATGATACAACCTTGCTAGTTAGATGTAAAGAGGATTTGAAGTACTTACTAGTGGTGGTGGTTGGTGGTTATGTACTGTGGAGTCGGTTCTGACTCATAGTGACCGTGCATAGGGTTTCCAAGGCTTTAAATCTTTATGGGAGCAGAAAGTCTCGTCTTTCTTCCACAGAACAGCTGGTAGTTTCGAACAGCTGCCCTTGGGGTTAGCAACCTGACTCGTAACCACTATGTTACCAAAGCTTACTGATGAAGATCAAAAACTACAGTCCAGTATGGATTGCACCTCAGTGTAAAGAAAATGAAAATCCTCACAACTGAAGCAATAAATAGCATCATGGAATAAATGGAAAACAGGCTGATGATGCCAAAGACTTCATTTTGCCTGGATCCACAATCACTGTTTATGAAAGCAGCAATCAAGACATCAAATGACATATTACATTAGGCAAATCTGCTATAAAAGACCTCTTTAAAGTTCTAATGAACATTGATATCACTTTGAAGACAAAAGCGTGCCTGACCCAAGCCGAGGTGTCCAATAAGCATGAAAAACTGAACAATGAATAAGGAAGACCAAAAAAGAATCAATGCATTTGGATTGTGGTGTTGGCAAAGAATATTAAATATACCGTGGACTTCCAGAAGGAACACATCTGTTGTAGAAGTACAGCTTGATTGCTCCTTAGAAACATACATGGTGAGATTTTATCTTTTATACTTTGAACATGACTCAGGAAGGACTAGTACTGGAGAAGGTCACCGTGCTTCATGAAGTGTTGTTGTTGTTAAGTGCTGTCGAGTCAGTTCTGACCCAGAGCGACCCTGTATAGGGTTTCCTAGGAGCAGCTGGTGAGCTTGAACTGCCAATCATGCAGTTCAAACGGCTTTGCAGTCCAGCACATTAACCCACAGCGCCACACCAGGACCCTCATAGCCAATAGACTACCCCAAGCCTACTGAAAATGACTCAGTTCTAATTCACAGTGACCCTATATAGAGATTTTGAGACAATACATCTTTAAGGGAGCAGACAGTCGCATCTTTCTCTCAAGGAGGAGCTGATGGGTTTGAATCACCATTTTGCAGTTAACAGATCAAAGTTTGCCTGACAACTTCACCAGGCTTCTTTAAGACAGTGTATTGCTGATGTTGTTAACTGCCATTGAGTCAGTTCCAACTCATAAGGATCCAGTATAGGATTTCCAAGGAGTGACTGGTGGGTTTGAACTGCCGACCTTGCCGTTAGCAGTCCAGTGCTTATCCTACAGCATCACACCAGGACTACAGTGTAGTGTAAACATAACTTTTATAGCAATGAGAGACCAAAAAATTATGCAATTTGCTTTATTCAATATTTGCTTCACTGTGATAGTTGCAAACCCACACTACCACTGAGGTGTGCCTGTAGTATTATTATTACCATATTATTATGTTAAGATATTTTAGTGAAAGTCTTTCTTTAATGTTTTTATGCCTAGAAATGCATACTCTATACTGTATACAAAGACAAACATTTGACTAACTGACCTTAGATATGAACTACAGTTCATATCATTGTTTCAATTTATGTGCAAATTCAACTTTAAGACAGATTTAGGAACAGGATTCACTGTTCTGGGGACTTCCTTTATAAATAATGATGAATTGAAAATGTATCAGAATATATTTAACCTTATATGCAATTTTCATGACCTAGGAATTCAATTTATTGGAACCTGACCTTGAGAATAATTGTTGTTGTCGTTAAGTAGGTTCTGACTCAAAGCAAACCCTGAATAAGGTTGTCAAGGAACAGTTGGTGGGTTTGAGCTACCAACATTAAAGTTAGCAGTCCAGTGCTTATCCTACAGGGTCATACCAGGACTGTTGTTTTAAATTGCCATTGAGTCAGTTCTGATTCATAGCAACCCTGTCCAGGTTTCCCAAGGGGTGTCTGGTGAGTTTAAATCACTGACCTTGTGGTTAGAAGTCCTGTGCTTATCCTACAATGAAGGTTGTTGTTGTTTAAGTGCCCTTAAATCACTTCTGATTCATAGCAAACTTCTATAGGGTTTCCCAGGAGCAGCTGGTGTGTTTGAACTACCATCTTTAGTGTTTATGGACTTCATGGTTAAGTGCTTATCCTACAGTGCTACACCAAGACTCCCAGTGAATCATTGTTGTTGTTGTTGTTAGGTGCCATTGAGTCCGTACCGACTCTTAGTGACTCCATGCACAACAAAACAAAACATTGCCCAGTCCTGCACCAACCTCATAATCGTCGCTATATTTGAGCCCATTGCTGCTGCCACTGTGCCAATCCATCAAGTTGGGGGTCTTCCTCTTTTCTTTGACCCTCCACATGATATCCTTCTCCAGGGACTGGTCCCTTCTGACAATATATTTAGAGAATGAGAGATGAAGTCTGGCCATCCTAGCTTCCAAAGAGCATCTGGCTGTCCTTCTTCCAAAACTTGTTTGTTGATTTGGCAGTCCATGGTACTTTCAGTATTCTTCTCCAGCACCATTACTCAATGCATCAATTCTTCCTTATTCACTGTCCAACTTTCACATGTATACGAGGTTCTTGAAAATACCATGGCTTGGGTAAGGGACACCTTAGTCCTCAAACTGACATCTTTGTTCTTGAACACTTTAAAGAGGTCTTGTACAGTAGATATAAGGAGTTCTGGTAGCGTAGTGGTTATGAATTGGGCTGCTAACCTCAAGGTCAGCAGTTCGAAACTACCAGCCATTCCACGGAAGAAAGATGAGACTTTCTGCTCCCATAAAGATTTACAGCTTCAGAAACCCTGTGCAGGGTCACTATGAGTCAGAATAGACTCCATGGTACTTAACAACAACAACAACAACAACACAGTACATATGCCTAATGCAATATGTCATTTAATTTCTTGACTACTGCGTCCATGTGTGTTGATGGTTGATCCAAACAAAATGAAGTTTTTAACAACTGTTATCTTTTCTCCATTGATATAGATATTGTTTTTTGGTCCAGTGGCGAGGATTTTTGTCTTCTTTACATGGAGGTGCAGCCCATACTGAAGGCTGTGGTCTTTGATCATCATATCAGTACGTATTTTAAGTTCTCTTCCCTTTCAGCCAGCAAGGTTGTATCATCTGCATATCACAGATTGTTAATGAGTCTTCTTCCAATCCTGAAGCCATGCTTTTCTTCATATAATCCAGTTTCTTGGATTATGTGTTCAGCATATAGATTGAATATGTATGGTGAAAAATACAACCTTGGCTCACACCTTCGCTAATTTTAAACCATTCGGTGTTCCCTTGTTCGGTTCGAACAACTGCCTCTTGTTCTATGTACAGGTTCTTCATGCACTTAATAATTAAGTGTTCCAGAATACTCATACTTTGCAATGTTGTCTATAGCTTGTTGTAATCCACACAGTGGAAAGCTTTTGCATAATCAATAAAGCACAGGTAAGCATCTTTCTGGTATTCGCTGCTTTCAGCCAAGATCCATCTGACATTAGCAATGATATCCCTTGTTCTACATCCTCATCTGAATCTGGCTTGAACCTCTGGAAGTTCTCTGTCAATGTATGTTTGCAGTCAGCCGTTTTTGGATTATCTTTAACAAAATGAATCATTGGCACCTTTTAAATTGATCTCCAAGATAGCTCTGTTAATTTGCACTACCACCAGCAGAATAGTCGAACACCAATTATTTTATGTCTCTAACATGTAGTAGTGCAAAACATTTTAATTTTACCACATTGATAGATGAAAAATAGTATCACACTAATGTGAGTATATAAGGACTGAACCATGAGGTCGGTTTGAACCAGAATGTGGCAGTTTAAATCCACCAGCCAGTCTTCTGAAACCCTATACAAGGTCACTATGAGTCAGAACTGATTGGAAGGCACTTAACGAAAACAGCAACATTGAAATTGAGAATCTTTTATATGTTTATCAGCTGATTTTAGTTACTGTTCTTTAAATTGCCTATTTGTAACCTGCTCATGTTTAGAGTATTTGTCTTTTTCCTTATTGATTTGTAAAGATTTTTATGTATTGTAGATACTGTTACATTATGTTAAAGTTTGAAAAACTTTCCTATCTCTTAAAAAAAAAATTGGTCAGAGTATCTTATACTGTACAAAAATGTTTATGTATTTAAACTTAGTAATTATTTTTATATATGAATATTGCCCTTTGAGATGAAAACTTCCTACCCATTATTATGTTTTTCCTTCCTTTTTTCTAATAATTTTGTACTGGAGTCTTTAATCAATCTGTGTGTGTGTGTGTGTGTGTGTGTGTGTGCAAACAGAGTAAGGATTTGGCTTTATTTTATTGTTACATGATTATTTTTATACCACTTCAATGATTTTTGTTTTATGTCCTTCTCTCTCCAAGTATAGCCATTATTCAGATTTCAATACCAGGGATTGGTTTCTGTATTCTTGAACTTCATATAAATGTGTATGGATGTACATTTCTACGTCTGACTTATTTTGCCCCACATAAATGTTTTTGAGATTCTTATACTAATCTTAATTTACACCTTACCGAACTCTTCTATTAGTGCTAATAATTTTCAGTTCAGTTTTTATGTGGTATCTAGTTAAATGTCACATAATTAACAAAATCATTCAAGTTTTCTTTCCTATACAGTTTACACACACATAATTATATATATATATATATATGTGTGTGTGTGTGTGTGTGTGTGTGTGTGTTATATGTGTATGTGTTATATGTACATATATTGTTGTTGATAAGTGCTGTGAAATTGGTTTCAACTCATAGCACCCCTGTATAGGGTTTCTGAGGAGCAGCTGGTGGGTTTGATATGGATCACAGTCCAGTGCTGATCCTACAATGTCACACCAGGAATCTCTCTATATATGTAGAGAGAGAACCTTGGTAACGTAGTGGGTTATGAGTAGACTTCTAACTACTTGGTCAGTAGTTCAAATATACCAGTCATTCCATGAAAGAAAGATGAGACATTCTGTTCCCATAGTTTTATAGCCTCGGAAACCCTATACAGGGTCACTGTTAGTCAGAACCTACTCCATGGTACATAGTCACCACCAGTCAATATTGTTGGTGTTAAGTGCCTTTGAGTCCATTCACCAGTCATTTTATATATATGTGTAAAATAAATTTTATATATGAGGAAGCTTCAAAATTCATAGAAAATTCCATTACCTTTTTATTTCCATTTTTCCATGAATTTTTTGAAGCTCCCACATATTTGCATTATTATGCAGATTAAAACCTCAAGTTCTAATCAATGTCTGTCATCTTTACTTTGTTTTTTACTTCAATGGGAACACTTCTAATATTTCACTATTAAATATGATATGAGTCCTTGTGTTGTGCTGTACAATAACCACAAGATCAGCAGTTCAAACCTTCCATCAGCTCCAGGGAAACCCTATACAGGGTCACTATGAGTCAGAACCAACTCAACAGCACTCAACAACAACAGCAGATATGGTATAGCTGTATGATCTTAATTGATGCTAACTTTCAGCTTCAGTAAGACCTGCTTCATTATTTTTTAGATGTAAAGTCTTATTGATGTCTCCTGTTCCTTTGGGTTTGTTTTGTACTTTTCTGTGCATCTTGTTACTCATCCATGCTCTCCAGTATTTTACAAATGCATTTGATGCTATAAATTTGCTTTTAAGGATTTCTTCCGCTACATCATATACATCTTGATATATATTATATGCTGACCTTGACATATAGCACTTATATAATTAAATGTAGGATAAGCACTGGACCATAAGATCAGTTTGAGCCACTAGGTTGGAGGTTCACACACACCAGCAACTCCTTGCAAATGCTTTACTGGGTGGCTATGAGTCAGAACTGACTCGAAAGCACTTAACAAAAACAACAATAATGAATTAACTCTAGTTAAAAAAAATCATTTTGAATTTTATAACCCATGGATTATTTGGCAGTCTGAGATTATTTTATATATAATTTATAAGATCTGGGCATTAGGTTATATAAGAGCTTGTTAGTGTTCTTTTATTACTTTTTCTTTTTCTTTATTTGTGTTGTAATCATTGAGTGTGGACTTTGAGAACTCTCTGTGTTCCAGTATGTAATCTGTTTTTCAAATTGAATTTCTAAGTGTGCTGGAAAATAATGTGTTTTCTATTTAAATAAGTAGGCATATTTCTTCTTTTGGATTCAATGGCATAGAAATAATAAAAATGTTATTAAAAAAAGTGCTTTTATTTTACACCCACTAGGATGGCTATAATCAAAGACACATAAAATAAGAAGTGTTGACAAGGATATGAAGAAGTTGGAACCCTCGTACATTGCTGGTGGGAATGTAAAATGTTGCTGCCACTTTGGAAAACAGTTTGGCAATTCTGAGTTAAATGTGAAGTTATTATGTGATCTAGAATTACGTTCCTAGATATATACCTCCAAAGAATTGAAATCATATGTTGATACAAAAATATATATACAAATGTTTATAGTAGCTTTATTCATAATATCTAAGATACAGAAACAACTCAAATGTCCATTAACTAATCAGTGTGATTTATAAAAAATGTGATATATTCGTACAATGGAATATTATTCAATCATAAAAATGAAATATTTATATATTCTACAATATGAATGAACCTTGAAAATATTGCTCTAAGTGATAGGAACCAGATGTAAAAGACTACAAATTGTATTATTCGTTTTTATGCATTGTCCAGAATAGGCAAATTCATAAAGACAGAAAGTGACTGCCAGAAGTGAGAATATGGAATAGGGAATAATTGCTAGCGGGCATGGGATTCATTTTGGGGGTGATGAAAATTTTCTGATGTTGGCTAGTAGTAATGGTTGCATCGCCTTGTGAATGTACTCAAACCTACTGAACTGTACACTTAAAACAATTAATTATATGATTTGTGAATTATGTCTCACTTAAAAAAAAACAACAAAAAACCAGTTTGAACACACTTAAGAAATTGTCCTCAGGTCTTTAATTAATTGTGAACTATCTGATCACCTAGAAAGAACTTATTACACTTCTGTCTCTGTCCTTGCTCCACTGATAAACTTAAAGAATATTTGTGTAACTTATGATTCAACATGCCCATTATACTTTTGGGTGAAGTCAAAGATTAAAATATTGCCTTATGCTTGTTTAGAATTAATTTAATTAAATAATTGCATAAATTATTTTTAATGGAAAACTGTGTGTCCCCACTTCCCATAAGAAATAGTTCCTTGCTTCTGCTCATGAAAATTCAAACTGATTTAAAAAAAGGTAGAGAATTCCATTGTTAATCCCAAATTATGTGCAGGAGTGCAGCTTTGTAACATTATCTGAAAGCAGCAATGTTATTTCATCTGGTCATAAAGGGAATAATATCCCCCAGATCTATAGTTGTTGTTGTTGTTGTTGTTAAGTACCTTGGAGTCGGTTCTGACTCATAGTGACTCTGCACAGGGTTTCTGAGGCTGTAAATCTTTAGGGGAGCAGAAAGCCTCATCTTTCTCCATGGAATGGCTGGTAGTTTCGAATAGATAAAAAATACTAATATTGAGACTGGCTGATCAGAGCTCAACTAGAAAAAGAAAGAAGAGGAAAAAAAGAGTAATCTGACATAATTTGATGAACTTGACCTGTGTCTATGAATGCAGTAGCTCAAAAGAGGGAACACATCTTTACAGTGAGGATCATTCTCCCCTCCTCCATACACAGAGTAGACAGGGATGGGCAACTTGGACATTGGCTACCCAAAATTGAAGGGCTACGAAGGCAAGAAGTGACTGGTTCACAAGCTTGCAAGAGGGAGCCTATATCCAGAAGGTACTGAGGAAGGTAGAATCTCCACTGAGTAGTATCCAATCTGTCTGGGTGGGGCTAATGAAAGGAGATGGGGATAGGTCCCCTGTGGTATAATGGAGAATAATGGTTATCAAGACTGACTGTGAGGGTTGGAAATGTAAAGGTGGAATCTTCTGTAGCAAAAGGAGGGGAGTGATTGACTTTGCAGTCCAAAAGCGGAGGTCCCTGGAACCATCAAGGGAGAAGAGCCGAGTGAGAGACGCTGCCCAGAGAAGCAGTGACGCCAGAGATGGAGGCAGAGACGAGGACATGAAGAGATGGAGCGGCATGGGACTCCAGACCCAGAGAGGGATAGGGGGCTGTGTGCTGACAGCTGGGTGTCAGGGGGCGCAGGCTTGAAGGGTGTACCCTTTGGTTGGTTGATGAAGCATGAAGGGGATTGTAACCATGGCAATGAAACGATATATGATAGGATGAATGTAAAGCTAATGTCCTCCCATGTAAACTATCACATAATTCACAATAAAACATTTAAAAAATATATTGATATTGAAAGTAAATATCTCTAACAGTGAATGAATAATTGATTTCTTTCTTATTCCTGCTCTAAGTTCATACTGATAGTTCGTGAAGATGATCTAGGGAAACAAAAGAAAGATTTATTAAAGCTTATAGAAACTCTTTTTTCGAGACAGTTAAGAAAAGGATAGATATTCATCTCTCTACAATAGTTTGTTGTTGTTGTTGTTGTTGTGTGCCGTGGAGTAGGTTCCGACTCATAGTGACCCTGTACAGGGTTTCTGAGGCTGTAAATCTTTACGGGAGCAGAAAGCCTTCCCTTTCTCCTGCGGAACAGCTGGTAGTTTCAAACTGCTAACCTTGAGGTTCACAGCCCGATTCATAACCACTACGCTACCAGAGCTCCTTTACAATAGTTTAGGTGTGGATTTTTCCTTAAGGCAAATAAATAAAATTATGTGTGGGGTATTTCTCACCCTAATCTATGAAATGTCAGTTTTCTGAATCGAATTGAGATCTCTGCCTCTTTTTTCTAAAATTATCTGTCATAATTTTTAAGTGAGTGATTAATTTTCCTAGTTTAAATTTTTTAAATTAAGAAAGGTGTGCAACAAGGTTGTATTCTTTCACCATACTCACCATACTTACTCAGACTGTATACTGAGCAAATAATCCAAGAAGTTGGGTTATATGAAGAAAAACATGGCATCAGGATTGGAGGAAGACTCATTAACAACTTATGATATGCAGCTGATACAACCTTGCTTGCTGAAATTGAAGAGCACTTAAAACACTTACTGATGAAGATCAAAGAGCACAGCCTTTGTATGGGTTGCATCTCAATGTAAAGAAAACAAAAATCCTCACCATTGGATCAATAAACAACATTCTTACCAACAGAGAAATGATTGAAGTTGTCAAGGATGTTATTCTTCTTGGATCAATCATCAACACACAGCAGCCAAGAAATCAAATGATGTATTGCACCTGGCAAATCTGCTGCAC
>NW_006408537.1:1063648-1097337 GCF_000296735.1 Chrysochloris asiatica
CAAAGGGTAAACACTACAAGCCTGCATCCTAGTCGTCAGCATGCAGCCCCTCTCCCTCTCTAGATCTAAAGTCCCCAGCTGTTCCATCTCTCCAAGTCATCATCTCTGCTTCCTATCAGGCATCACTGCTTCTCTGGGTAGGGTCCTGCTCTCTGCTCTTCTCCATTGATGGTCCCAGAGACCCCTGCTCTTAGACTGAAAAGTTAATCACTCCCCTCCTTGCTATAAACTATCTACCTTTACATTTCCAACCCTCACAAACAGTCCTGATAACAATTATTCACTATTGAATCACAAGAGACCTATCTGTATTTTATTTCATCAGCCCCGCCTAGACAGATAGGATACTACTAAGTGGAGCAAATCTCTTAATCAATATTTGTTCATCCAGTTTTTCAGTCAACTCACTCATTTATTTATTTAGCAAACACTAAATACTTTCCATATGTCTGCCACTTTGCTAAGGACTAGTGGTACAAAAGTCATCTATCTTAGCCCTTGAAGATTTCATGGCTTAGTGAGGGTAAATGAATGTATAAGTAATGAAAACTGCATGTTTTGATAACTGTTATAACAGAGGTACAGGTAAGATGTTCTTCAGAGAAGGGAGAAGAAAGGCACTAAGCCCACTCACTATTTTAGGATATTCAGAGAAGATTGGAGTCATAAAGAAAGAGTAGCTGTTCTGTACATGGATAGTATGAAAGTTATACTCTTCACTTTCTTCAGAGAGGGAGTTGCATTTTCAAAGGCAAGAGGGAATGTTTCAGAAACAAGAACCATGTTAGGAAGATTGTAATATAGAATGAAAATTGCACAGCTCAAGCCTCAAGTACTTCCTATGTGTACTTCAATAAACACAGTCCCTGCTATAAAGTTCTCATAGACTATTGGCAGGGAACACATAGCTAGTAGTGCAGCCACGACTCAAACCCATTTCTAGTTGATGCATAACATAGTTTAGTTGTGGACTTTTCCTTAAGGCAAATAAATAAAATTTGTGGGAGCCTTTCTAACCCTAATCTATGAAATGTCAGCTTTCTGAATTGATTTGAGATCTCTCCCTCTTTTCTCTGATATTGGAAGTAAATATCAGTAACAATGAATGAATAATTGATTTCTTTCCTATTCCTGCTCTAAGTCCATACTGATAGTTTGTATAAATCATTTATGAAGATAAAATCATAAAGATGATCTTGGGAAACAGAAAAAAGATTTATTAAAGTTTGTGGTACTTCTTTTCTGGAGATAGACTTTCTGGTGGCACTTTTGATCTCCACTGTACTGTTAGCTTATTTAACTCTTATGATAAAATCTTGCTGTATCAAAAGACTGCTTAAATAAGCTCCTGCCTACACCATAACATAGATCAGTATTTTTACAGCTAAGTTTATCTCCTTACAGCCAACTCAGAATTGCAAAAAAAAAAAAAAAAAAAAAAAAACCCCACAAAAACAAACAAAATGATAGCAATAGTAGTTATGTGCCATTGAGTCAGTTCTAACTCATAATGACCCTGTATAGGATTTCAGAGGCTGTGAATCTTTATGGGAGCAGAAATCTTCATCTTTCTTCCATGGAGCTATTGGTAGATTCGAACTACTGACCTTGTGGCTAGCAGCCCAACTAATAACCCACTACACTTTGTCAAATTCAGTTAGCATATTTTGATGTTGTTGTTATTGCTAAATTCCATCTAGTCAATTCCACCTCATAGGGACCCTGTATAGTGTAGCAGAAATCTGCCTTGTGTCCAGTATTTATCCTATAGATACATCAGAACTCCAGAATGACATATATCATAAAAAACATATAAGTAAAACAAAACTGAAACATAATCCTCTACAACTGAACTAGTAATTGTGGCTAGAGTTTCAAGAATAAGAATGAGAAAGGTCGAAACTGAAGCTGGATAGGTAACTCAGACATGGGTCATGTAGGGCTTTACATGTCACACCTGCTCCACCTTTCTGGTGCTTTTATGCCATATCAAATGGTAAATTTAATCAAGGGGTCTTTTAATTATTTTCTAGTTATTTAAAAACATTGTACCATAATATTTATCTCTTCCTCCTCAAACACATTCAAATATACTTAAACAAATCACAAAAAAATCTCTTAATACCACTTAAAATTTTCTTTTAGTCTATACTTGGTTCTTTGTATTGTGAAACATTCCTGAGTTATCATAGAGAGTTGGAATTCTCTGTGTTTCTTTCAGGACAAACACCTGTGAGGTGGCATGAAATATGGAATTGTTTTGAGTATGCAGAGCAGTTCAAAATAGTTCTTAACTTTCTTGGCATAGTAAAATACCAGATGTGTTTTACTTGAAAGAAATATATATATATATTCTTAGATGTTTTTCCAGGTAAAATTAGTCTACGTGCTATTGATTGATTGATTTATATCATCAAAAATATTTCACTGAAGCTATATAATTAAAGGTTTCTATTAATTCTTTGCAAGTGTAGATATATTTCTTTGTTTTGAGATAGGAGTAAGCATTTATTTATTCATTTATGTATTTATTTTTGGACTCCTGGTGTGGCACTGTAGGGTCAGCACTGGACTGTGAACCACAATGTTTGTTGTTGTTGTTGTTGTCAGGTGCCATCGAGTCGGAACCGACTCATAGCGACCCCATGTACAGCAGAACGAAACAATGCTCGATCCTGGGCCAACCTCACCACCGCTGCCACCCCCGAGTCCATCAATAATGCCACCTGGCCGATCCATCTCGTTGGGGGTCTTCCTCTTTTTCTCTGACCCTCCACCTTACCCAGCATGACATCCTTCGACATCCTTCTCCAACGATTGTTTCCTCCGGACTACATGTCCAAAGTAGGAGAGACGAAGCTTAGCCATCCTGGCCTCCAAGGAGCACTCTGGCTGCACTTCTTCCAAAACAGATCTATTGGTTCTTTTGGCAGTCCATGGCACCCTCAGTATTCTCCTCCAACACCACAACTCAAAGGCATCAATTCTTCTACGATCCTCCTTATTCACTGTCCAGCTTTCGCATCCATATGAGGCTATTGAAAACACAATGGCCTGGGTCAGGCGCACCCTAGTCCTCAAGCTGACATCTCTGCTCTTCAACACTTTAAAAAGTTCCTGTGCAGCAGATTTGCCCAGTGCAATGAGTCGTCTGATCTCTTGACTGCTACTTCCGCGAGTGTTGATAGTTGATCCAAGAAGAATGAAGTCCTTGACAACTTCAATCTTTTCTCCATTGATAAGAATGTTGTTTATTGGTCCAGTGGTGAGGATTTTTGTTTTCTTGACATTGAGATGTAATCCATATTGAAGGCTGTGCTCTTTAATCTTCATAAGTAAATGTTTCAAGTCCTCTTCACTTTCAGCGATCAAGGTTGTATCATCTGCATATCGCAGGTGGTAAAAAAGCCTCCCCCAAACCCGAAGCCACGTTTTTCTTCATAGAACCCAGCTTCTCGTATTATTTGCTCAGCATACAGGTTGAATAAGTATGGTGAAAGAATACAACCCTGTCTCACACCTTTCCCAATTTTAAAACATTCAGTGTTCCCATGTTCTGTTCGAACAACTGCTTCTTGGTCTAGGTACAGATTTCTTAGAAGTACAATTAAGTGTTCTGGAATACTCATACTTCTCAATGTTGTCCATAGCTTGTCATGATCCACACAATCGAAAGCCTTTGCATAGTCAATAAAGCACAGGTAAACATCGTTCTGATATTCTCTGCTTTCAGCCAAGAACCACAATGTAGGAAGTTCAAATCCACCAACTGCTCCTTGGAAACCATATACAGGGTCACTATGAGTAAGAAACAAGTCAACGGCGCTTAACAACAAGTATTTTTTGGCTTAGAAATTAATTTTTCATACTTATAATGAAAGTTATGTTGAAAACATTGATGATTCTTTAGACCTAAGATTTTTGGAGATTAATTCACACATGTGAGTCTTGATAATTAAGAAGTAGGCAGCTTGGTATAATGATTGTGTGTGTGGATCCTACAAGTAATTTGCATTTATGTAAATTCTACATCTACCAATTGCTAGCTGTACAGTTTTGTGCAAATAATGTAACTTTCTATAGCTTTATTTTTTTTATTTGTATGGTAGTGATAGTAATAGTTTATACTTACAAGATTAACACCAGTCTGACAAAGATGAAATCTTCTCCAGTCCAAACCACATTCTTGAGCTCTGGGCTTATGTATTCCAGCTGAAATATATAGGCATCTGAAACATAATCATCTGCAACTGAACTAATAACTGTGACTAGAGTTTCAAGAATAAGAATGAGAAAGGTCGAAACTGAAGCTGGATAGGTAACTCAGGCATGGATCATGTAGGGCTTTACATGTCACACCTGCTCCACATTTCTGATGCTTTATCTGGGGCCAGTAGAAACCTTGGTATGGTTATATTCCTGGATCCAGGACTTTTACCCTTGTGGCATACCTCCCTACCTAAAGGACTCTGATGAATTCAGATTTTCATTGTCTGGTGTGTTCCTAGACCTTTGTATCTTCCTTTTCGTAATCCTGAGCAATTTATTTTTATTTCATGGGGAATTTCTTTATCCTCAAACCTTATTTTTCTTTGTGGCTTTTGGAGAGAAAAAAAAAAAGTAGGAATCCCTGTCATAAATTCCCCATAAAGATGAACACAATATCTGCCTACTTAATGAATATAATACAAATTATAGATGGCTGAGGGTAAAAGTTCTTATGCTCAAGACTAAACAATATTCTGGGAGAGGGGAATATTCAGAGGGGTACTAAGGAAAGCTGAGATATCAGTAGGATGCTGAAGGAGTCTTAACCCACACCATCCAGGGCAAGCCTGGCTGAAGGATGATGATAAATATTCCAGTTAGGTTTAAAGATTTGAGAAAAATTACACCCATTCTCAGAGTAGAATCTACAGAATATGGGAAAACACCAATTTTTTCCATTCATAGCATGGTGTGAAAACAGAAGAAATAGTTACCTGGTTGTCTCTCTAAGTAGATGACCAAGGAAAGATTCCCTAAGTTTCCTACCTCAAGCTGAGGAGTAGAGCAACAAAAGGGACCTGGGAGCGAGAAGCAGAGTTACTCACATTTCAAGATGAAAATCCTCTGGATAATTCCCACTAGAAAGGACAAGCAAACCAGCCTGGAACAGCTAGAGTGACAGAAGATACGTCTTCAAAGAGAGATCATCAGGAAAAATCCAAAACAAAAATGGCGGTATGATTGGCTACTACAAGAATAAGCAAGCTGTTCACTGGGAAGCCATCGAGGCAAGCAAGTTCCTTCAGGACAAACTCCCTTCCAAGACTGAAACTCAAAGGGAACACATGAGCAGGCATGTAGGCTTGCTGATGACCACATTGGTCTACTGTTGAGTAGAAAAGGGGAAAGGAAGCAATGAAGAAATGAGCTGAGTTCAACTACATTCCATAGACTCCCGTTGACCTGGAAATGAAAGGGAGAAGAGGAAGGGCTGGTTGATTCAAAGTGTGGTGAGACCTGTGGACACCTAAGCCCATGGACAAGGAGATAATCACAGAGGGCTAGAGCTGAGAGTGAAGCATCCAGCTGATATGAAGTGAGGCGAGATGCACAAGAGCACCTAAACACAGACAGTACCCATTTGATCTAGCCTCGATGGCTTGGTAATCAGAACTCGACAAAAGGACGATAAAAAAGAAAACCATTTTTGATAAAAGAAACAAGTGTAAATTGCTACAATTTGATGAACTTGACCTATATTTATGGAGGTTGTTGTTGTTGTTAAGTGCCATCGAGTCGGTTCCGACCCATAGCGACCCTGTACAGGGTTTCCGAGGGTAGTAGCTTACAATACCAGTAGAAATGGGAGGAGTCTTCACATGAAGTATTAATACTATCCCCTTTGTATACAGGGTAGATAGGGGCAGGCAACTTAGACATTGGCTACCTAAAATGAGGGGGCAATAAAGGCATGAAGTGACTGGCTTACAAGGTTTCAAAAGGGAGTTTAGTTTAAGAGTGTGGGGGGAAAGATAAAGTCCCCACTTAATAGCTTTCAACTTGTCTAGATAGGTCTGGTTAAAAGAGATGGGGATAAGATTCTTATGATTCAATAGTGAGTAACTGTTATCATGACTAATTGCAACTCACAATTGTAAAGGTAGAAGTTTTATAACAAAAATGGGGGAGTAGTTAATCTTACAGTCCAGAAACAGAGGACTCTAGGACCATCAAGGGAACAGAGCACAAGTGGAATGCAGGACCTTATCCAGAGAAACAGGACATCATAGATGGAGGCAAAGATAGGGACATGGAGAGAGGGAGCAGCTGAAGACTACAGATTCATGGAAAGAGAGGGACTGAGAGCTCACAGCCAGGAGGCAGACTTGCAGAATGTGCCCTTTAGTGATGTAAATTATTATATAGGACTGAGTGTTAAAAAAAGTAAGAAGAAGAAAAAAAGAGCAAAAATGAATAGAGAGAAATACTGTTAACTGATGGTACATGGAGGGGATTATAATCATTGTAATGGCACAAAGTATATGAATTGTTGAACATAAAACTGGTGATCTGCCCTATAAACATTCACTCAAGTCACAATAAAAACTTTAAAAAAAGAAAGAAAAGAAAATGCTCCAAGTGCCTCAGGATAGTATTTGAAGAGGTTGTGGATTATGGAGTGAGGAAAGTTATAGTGGGACCTGTGTGGACCCAGAGCTTCCCAAAGAATAGAGATGTGAAAATGTCAAAATTTGCCCTTGTGGATGGAGGCTACAACAAAGACCAGCTGCTCTCTTTGAAGCCTCTTGAACTTTTATACTGCAGGACAAGGGAGGAGTGGAATCCTTTATTGACTCTAGTTGAGTTCCCATCTCTATTAGCTCCAAATATAAATAGATGTCAAATACTGCAATAAATTTACTTTTTATCCTATCTGATTGTGTAACCTTTGGGCACTTCGATAATCTGTATAAAGCTCAGTTGATTACTAAACCTCTAGCCAACTAAAACAAGGGAGAATAAAAAATGCCAAAGACTTCAAACTTCAAGTTAGTAGATTCTGGTTGGAAAATGTTAAAAAGAAGTTAAGTCTTTAGGAAAGAATCTGCTCTTGAGAAATGTTTCTTGATTTAGAAGCAAAAGCAATTTATGAGAAGTGTTATCTGACAAGTCTTTTTTTTTGTTCTTTGTTTTATATTCTTATACATTTGAAGATTTTCTCTTTTTAAAAACTATATGCACATGCATTTTATGTTAACTTTAATGTTTCAATCCTAACCTCCTATTTTCATTTAATGAATCCTGATCTTGCCAAATGTGGTTTTTCTAGTCATATACATTTATGAAATTTTGCCTTCATTGTCAATAAACTCCATTTATTAAGAAATGAAGTTGGATGCATGTACTTTAAATATATTTTCAAACTGGGTTGAAGCAAACAAGGCTTAATTCCTTATTAAACAAAATCAAGTATCCAAAACACTCAGTCGCTGAATTATGCCAGGTAATTATGATATGTTTTTATTGAATTTATAATTTTTTGCTTTGTTAGTTTATTCTTTTACATAGCTCTAGATAATGGAAGATCTTAATTTGGAGAAAATGTTTATAAGTTTACATATAAAGATTAATTAATAGTAACTGTATTTAAATCCTAAACCAAAATTTATAGTATTATTCTACCCTCAGAATCCAGCATTGATGAGATTTAATGAAACAATAGCAATGTTTTTGAGGTTGGGAAGGCAGAAGAAAGAAAATCAAATTTGAATTATTATGATATGCTAGTCATTGAATCTATTAAATCCACTTGCCCTTAAGACTTCTTGCTGTTGTGGAAGGCATTTCACAAGGTAATAATTACATTTTTTTTCCTTTGCATTTAGGCTGTAGCTTTATTAAATTATTCATTATAATATACCAACTTTAAACCAAAATAGTCTATAAATACAAGATCATGTAACTTCAGCAAACACAGCATTAGAGCCTTAGGAAGTAAAGAAAGGCATGTATTTCTGTTGTATTATTTTCTGATTTTCATTTGTATTCTCCATGGCTTTAGCTGCCCCTACTGACTTAAATTAAGTACTCTGAAGCCTCACCCATGTAACTTTATACCTTTTCCAGACATAATAAGTAGATATCTAAGACAGAAATGAAATGTTGGATGACACATAGCATAGATATGTGTGTGGATTTTTAAGCAGGGAAACTAAGTATGGAGAAACAAAAAAATGTTTCAGTGATAAAAATTAGTTTTTATTTTATGTAGACAATGTTTCATCATGATCAGAAGTTAGAAGTCATTACCTGCTTCCCAGTTCTGCTGACATGAGATAATTTGATAACAGAACAAAGAAACATAGAAATGGAAGGTTTTTGTACTGCATCTTTGTGTGTCCACACATATGTGTGTGTGTGTTGGAAGAATTAATCTATTTTAACTCAAAATTTGCATTGGGATGATTTCAACTTCAACTTACTTAACCTATAACCTAGTAAAATAATTCTTGTACTTTTATTTATCTACCAACCCTATACTGGGTCACTATGACACAGAACCGACTTGATGGCACTTAACAACAACAACAACAAGCTCCAGTATTTGTCCCCACTCTCAATAAATGTGTTATAACTCAAATAGCATCTAAATTTCCCTTTTTCTGGAGGGTAGGAAGTAATTTGTTTTATGCATTCCTGACCTACTAGCCATCACAGGGTCTGAGTATAATGGATGCATAGTAAATATTAGCTAAATGAACTAGGAGAAACATTGTAGAAGTCTTCAGCCAAAGTTTTACACAAGATAAATATTCCTTCAGAGCTACAGAAGTTCATACCAATTCATTTCATCTCACAAATACCTAGGATATCGATTTTGATGTCATTTTTGACAACTTCCAAATTTCTTAGATTCATACTTTGTACATTTCATGTCCTAATTATTAATGAATGCTTACAGCTACTTCTCCTCATTTTGAGTTGTGTCCATCTGCAAACTAAAGGTCCTGAAAGATTTACTCCATTAGTGTTATTGGGTCGAATTCTGAGTGTCTTCCAACCTGAGGGGCTCATTATCTGGCACTATATCTGACATTATTCTGGTGTTTCACCAGGACTTCATAAGTACCCTATGGTGATGGTGGTAGGCCATAAAGTCAATTTCAATTCACAGGGATTCTGTATATGGTTTCTGAGACTGGAAATATTTATGGGAGCAGAAAGCCTCATCTTTCTCCCACAAAGAAGTTTATGAATTTGAACTGTTGATCTTTCTTGTAGAAGCCCAACGCATAGCCCACTATACCACCAAGGCTCCTATGCACTGTGTATGTCTTTGTTAATTGATAAGTTCCAGTAAAGAAAGATTATTTAAAATTTGATGCACAAATTGTAGTATAGTGAGTGATAGATTAGGCGAGGAGAACAGAATACAATAAAATTCAACACATATTCCTGAATTAAATAAATAGATAAAAAATAACTAGACAATAAAACCAACACTAAATATCAAACCCACCACTCATCTGTCAGTTTGTTGTGCTTTAGTGACTTATGTTTTGTTGTTACCCTGGAAGCTATGCCATCAGTATTTTAAATAATAGCAGGGTCACCCATGGTGGACAGGCTTCAGCTGAGCTACCAGACTAAGACAGAATAGAAGAGGCGATATGGACTACTTCTGAATGTTTAGCCATTGGAAAATCTTTATGAATAGCAGTGGAACACTGTCAGATATGACCAGAATATTGAACACTGAACTATTATGAATAGGGGAGATACACAAGAATGCCCAAACTTGCAGATAGTACCCATTTGACCTAGCTTCATTGGCTTGGTGATTAGAACTCGACTAAAGGAAGATAAAGAAATTTGATAAAGGGAACAAGTATAAATAAATTGCTACAACTTGATGAGCTTGACCTATACTTATGGATGTAGTAGCTCAAAACACCAAGAGTTAAGGAGTCTTCACATTAAGGATCAATCCTATCCCCTTTGTATACAGGATTGATAGGGATGGCCAACTTAGACACTGGCTACCTAAAATAGGGGTGTGGGGGTGGGGGGCTATAAAGGCACAAAGTGTCTGGCTTACAAGTTTTCAAGAGGGAGTTTAGTTTCAGAGTGTGCAGGAGAAGGTAGAATCCCCACTGAATAGTTTTCATCTTGTCTAGACAGGTTTGGTAAAAGGAAATGTAGATATGATTCTTATGATTCAGTAGTGAGTAATTGTTATCACGATGTATTGTGATTGTCACAACCGTAAACGGAAGAGTAGTTAATTCAACATTCCAGGAACTGAGAACCCAGGACCATCAAGGGAGAAGAGCATGAGCAGAATGTGGGACCCTATCCAGACAAGCAGCACAGAGATGGAGGTAGAGATGAGGACATGGAGGGCTACAGCAGCTGAGGACTCCAGATTCATGGAAAGAGAAAGACTGTCTGCTGCTGACCAGGAGGCAGGCTTGCATAATGTGTCCTTGGGTTGTTAAGTGATTATATATTCCTGAGTGTTTTTATGAACATAAAAATAAAAAAACACAACAGAGGGAATAGAAGCAAATACTGTTGAATGATGATGCATGGAGGGGATTGTAATTATTGCAATGAAATGAAATATGACAGGATGAGTGCAAAACCGATGTTCTCCCATGTAATCTATCACTCAATTTACAATAAAAGTTTTTTGTTTTTTTTTAAAGAAAAGACACATTATGAATAGTCCCCAGATTTTCAGATATACTGCTGGAAGATGAGCTCCTCAGGTGAGAAGGCAACCAAAACATGACTGGGAATGAGTTGCCTCTTCACAGTTGCTGATGGGGCGCAACTCAAAATGAAGATGTTGTTGTTGTTAGGCGCCATTGAGTCGTTACCAACCCATAGAGATCTTATACACAGCAGAATAAAACACTGCCCAATCCTGGGCCAACCTCACTACTGTTGGCTACACTTGAATCCATCGATGCTGCCATTTGACCAATCCATCTAGTTGGGGGTCTTCCTCTTTATCTCTGACTCTCCACCTTACCAAACATGATATCCTTCTCCAGTGACTGGTCCCTCCTGACAATATGTCTGAAGTATGAGAGACGAAGTTTGGCCATCCTGGCCTCCAAGGAGCATTCTGGCTGCACTTCTTCCAAAACAGATCTATTGGTTCTTTTAACAGCCCATGGCACCCTCAATATTCTCCTCCAACACCATAACTCAGAAGCATCAATTCTTCTATGGTCTTCCTTATTCACTGTGCAGCTTTCGCATGCATATGAGGTTATTGGAAATACCATAGCTTAGGTCAGGCGCACCTTAGTTCTCAAGCTGACATCTTTGCTCTTCAACACTTTAAAAAGGTCTTGTGCTGCAGATTTGCCTAATGCAATACGTTGTTTGATTTCTTGGCTGCTGCTTCCATGAGCATTGATAGTTGATCCAAGAAGAATGAAGTCCTTGAGAACTTCGATCTTTTCTCCATTGATAAGAATGTTGTTTATTGGTTCAGTGGTGAGGATTTTTGTTTTCTTGACAGTGAGATGTAATCCATACCGAAGGCTGTGCTCTTTGATCTTCATCAATAAATGTTTTAAGTCCTCTTCACTTTCTGCAAGCAGGGTTGTATCATCTGCATATCACAGGTTGTTAATGAGTCTTCCTTCAATCCTGTTGCCACGTTTTTCTTCATATAATCCAGCTTCTTGGATTATTTGCTCAGTATACAGGTTGAATAAGTATGGTGAAAGAATACAACCTTGTCGCACACCTTTCTTAATTTTAAACCATTTAGTGGTCCCATGTTCTGTGTCAATAACTGTTTCTTGGTCCATGTACAGAGTTCTCATTAGCACAATTAAGTGTTCAGGAATACTCATACTTCACAATGTTGGATAAAAATAAGGATAAACATCTGTAAATTTCCATTAATAATTGGAACATATAATGTACACATTATGAATCTAAGAAATTTTTGAATGTAGACGTTAACATTATGAACCTAGGGCAATTTTGGAAGTTGTCAAAAATGACATGGAATGCATAAACATGAAAACCCTAGGCATTAGTTAGCTGAAATGGACTGGCATTGGCCATTTTGAATCTGACAATCACATGGTTTCCTATGCTGGAAATGACAAATTGAAAAGAAGGGCTTCACATTTTCTAATTTAAAAAAAATTAGGAAGATCTATATTGAAGTATAATGCTACAGGATAACAACCATACAAGGCTGAGCAGTTAATTCCACTATTACTCAAATTTATGCAACAGCTACTAAAGTCAGTGATAATGAACTAGAAAAATTCTACCAACTTACTCAGTTTGAAATTGATCAAACATGCTGTCAAGATGTATTGATCATTACTGGTGATTGGAATGAAAAGGTTGGGAGCAAAAGAAGGATCAGTAGTTGGAAAATATGGCCTTGGTGATAGAAATAATGCTGGAGATCCCATGATAGAATTTTGCAAGACCAATGACTTCTTCATTGCAAATATCTTTTTAAGCAGCATCAGATATGACTATATACATACACATTACAAGATGGAATACATAGAAATTAAGTTCACTACATCTGTGGAAATGATTGTCAGAAGAGACTGAAACTTGATCTCAGAGTAGAAATGCTAAAGAAAATGGGAGAAGTGAGGAGGTAAAAGCTGAACAGAGAATTTCAAAGGGCAGGTCCAGAAGACAAAGTCCGTATTATATGCAAAGCCCTGGAATTAGAAAACCAATAGGGAAGAATACACTTAGTGTTTCTCAATCTGAAGGAACTGAATAAAAAATTCAAACATCGATTTACAAGATTGAAGGATTCTATAGGTAAACTATGAAATGATGCAGAAACATCATCAACAACAAAAAAAGATGAAAGGAAAACACAGAGTCACTGCACCAAAAAGAAATGGTCAATGTTCAATCATATCAAGATGTAGCATATGATCAGGAGCCAATTGTACTGAAGGAAGAAGTACAAGTTACACTGAAGCCATTGGCAAAGAACAAGCTTCTGAGAATTGATGGAATACAAATTGAAATCTTTCAACAAACTGGTGCAACACTGAAGGTGCTCACTCATCTATGCCAAGAAATTTGGAAGACAGCTATCTGGCTAACTGATTGGAAGAGATTCATATTTGTGTCCATTCCAAAGAGAAGTAACCCAGTATAATTTGGAATTTATTGGACAATATCATTTATATCAAATGCAAGTAAATTTTTTCTAAAGATAGTTAAAAATTGCTACATCAGTATATTGACAGGGAAATTGCCAGAGGTAAAAGTTGGTTTCAGACAAGGACATGGAACAAGATATATAATAGCTGACATCAAATATATCCTGGCTGAAAGTAGAGAGTTCCAGAAAGATGTGTACCAGTGTGTTATTGAGTAGGCAAAGTCTTTTGACTGTGTGGATCATGACAAACTATGGACAGCATTGCAGAGAATGGGTATTCCAGAATGCTTAATTGTGCTCATGAGGGCCCTGTACATAGACCAAGAGGCAGTCTTTTGAATCGAACAAGGAGACCTTGAGTGGTTTAAAATCAAGAAAGTTGTTTGTCAGGGATGCATTCTTTCACCATATTTAATTTGTATAATGAGCAGTTAATCTTAGGAGCTGTGTTATATGAAGAAGAATGTCGCATTAGTATTGGACGAAGACTCATTAATAACCTGTGATACAAATATGATACAACCTTGTTTGCTGAAAGCAAAGAGGACTTAAAACACTTATTGATAAAGATGGAAGTCTACAGCCTTCAGTAGAAGTTGCATTTCAATGTAAAGAACACAAAAATCCTCATCACTACACCAATAAGTAGCATCATGATAAATTGAGAAAAGATTGAGTTTTCAAAGACTTCATTTTTTCTTGGAACCACTATCAAGACTCATGGAAGGAGTAACTAAGAAATCAACTCTGCTGTACAAGACCTCTTTAAAGTGTTTAAAAACAATGGTATCAGTTTGAGGACCAAAGTGTGCTTGACCCTAGCCATCATTTTTTCAATAACTTCATGTACATGTGAACATTGGACAATAAATAAGGAAGGCCGTAGAAGACTTGATGCATTTGAGTTATGGTGCTGGAGAAGAACATTAAATGGACCATGGACTGCAAGAAGAATAAACAAATCTAAGTTGGAAAAAGTACAGCTAGAACGCTTTTTAGGAACCAGAATGGAGAGATTTCGTGTCTATTACTTCAGACATAGTATCAGGAGAGCGGGAGCAGTCCCTTGTGATGACCATGTTTGTTTAAGTGGAGGGTCAGCATAAAAGAGAAGACCCCCAATGAGAGGGATTAGTATAGTGGCAGCATAACACTATGTCAAGGCATATTGAATAGTGGGTCAAGCTTAACAACAATGGTGAGGTTTGTTAAGGACTGGGCAATAGTCTTATCTTCAAAAGATCTTTTTCTCTATGAAAATGAGAATGCTCTAGGAAACAGGTAAACATTCATTTGAAAGCCACATTTCTTGACCATGAAGTATGGAAGGCATAATAATTCAAGGTCTGATCTGGGCATTTCAGGTGTCTTCCATGTTACTATAATCATTATGCTGACATAAAAAAAAAAAAAAAATTATAAATTTTACTCAGAATTTTCATTATTACTTCTAAAATTTTAACCAAGTATACTTGGGATAGCTATTTTGTCATACCTTTGGGAGATCTTTTCCATACAGTTTTATTTGTCATTAGTTCTGGAAGGTTTTCTTTATTAGTTTGTCACCACTTGTATCTTGCATCTCTCTATCTTTTTAGAACTGTGTTCAATAGATGTAAGCTTTGTGGGCATAGTCTCAATATGTCTCTAATTGTTATTTGATAATTTTCATCTCTCTGAATTTTACTGATTATTCTCAGAAAATTCCTCACTCTCTGCTTATTATACCCACCTTTCACATTTTTTGTGTTCATTACATTGCTTATTGTATATATTTAAGAATGCTTAAAGTTTTGAAGATAATGTATTTAATATCCAAGAAACTAATGTTTGTTGTTTTTTACACATCTTTTAAAAACTCTATAGAGTCATTAAGATTTATTTGAAAGTGTTATTTCTGTATGCACTATTAACTTTTTTCTCAAATCTTAGTTCTTTGTTTGGTTTAGTTTGGTATTTATCTTACATTGTGTTGACTGAAATTAAATATCTAGTGATTCTTCTCTGCTTTCATCTTTGTGTTATTTATGTATTTATTTGTCCATTTATGGGTGCCACTTCTTATTCAGCATCTTACTTCTGGATGATTATAAAGAGAGGCAGAATACACCACTTTAAAAAGTGTGCCAGTAGCTTATCTTCTCGTTAAAGTATTTTCTTCTAGATGTCAATTACTCTCTACGACTCCTCTCTTCCTCCTTGTCCCTAGTACCCACACTTTCTTCTTTAGCCTGGGAGCTAATGCTGAACTATAGGATGCTTATCACAAGCTGTGGAGGCATAGAAGAAAAGTTGCCCAAGTTCTAAGAATTGTTGTTGTTGTTGTTAAGTGCCGTCGAGTCGGTTCCGACCCATAGCAACCCTGAATAGGGTGTCCGAGGGTGTAAATCTTTAAGGGAGTAGAAAGCCTCATCTTTCTCCCGCGGAGCAGCTGGTAGTTTCGAACTGCTGACTTTCTGGTTTGCAGCCCAATTCGTAAGTAGAAAGCCTCATCTTTCTCCTGCGGAGTGGCTGGTAGTTTCGAACTGCTGACCTTAAGGTTCGCAGCCTGATTTGTAACCACTACGCTACCAGAGCGGATTTCCTTAAATAATGGGCCTTCTTCAGTTCTGTGTCTCCTCTAAAGAGCGAAGCATCCACAGTACCAATTGAATTTCAGTAGACATGTACTCGTGGAAGTTCAGCTGGTTGTTTGCGTTTTCTCTAATAGTTCAGTCCCGTTGTCTTTCAACCTGTCGAGGATTCTTCTTATTTCTCTCATTGTGATAATTGATAGAATTCACTAGTTACTTTTCTGTTTCTGTTCTTATCTTTATCATTCTTCTTATCGCTAGCTCAGATTCTTAGCAATGTGTCTACTCATTATCACTTCCATAAATAAATTCCTGTTTCTATATATAATGCTATGTGTTTTCTGCTAAGTTCTCTTCTGACATCTTGTTTGATCTTCAGAAATCGTCTTTAAATGAACCTTTACTCTATGGTTTTTATAGAAATGGAAGGTTAAACATGAAAACTTAGGCTAGAGAAGTCATTCTGCAAACACTTAGGATAGTAGATCTGAATAGCTTTGTTTTTGGTGATTTCACTCCTTTTTCAGGTATGGACCTTAGAGACTGTAATGGAAGCGAGTTTCCATATTGCTTATACTGTTATTCTGTCTTTCCTACATATTGGCTATCTCCAAGCAAGTTTGTAGCAAGTACAGGATCAAAGGCAATTAAAGATTGAGTTTCCTGAAAACTGCCTGAAGTGCCTACATTCTGGGTCCTTGATTAAACCAAGATCCATATGCTTGAGACACCAGATGTGCAGGCAGGAGTTAGCATTCTGTTATGAAAATTTGAGAGCATAACTCTTATTTTTCCCCAGATGGGAGGCTGTCCTTTATCTGCATGAAGGTTCACATGAAAATTTGTTTCTTTTTTTCCCCCCTACTGGAATGGAATGCTCTAGAAAGCAGGTAAGTATTCACTTTTAAGCCACATGTCTTGACCATAGGTATGGAAGGCATAACACATTAAGGTCTGATTGGACGTTTCTGGTATCTTCCCTGTCACTATAATGTCACCAAAAATCATTATGAATTTTACCCTGAATTAATATTTTAATTTTCACAAATCACAAATGTTTATATTAAAGATAAAGCATAAATATTTGTAGAGGTTCATGATGAAATTATTGTTTTCAACATTAACTAAGTGCCCATATCAAGAAGGGATACAAGGCAAAGGCAATAATAGTAACTCCTGATTAAAGGCATGGCAAAAGGATCCCTTATTTATTTCATAGGCTGATCTTTACCTTTATTAGAGTCTTCTATGGGCAACGATCACCAAGTTGCTTTCCACATTGAATCATTTAGAGATCTTTGAGAAACAATCAACCCAGTCCAAATTTTCTGTGGAAGAAGCGCTCACATACTTATTAGTGGTCCTGGGTTTGTTTTTTGTTTTTTTGTTTTGGCCATTTATAAAAACCATTTCTGATGAATACTTAATGTGGACAAATTAGTTTCAACATTTAAGGGGGCCAGAAGTTGAAATCCACAACAGAATCAGACAAAAAATACATTTGTGTAGGTGACAGGAAGCTCAGAAATTGACCTACTAATGTTAACAGAGTTTGGCAGGGCATTGGTAAAAAAGAAGACCTAAAATGAAGACAAAATGTAGTGTCACGAAAACGTATGTTAAAGTTTAGAATACCAGGGTCATTTTTTGTCTTGTCATATCCCAAGAAGAGATCTTTATCAGGGGAGATGTTACTTCTTTGTGTTTTGTTTGTTTATGCCACATGGAAATGTTCAAAATGTCTTTATGGTCAGAAAAAAATGAAACAGTTTGTGTTTTATATATTTCAGGAATAAGTAGATCTGAAGTCTATTGTGGTATATTGTAGGGTAAGCTCTAAACTACTAACTACAAGGTCAGAGGTCAAATTCACCAGTCACTCCTTGGAAACCTTATACATTGTCTCTATGAGTCAGCACTGACTCAATGACACATACAACATAGATACACCTAGACAAGTCAAACTATAAAGTTAATTTATAGCTTGTGTTTGTTTTGCCTGTTTATATCAGTGAACCAAAATACTTAAATAGTATGTATTTCTTTCACTTAATATTGACTCTTGGAATTTCAAAAAAAATAGTTTAGGATTCAACTGTATTTTGCATTCCCTCTAGAGTCACAGAGATAGGTTGCACACCTACAAACACACATCCGCACTCACTTGTAACCACTTGGTAGTTTCTGCTTCATTACAGAATTATAGCTGCTTGTATGTATAAAGACATGAATACCAAGCTACCATGTGATTAAGGCATATAAATAAAAATAGAAAGAGGCAATGCAAATTAAATCACAGGAATAACTCCTTGGAAGTTGTTTTCTCCCTGCAATTAGCAGTATACACCTCATGACTTCTTGAGGGGGTCATTGTAGGCCTGAAGAGTAAATATTCCTTGGCAGTCACTTTATATTTCCCCGCAGATGAGTTGTTTTTAATGGTTAAAGCAGTAGAGTGCAGCTGACATATAGGAAAAAAAAGTGACAGGTGCCAGTTTTGTTATTAAATCCCAGCCTCAGAGCCTCTGAATTTCAAATGAGGTCTCTTATTGGCTGTATGTCTGTGGGGTCAGGGGATGGGAAAGCGTGACCGTGGCGGAATGGGTTTCACTTCACTGAGCCACTCCAAAGTCTTCATTAAACATGGACATAACATTTGCACTTGTTTTGTTTGTTCTAGACAGTTTGGATAATTACCCTCTGAAATGGTGTGCACCCATGTAGATTTGTGTATTTATCAAGGGGAGGGGTATTGAGGAACTGGGAGAAGGAGGATGAAGGTTCATTGCACTATTTATTTTAATCCTTCAGTGATGATTGCATTTCTCAACCTCCATATAGAACCTCATCATTTGCTCCTTAAAACTGCTAGTTCAGGTCATTCAATTGAAATTTTATTCGATTTTAAGGGTAGCTTTTCGCAGTTCTCATTTCTTCTGCTTCCACCCCCCTCCCGGAGGGTCTGAGGACCCCATTGACTTGGGAAGGAACTCTGTCCTCTGTCAGAGGAGAGTAAAGGGAAGAACTTAACCTTAAAGAAAATTGATGACCAGCCTATGCACCTCCCCGCCCCCCAAAAGAGAGTAGACAAAGATGGGAAGCAGGGGGCAGAGACCATTGTCATTATCTTGTCATTCCCCTTAAGAGTGGATTTGGAGGGTCAGCAGTTCTGAGAAAGCCATTGTCTAGTGCATTGAACACAGGATTCAAGACCAAGCACATCTGGATGCTGTGTCTCAGCATTTCTTCATGAATTTGGTAGGGAATTTAGTTTGTTCTTGGTGAGTGCTATATTTATTCTCTTGATTGCAATATTGTTAGCTCCCTTCCTGCCTGAGAAGGTGAATGATCTCAATACATTTTTATAGTAAAGGGAGAAAATTGAGGCAGCCAGCTGTATTAACATCACCCACAAGAACAGCTTGGTCACTATAACAATCACCCTGGGGATGGAAGGAGTGATTTCTACAAATTTCCTTTGTTAGAAATAAGCCATAGAGAGGATATAATCATAATGCAGATCACCTTTAATTCTGTCATGTACCTTATCAAAGGTAGCTACAATTAACATAAGCAATAGCTTATCATGTGCCTGGCTCTGTACTTGATCCCTATCAATTAATTTAATTCTCAGATCAACCGCACGAAGAAAGTTAATGATACTGTTATTATTGTTTTTCTGTTGTTTTAAATGAGGATTCTGAGTCAGGAGAATTTGAGTTACTTGCCTAAGCCGTAAAGCTACTAAGTAACAGAGCTGGGATTTGAGCCCAGACTTCATCTGGCCCTGGAAGTGTACGATCTTAATCACTTTCATGAGAAGTAGGTAGAGTAGGCATAGTACACAGTGAAAGATTGAAAGCTCAGAGACACTCCCTTAGTGCTCAAAGTACAAAATCTAAAAGAAGACCCCAGTGTCATGACACTTTGCTCTAGAGCTCTCCGTAAGTATTGTGTGTTTCTAGAAACTGCACCTGAATATTCAATCCTTTCAGGTACCTGGGCAAAGAAAGGAATTCTCTTTCTTGGAGCTGTCATACTTGGAATGAGAAGGGTGGCATTCACTAAAGGCCTATGTGTACATCATGCTCTACTAGGTATTGTTTGCAATTAAACCAAGAAACAGTTTTTGAACTTAGGAATCTTACAGTCTACTAGGAAACCAAGACATGGAACAAATGGGACACAAAGTTAACGGAGTTTTCTTTGTTTCAGGATGTGCCTACCTGACGACTGAAAAAAAAAAAAAAAAAAAAGAAAGAAAGAAAATCAGCCAATTGATCATTGCATCTAACAACTTGATGTAACATTTGATCTTTTAAAAAGAAATGAACTAATCTCATAATCGAGTGCAGAAAAGCTCAGAGTGAAGGGGAGTCAATACAGATCAATGGATTTGTTTTGAGCACATAACTGGTGTCCAGCACCATGAGTGACAATTTAAGATATGAGGACTGTTGGAGGCAGAGTAGTTAGTGGGCAATATACTTGCACAATTAGTCAGAGTGTGTATTGATCATGTGTCCTCTAGCATTCAATTGCTTGGGACTATTGTTGCAAGGAAATCCACAAATACATATGGGCACAACTGATGGTAAAAGAAAATACTGTAAAGGAAAGTGTCAGACTTATCAGAAAAAAGAGACATGGCCTCTATCTACAAGGAGCTTGCAATTGCCTTGGAGATAATAAGGTATACAATTATGAAAAGGCTAGAAAAAATAGACCATAAATTCAGTTACCATGGGTGCATAATTATGTCGGAGTGAAATTAATAGGGAAGAAAGTTAAATATAGTTTTAGGGTTTGTGTATATCAACATCTTCATTGTGTTCTCTTAAGATTTCTTACATTTATTTAGACTGAGCATGAGGAAAGTATATATGTTGCTTATGGCTTCAAATCCAATATTTTCTACAATAAGCTTGTCTGATGATCAATTTTAGGAGACTAGCTAAAGGAAAGCTAGATTGTAACTGACATGCTTACTTGTCCAGTGTGTTTAGGAAACAGCATAAATTCTACCTAGGTTCTGCTGAGACCTTATTCTTATTCTGTGTATGTAGAAGAGTACTTGTAACTGTTTACTGCTTGTTGGGTCATGTATTACAGTAGAGTGCATAAGATCAGTAATGGTGGCTGATATTTAGTAGCATGTGATTGAGGAAGGGAGAAGCTTGCTGTTCAGGGTGACTTAGTGGTTCTACTCCAAACAGGAAGATATCAGTGGTGGGTAAGGCTACCCAGTTTACTGTTGCAGATACTGTGTATGAGCATCTATGGTTGAAAAGCAGGTTATATATGTCTAAATTCAATACAAGGAGATGGTCTAGATTTTGGAACTGAAAGAACCTTAGAAAACATCTAGTTTCACATTGTTTTCAGTGCAGGGATTCTTTCCATCAGAATCTCTGACCCAATATTTCTTGAGCTTATAGTGAGTGGAAATTTAGCAACTTTTGGGGTAACCCATCCTTTATATAAGGAGTTCTGGTAGTGTAGTGGCTACAAGTCAACAGTTGAAAACTACCAGCCCAGCCATTCCACAGGGAAAAGATGAGGCTTTTTGTTCCTATAAAGATTCACAGCTTCGGAAACCCTATGCAAGGTCTCTATGAGTCAGAACCGACTCGACGATACACTACCACCAGTCAACATTCTTTATATCAGGACTTCTGGTATGGCATTGCAGGATCAGCATTGGACTGCCAACCACAAATCAGTTGTTCAAATCCACCAACTGCTGCTCAAAAACCCTATACAGGGTCCTTTGAGTCAGAACTGACTCAACGGGACTTAACAACAACATTCTTTATATCAAGCTGAAATACATTTTCCTTTATCATTTACCTGGTTCTACTTCAGAAAGCAGCATGATATAAACCTTTCTTTCTGAATCATAAATCAAACTGAAATAAACATAGTTCCACCGACCAGGCTTAAAATAGACAACCTCCAGACTTTTCAACTTCTGAGTTATTCCACTTTCAAAGCTCTCAGGTTTGTCAGGGTGCGGTTTAGAATAAGACTTCACACACTCCAAAGGTGCTCTGAGACAAGCTCAGACTTTTGCCTTTCTTGAGCTGTACATCACGCCTTTTTTCATTCAACCCAAGATGATGTTAAGTTCTTAGCAGTTCTATATACTTTGGACAGTTATTTTTGTGTGGCATCAAGTCAGTTCTGACTCACAAAGACCCTGTAGGTTCTCAAGAATGGCTGGTGGGTTTGAACTGCTGAGGTTGTGGTTGCCAGAGTTCATACTGTTATTGTTAAGTGTCACTGAATCAGTTACGACTCATAGTGACCCTGTATAGGGTTTCTGAAGAGCAGCTGGTGAGTTTGAACTTCTGACCTTGTGATTCGAAGTCAGAGTTGATCATACAGCACCATACCCAGAGTCCAGAGCTCATACAAGATATTCTCAATTGGGAAAATACAACCCTGGGGGATATTTGGCAATGGTTGGATACATTTTTGGTTTTCACACGTAGCAAACTGCTATTGTCATTTACTGAGTAAAGAAACTTGGGTTGCTACTGAGCACCCGGCACTGTATAAGACCCACAACAAATAACAGTGCTCTGGTAGGCCACAGACATCAATAGTGCTATGGTTGAGAATTCCTGACCTGAAGTATCCTGAAAACAAGCTTCAGCTAAACACAAAAGCTAGCATTAACAGGAATAAAGGCACCAAACAAAACATAATCCACAGTAAGGAGAGAATCTAAGAATGCAGAATGGTCTGAATCTTAGGTTGTTATACTTTCTCTAACATTAGTCAGAAGAAAGTGTTTGATCATTACTGTGAAAATTGTTGTTGTTACTGTTAAGTGCTGTTGAGTCATTTCTGACTCATAGTGACCTTATGCACAACAGACTTCATGAATCCCAGCCTGGTCCTGCACCATCCTCACTCTTGAGCTCATTATTGCTGCCAGAGTGCCATTCCATCTCGTTGGGGATCTCCCTCTTTGTCGTTTTCCCTCCACTTTACCAATCATCATGTTCTTCTCCAGGGACTGGTCCCTCCTGATAAAATTTCAAAAGAATGAAAAGACAAAGTCTGGCCATCTTGGTTTCTAAGGAACATTCAGGTACTTCTTCATCCAACACAGATTTGTTTGTTCTTATGGCCGCCCATAGTAACTTTCATATTCGTCAACACCACAACTCAAATACATCAATTCTTCCTGATTCGTTTTTTTTTCAACTTTCATATGCATATGAGGCTATTAAAAACACAATGACTTGGGTCAGGCATATTTTATGAAAATAGATTGGGCAAAAGCCCAGCTTAACACAGGGCACATATAGGGACTCACCAAAAAATACAAGCTAGAATGCAAAAATATTTCTACATCAGAAAGGAAGCAACAGGAATAAAATTTGTAAAGCAAATACGTGGCTGGATAAAACAGACCTTGATATAGTTAGCAATTTAAATACTTTTTGGTTGTAGTATAACCATTAGGAACCAGTGATTCAAGACTAAAAATGTATAGGACAGAGAAGAGTGAACTGTCAATCACATTCGCTATGAATTGTTAAGTGTCATTGAGTCTGTTACAACTCATAGCAACCCTCTTTAGGGTTTCTAAAGAGTACCTGGTAGATTTGAACCACTGACCATGTGGTTCAAACTGGCATTGTGGCCCAATGCTTATCCTACAGTGCCACACCAGGACTCCATGAGTTATTTAGTAAGTGGTGTTGGTTATGTGCCATGGACTCAATTCAGACTCATAGCAACCCTGTACATGGTTTCTGAGGCTGTAAATCTTTACCGGAGCAGAAAGCCTCATCTTTCTCCCACAGAACAGCTGGTAGTTTCAAACTGCTGACCATTTGATTAGCAGCCCAATTTGTAACCACTATGCTACCAGAGCTAGTGGAACTTAAAATGAGTCCTGGTGGGTTGCTGTGGGTTAATGAGTGGACTGCAAAATCGGTTTAAACTGCAAGGACAGTGCTTCTAGCTCAGCAACCCCTCCTTCGAAACTCTGTGCAAGGTATCTATGAGTCAGAATTAACTCCATGGCACTTGACAACAACAACAGTTAAAATGTATGAAATATGTCAATTCTCTTTAATAATTAACCAAATATTAAACTGGCAAAAAAATGAAAGTAGTGCCCAAAATTAACTACAGTGCAGAAAAACATTAACCTACACATTGGATAAGGGAGTGTAAATAGGTAAACTTTTTAAAAAGGTGAATTAAAAGTAACTAACTAAAGTCCTAAATATGTACAACCTAGTGACCCACTTCTCTGAAATTGTTAGGGGCAAATATTTAGCAATAGGGATGATTATTAATATGCTGTTTGCATAATATAAGTGAGGACCAACCTAACTAGTTATCAACAGGAGGTTGGTTGGATAAATTATGGTACTTCCAAATAATAAAATATGATATCATTAGGGTTATATAGGATTATATTTATTAATATGAAAATGCGTCCTGAAAAACAATTTAAGTGAAAAGAAAAGACAGACTGTGTATGCTTTTGTATGTGGATATTAAACTGATTTTGGCAGGTAGACATCTGGATTTCTAAAAAAAACTTATTTTTTTCCTGTTTGTACTTTTCATTGTCTGATGGTGAATAAGCACTGGTTTATCAGAGGAAAAAGGGTATTGTTTTAATTATAAAAGTAATCTTAGACAAAAGAAAGGCCTTAAGGCAGTGAAGAGAATTTTATACTACTTTAATAATTAAAAAGAGGTATGTTGTTGTTGTCAGGTACGATTGAGTCAGTTCTGACTTATAGCGACTCTGTATAAGGTTTCTGTCAAGTGGCTGGTGGGTTTGAACTGCTAACTTTGTGGATAGCAGTTAGTGCTTATCCTATAGCACCAAACCAGGGCTGTCAAAAGACTAAATCTGGAGGAGACAAACTTAAAAATTGGGGGAAGCAGTGAAATTAGGGCAAGAAATAATAATGAATGTCTTTAATTACCCAAACTTAGATTGACAGAATATTTTATTGGCTTAAGAGTTAGGGGGAAGGTTTCACAAAGGATAAAGGACTATTCCTACAACAGGCAGTTCTCAAGCAAAAAGAAATGCACTCTTTTGACTAATACATTAAGGAGCTGATTCAGAAGGTAATGATAAATGAGTCTGAAACCAATTAAAAAGCATCTTGACTAAAAAGGAAGACGCTAATCTGATTGTTGTTAGGACTTCTAAGTATTTAAATAGTGTTGAGAAGAAAAATGAATTTAAAGATTAAAAAAAAAAAAAAGATATACGATCCACTGAAAGATTCTTGCTTTGTCCCTCATTGATTTGAGTAGGGAAACCTTTGCAGTTGTGAGCTTCTTGCAGTATCTAGAGGAATCCTGATAGCATAGTGGATTACAAAACGGGTCACTAACTGAAAGGTCAGTAGTTCGAATCTACCAGCAGCTCCGTGTGAGAAAGATGAGACTTTCTGCTCCCATAAAGATTTGTTGTTGTTATGTGTCATGGAGTTGGTTCCAACTCATAGCAACCCAGTACAGGGTTTCCGAGGCTGTCAATCATTACGGGAGCAGAAATCCTCATCTTTCTCCAGCGAAACAGCTGTTAGTTTAGAACTGCTGACCCTGAGGTTCACAGCCCGATTCATAACCATTATGCTACGCGAGCTCCTTACATTAGACTATTTGTTGTCATTGTTGTTAAGTGCCATCGAGTCGGCTCCCACTCATAGCGACCCTGAACAGGGTTTCCAAGGCTTGGATAAATTAATGATACCGTACTGTTAGTTACAACTTAGGGTGGCGAGAAATATGTTTTGCTGTCAACTGAAAAGGACAGTTAAAATCAAATAGGAAACACCATCTTTTCTTTGAGTCCTGGTCCGGCGTCCTGGTGTGGCACTGTAGGATAATGCACTGGACCACAAAGTCTGTTTGAACCACAAGGTTGATGGTTCTAACTAATCTGTCGCTCCTTGGAAACCCTATACAGGGTCTGTGTGAGTCGGAAAGGGCTTGGCAGAAGTTAACAACAACAATGATATGAGTGCTTTTCAATTGGCTAAGTGTTTATTGTTCATATGTGCAGACCTCGGAAGAGGCGGATTGAAATCAGGAAAGGCCTAAAGAAAGGTTGTTAAGTGCATTGGAAGGGTACCCACAGGGGAAAGACGGAGGGTAAGAAAGGAGCAAGAAAAGGAGAGTAGCGTGAATGTTCATAAACGTTAGTTTTCCTGCCATGAGACAGAAATCGCACTGAACCTTTTTGTAGGTTACCATTTTAAATTCTCACAGTTTATGTATTTGGCAAGATAAACTTGATATACTAGAACAATTACTATTACTTTTGTTTCATTGAGAAAATATAGTGTGTGCCAGTCTTTCCCTTTAAATCTTATTGTTACTGTTGTTAAGTGCTGACGAGTTTGTTCCATGTGACCCTGTACAGGGTTTCTTATGCTGTGAATCTTTTCAGGAGCAGAAGGCCACATCTTTCTCCGGAAGAGTGGTTGGTGAGCTCGAACCACTGACTTTGTGGTTAGCAGTCCAGCACTTATCCTTCAGTGCTCCATTTTCTATCTTAAGGAGAATTATTTAACTTCCCTTGGTGGTTGGTGGTTATGTGCCGTGGAGTCGGTTCCAACTCAGAGCAACCCTGTACAGGGTTTCCAAGGTTGTAAATCTTTACGGGAGCAGAAAGCCTCATCTTTCTCCCACGGAACAGCTGGTAGTTTTGAACTGCTGACCTTGAGGTTCGCAGCCCGATTGGTAACCACTACACTACCAGAACTCCTTACTTATAGAATAAATCTAATCATGAGCACCCAGAGTGTTGTGATTATAAACTAAGTTAACCCAGGTAAAGTGTTTAGGGCAGTGTCAGCCCAACGCACTGTCCAAAGCATGCAATCAGTGCAAATGATTGCTGTGATTGGATAACTTTCCCAAGGTTGCAGACTTAGTTAGTGTGCCTGATTGTATCCTTTGTCTATTTTATTATACTACCACTCAGAGAAGGTGCTTCTCTGAAATCTGTTGACTTATTTGCTAAAATCTGGATATTCTAGAAGAAAGTTTTGTCATTGTTAGGTGTTGTTGAGTCAGTTCCAACTCATATTGACCCTCTTTATGGTTTCTGAGGATGGACTGGTGTGTTTGAACCACTGACCTTGTGGTTACCACTGCAGCACCTAGAATAAGGACTACCAGAATAAGGTAACCATTTGAAATTTGAGCAATTTAGTTTTGGCTAGTTTTCTTCCTTTCTTTTCTAGTATGGGTTTTTTATTTTGTTCCCCTAAAAGATGTATAGGGTCCTGTTGTGGTGCTGTGGATTAGCACTAGACTGCAAACCACAAGGTCAGCAATTCAAACCCACCAATTGTTCTTTGAAAATCCTATATAGGGTTTCTATGAGTCAGAACCGACTTGAAGCACTTAACAATAAACAAAAGCTGTATTGGAGTTCTGGTGTGGCACTGTAGGCACTTAACAAAAACAAAAATATCAAAGTCCTATCCCCAGTTACTGGTTAATATAATTTATTTGGAAATATCTTTGCAGATATAATTTGTTAGCATGAGGTCAAATTGGAGCAAACAAAAATAAACTCAGTGGCATCAAGTTAATTCTAACTCTTAGCAACCTTCCCACAGTTTCTAAGACTGTAAATCTTTATAGGAGCAGACAGCCTCATCTTTCATTGGTGAAGCAGTGGGTGGGTTTGACCTGCTGACCCTGTAGTTAGCAACCCAACACATAACTCACTGCCAGGGCTCCTTATCCTGGAATAAGGTTGGACCGAATCCAATATGGCTGATGTCCTTATAAAAAGGACAGAGACATGGACTGACAGGCACAGAGGTAAGATGGTCATGCAAAGATAGAAACAGATATTGGGGTTATGCTGCTAAAAAAAAAACAAGAAACACTGGGGAGTCCAGAAGCTGGAATAAGCAAAAAAGACTACTTTGTTGAGACTTCTGAGGAAGTATGGTCCTGCCAATACCTTGAAATTGTACTTCTAGCCTCTAGAATTGTGAGACAATAAAATTCTGTTATTTTAAGTCACTCAAGTTGGTCATTTGCTATATTAACCCTGGAAAATTAATACATTTCCCCCACCCTCACCCCTAAAATATGTCTACTTCCCACCGTGTGTTGTAAGCTTAGGGACCTCAGTCAGGTTAGTTTTCTTAGGGTCATGAGTAGAGGGCTTAGCCTACAGCAGGTCTGAGTCAGCTATGTTCCTATATTCCTGTTTCCGCATATCAGAGAATATGCTAAATTTATGGGGAAAAAAGAACATTTCTTGTCTGTGAGCCCTGAGCTGACACGAAGCAGAATTTCTCTCATCCGGGTTTGTTTTTAAATTAAATGAATGTGTATTAGAAGGGAATGGCTAACACAGAGAACCCTTAGCTTAGGCACACTTTGAGGCTTATCATTGTAGCCTCACAAATGTACTTTTCTTAAGAGAAAATATGAACCTAATGTCTCCAAATGTTTTAATTATTTATTCACTGCTGTTTCAACTTGTCCTCTGATGTTGGCTGCGAGTCAGATACAGATTTAAGCTGTATTTTAGCAATTATTATGCTAGCTTTAGCTTCTCTTCCATATTAGAAATCAAATCAAAAAACTTAAAAAAGTTTTTAGATTTATTTTTGTTTCATGACAGGAATGAAAAAATTAATGTTTAATGAGAGAAAATAAAGGACTAAAGTAATTTAGAGGGTCATAAGCTTCCATGTCAACAGAGTTCCAGAAAGAAAAAAAAAAAAAAGTACTCCAGAAGCACACCTCAGGGACAAAAACTACTTCGGTTAGAAGCAAACCTCAAAAAACCAAGGAGATTAAACCTCTGCCTCAAGCAGTGACTCTCCCCAAGTCACTAATGCCACTCTATACTTGGTTTTCTTTGTTTTGAAATGTTTTACTGTAAATTGAGTGGAAGTTTACAGAACAGATCATCAGCTTTGCAGTCAACAAATCACACACTTTGTTTCATCTCAATGATTGCAGTCCTCTCCATGTAACTACAGTTACCTCACTTCCTCCCTGAGGTTCTTATCTCCATTCTACCCTCCTTCCCATCCTTTCTCAACTTTGTTCTTAGGAAAATGTTGCCATTTGATCTTGAATGATTGACCATTCCATGGTGAGCATACCTTACTAGTGTTGTTCCCCTTACATACGTAGCTATTGCCTAGCTGAAAATTGGGCCAGGATGGTAAGTTACTCTCTAGACCTGAAGGGTGGTCAGATTCCTCCAGTCTCGTACTGATCAGTAAGTCCAGACTTTGTGTGTGTGTGTGTTTTTAATAATTTTGGATTTTCTCCCACTGTATGCAGGACCTTGTAATGTTATCTCTTCAACAGCAGTTAGTAAGTGGTAGCTGGGCACCATCTAATTCTTTTGGTCTCAGAGTTGTAGTGACCAAGGTTCACATTTCCATTGCTCTGTTGGACTAGTTGATTCCAAGTATCTTCAATTTTCATCACTCTTTTTACTTTCGCACATAGAGAGACCAATAGTTGCACCTTAAATGGCCCCTCATGAGCTTTTAAGGTTCCAGTTACCACTCACCATGTGCTTTGGTTATATTAGAAATAAGGTATACAAAATTCTATCTTACCACACATAATCAGTTTCAATTTATTTAAATGACTGTTTTGATGCTTCAAAATCTGCTTGACATTTCCATAGAGCATCACTAATTCATAATCGTATTTTCAAGTACTAGACAAAATTACCAGGTGAACAGAGGAAAATGAAGTATTTTTCCTGCATGTATTTGAACTAATCAAATATGGACACATCCTATTCAATCTTTAATTCTGTATCTCTTTTGGGAAGCAAATATAGAATTATTTGACATAAAGAAAATATCAGAGAAATGTAGACTCTGAAAATTGGAAGAAGGCATAGGAATCCGGCAGACCACTCAGAAGGAATTCCATGAAAATAAAGTGAAAACTGTCTCAGTTCTAGTGAAAAAGTCCACGTTGGCCTAGCCTACATCTGTTGCAACTTTTAGATCCAAGAGTTAAGTTTTTTATACCCTTTATTTAAATGATTTAAGGAGCTCTGGTAGCGTAGTGGTTATGAATCAGGCTGCTAACCTCAGCAGTTCGAAACTACCAGCTGTTCTGCGGGAGAAAGATGAGGCTTTCTGCTCCTGTAAAGATTTACAGCCTCAGAAACCCTGTACAGGGTTGCTGTGAATTGGAACCAACTCCACGGCACATAACAACAACAATTTAAAGGATTATCTACTGCCACATAGTGTTGCTCTTGTCATTGGTGGTGGTGTTTCCTCTAGTCATTTTTGACTCATAGTAACCCTGTGTAGGATTTCCAAAGCTTTAAATCTCTACAGGAGCAGAAAGTCTCATCTTTCTCCCATAAAGTGGTTGGGAGCTCAGAAGTGTTCACCTTGCAGTTAGCAGCCCAAGACATAACCAACTATGCTACCAAGACTCTTTTTACATAGGGTGGTTGTTGTTGTTAAGTGCCTTTGAGTTGGTTCTGACTCATAGCAACCCTGTATAGGGTTTCCAAGAAGTGGCTGTGAGCTCGATCCACTGACCTTGCAGTGCAGCACATTATTTTACAGTGCTGTTGGTGGTCGTAGTGTGCCATGGAGTTGGTTCCAACTCATAGCAACACTGTGTAGGGTTCCTGAGGCTGTAAATCTTTATGGGAGCAGAAAGTCTCATCTTTGCCAGGTGGAACCGCTGGTAGTTTTGAACTAGCTGATCTTGAGGTTAGCAGCCCGACTTGTAACCACTAATCAGTTCTGACTCACAGAGACCCTATATACAAAAGAATCACACACTGCCCAGTCCTGTACCCTCCTCACAATCATTGCTACACCTGAGTCCATTGTTACAGCCACTGTCTCAGTCTATCTTGTTGGGGATCTTTCTCTTTTTCTCTTACCTTTCAGTTTACTAAGCATGATGTCCTTCTTCAAGGACTGCCACCTCCTGATGACATGTCCAGAGAACATGAGTTGAAGTCTTGTCACCCTCACTTCTGTAGCATTTTAACCATAAACTCATCTGTAAACTAAGCTAGGTCAATGGTGACAAAACACATGGGGAAATTATTGTAATTTAAATTGGAGTTAATTTAGGCATAGACAAATATGTCAAGAAAAAGTAATTCAAGATACAGTGCAATGAAAGACCCTGACCATAATTCTAACAATGAAATACATTAAGTCTTAGGCAGTGGTTTGTAGAGACCAACACTTTTTTGAAGACAGTTGAGTCACCAGCGGGACAAAGGGAAGTCCAAGAAGAGGTAGTATAGAACCAGGACATATTTCTCTGATTTAATCAAGCAATGTTTTGGGGGGTGGGTGAAATGGGAGACTCTCCTATTTAATTGAAGAAATAATCCACTTTTTAAAAAGTAATTGAAAGATCAGCTAATGTGAGAAAATTCAAAGTGAGAAAGTTTATTACTATCATCTCATGTATGTATTTTGCTTTCACATTGACTATTCCCTTTTGATGTGAAGTCATCTTACATTATTCAAAAGAAAATAATTTTGTTTGTTTGTTGTTTTTGTTGTTAAGTCCCTTCAAGTCAGTTCTGACCAATGGCTACCCTGTATAGGGTTTCTGAGGAGCGACTGATGAGTCTGAACCATCACTGAACTGGTTCAAATCACCTTATGGTCTAGTTGTTGTTGTTGTTATGTGCCGTGGAGTCGGTTCCGACTCATAGCGACCCTGTGCAGGGTTTCTGAGGCTGTAAATCTTTACAGGAGCAGAAAGCCTCATTTTTCTCCTGCGGAACAGCTGGTAGTTTTGAACTGCTGACCTTGTGGCTCACAGCCCGATTTGTAACCACTACGCTACCAGAGTTCCTTACCCTATAATGCCACACCTTAGCAAAATTTTAATTAGCATCTAGTTATAGTCAGTAAGAATCCCTGGTGGTGCTGTAGGATAAGCACTGGATGACTAACCACAGAGTTGGCAGTTCAAACCTACCAGCGCCTCCATGGGAGAAAGATGAGGTTATCTGCTCCTGTAAAGATTTACAGAGTCAGAAACCCTATACAGAGTCACTGTGAGTCAGAACCGAGTCAACAGCAATGGAGTGGTTGCACTCATTGTTCTTCCTGTGGGTTGCGTGATGAAGAAACATGAAGTGTTATTGCCTCTTATTTTGCATTTATTTTGTTTGGTTAGTCCAATACATTTGATTTTGTCTTTGCTAATTAAAATTAGACTTCTGTTCAGCTGACAAGAATTTATTAAATTCCTGGTGTGGATTCAGACTAAAATGTCATGTCAAGGACAGCTGACGTAAGATTGGAATACAACGTGACATAAGCAGGACACTGCCCATGAGGAGTTTAAAGTTTAGTAGGGCAGACAAATGAAGATCTGAGAAATCACAATGAACAGGAAGGAGTCCTTTAGGGAGATAGCAAACCTGCATGAAGTATGGATGATTAAATACAAACTGTGGTTTGAATAAGATGGGAGAACTTCATGTGAAAGAGAAATGAAACCTCCAGCTCTTTTGGGTCTTCCCAACATCACAAATAAAATGTTAACTAAGGAGAAAAAGCAGTACCTTGGAAGGACTTTGCTGCCAAGGGGCTTGGCATTTCCATAATGGTGGATAAGGAAAGACATCTCTGATTTCCATAGTATTTTGTAATTAATTTGGTGCTCTTATGGAAAATTAATTGGTTTTTTAAAATAATGAAATAGAAAGAAAGAGTCAGACTCTGAAATATTAAAAAAAAAAAAAAATCTCTTTAATAGACCCAATGTCAGCCTGATAATGTGGTCTTGCTCCCTCAGGTGCTCAGATGTCGTTTCAGGGTAGCCCAAGAGAGCCTCGGTGGCTTAACAGTTAAGCAAGCTTCTCCCTTGCAACTAAAGCTAAGCAGATTAATTAAAACTTAAAAGCATTATGATTTAGTTATGAATAACAGTTTGCGGTGATAGAGCTCCCCGTCCATAATTCACCATAACAAAATGACACTTGGGCTCACTGCTGCTATAATTAGCTTTTGATATACTATTTCTTGGAAATTTCTCACCAGCCACAGCCTGTGTGTGTTTCCAGATGTCCTGCACATACTTAAAAATGGTAAACATTAATTTATAGGGATGACAGCTGTGGATCAAGTTTGAGGTTGATTGATAATTCCTTATTCATATGTGTGACTATGCCGCTTCATTTGTCATCTCCTACTGAAACAGAAAGCCATTCTACCGCATTCCTAGTTAATATTTCATTTTTTCATAAAGTATCTGTAAAAGGAAAAGCAATAGAATTTAGACCTTTCTTCACCATATGGCATAGAATGTTAATGGATTTAAGGATTTAAAAAAATTATTTTGCAGCCAGAAGTGTTGTGATTTGTTAAGCTGACATCTTGTATTTGCACAGTGTTAAGCACACAGTGGGCGCTCAATAAATGCTGCCTACTAACAGAGGGAAGCTCAAAATGCTTTCTAGATGACAGGCCATAAGTCTTCTAAGTAGCCTTCTCACTGTACAGAAGAGGAAAGAGCAGATGTTAGGAGGTTTCATAAGAGGTAATCATGTAATTCATCTCTAGGTCACATTCAGCTAAGAAAGTACAGAAAATGACCAGTGCTCAGAGAAAATGTGTTCTCCCTAATTTCTTGGGTTAGACTGAAAGTACACATGTCACTGAGCTTCCTTTCTCTCCTGATTCCCTTTATGGAGCCAAAGGAGACCTTTGAAACACTCATAAGTTGTTTTTTTTGGTTAATTGCCTAAAAGCCCCCACATTAGTTCACTTAAGTTTCTGCTAAAATGGCTGGTTTCATTTTCATGAAATAGTCATTTTGTGATGACTATTTGTAGACAATGTTGGTACTCTGAAGGGTACAGTCATCTTCAAAATGCCAGAGATTTTGCTATAAAAACATAAGCTAGAGTTACATGACAACAAAAAATCCCACCAATG
>NW_006408537.1:1102435-1108704 GCF_000296735.1 Chrysochloris asiatica
TTTTTTCCTATATAATGTTCTTGATGTCATCCCACAACACTTCTGGTCTTCAGTCTTTAGTGTCTAATGTATCAAATATATTCTTCAGATGATCTCTAAATTTAGGTGGGATATATTCAAGGTCATATTTTGTCTCGTTGACTTGTTTTCATGTTCTTCAACTTCAGTCCTTTAGAACCAAGATCACTATATTGAACATCCTTCATCCAGGAAACAGATAAATGTGTTTTCTTTGACATGGGAGATGGCAAAAGATAGTGAGATGTAGTGACAGAGAAAGAATGGGATCAGAACCAAGTGACTGGCATAAGACAGAGTAGTGAGCTTCCTTGCTCATGGCATGAGAAAGCTTAGTGCCTTTGGGCAGAAGGCTTCCTGACAGAGTGGGGTATCTCTGGGCACTTTTCTGAGACCTAGTCTTGCCAAACCACAGAGTTAGAGCTGAGTACCCTATGGCCAAGGCTTACTGGTGGAATGGGATGCCTTTGGACACTTAATGTGGTGGTGGTGATGGTTATGTGGCATGGAGTTGATTCCAACTCATAGAGACCCTGTTTAGGATTTCCAAGGCTGTAAAACTTTATGGGAACAGAAAGCTTCATCTTTCTCCTTCAGAGCAGCTGGTGGATTAGAACTGCTGATCTTGCAGTAAGCAGCCCAAGTTGTAACCTGTTATGCTCTGAGTGCTTCATTGTTGTTGTTTTTAAGTGCTGTTGAGTCAGTTTCAACTCATAGCAACCCTGTATAGTATTTCCTAAGGAGCAACTGGTGAGTTTGAACCACCTTTTGCCTAAGCAGGACAAAGACATGGTTGAGAAGCAAGGGCCAGAGACACAAAATGAATGGTGAATGGTTGAGGAATTGAAGAACTGCATCTTACATAATTTCTGATCCTGAATTTTAACCTGTTACTAATAAACCTAATAATCATGAGTATTATCTGTGAGTTCTGCATGACAATTGTAATGGACTGTCAATCCTAGCAGAGAAGTAGAGAGTCTTTCAGGGTTTCAATTGGTAAAAAGTTAGAGGGTGGAGCCAAGTCTGACCTCTGTCTTAAAGGAATCAGCAGTGGGCAGTTGATGCTAATGCTATTGATCTTCCTTCCCTTGGTGAATAGTTGGAAGAGTTCAGAGGTCTCCCGGACACTAGTTTTATATACACACACAGGCAATCTCTGGGTTATAAACCTCCAATTTACAGACAACTCCTACTTGCCCTTTCATGTTATATAAATTTGCCCTCACTCTGTAAAAATGAACCAACCCCTATTTGCAACAAATTCTTCATCAAAATAACCTTCACTTCCTGTGTATGCAACTTTTATATAGTTTAAAAGACTTTGAGCCTTTTCTTGCATGAATGTAGGGCTAAATAAGAATTATATACACCTGTTCTAGCTAGAGTCCTGGCGTGACACTGCAGGTTAAGCACTCAACCATAAAATTGGTTTGAACCAAAAGGTAAGTGGTTCAAACTCACCCACCGCTCCTAGGAAACCCGATACTGGGTCACTTTGAATTGAAATTGACTTGATGGCACTTAACAACAACAACAATGGTTCAGACTTACAGTTTCTTAAAGACAAAGGAAAGGACCTCATTTGTAACATGGGAACTACCTAAATTTATATACATAAATCAAAGGTATCAGTCGCTCCTTGGAAATCCTATTCAAGGTTGCTATGAGTCAGAACCAACTGAATGACACTTAGCAACAACAAGAATCTACATAAAGAAGCCCTGGTGGTGTAATGGTTACAATCTCAGCTGCTAACTGGAAATTCAGTGGTTCAAATCCACCAGTGACTCTTTGAGAGTAAAAATTGTCAATCCAATCCAGCACAAACTACAGTCCAGGAACTCTGTCATATGGCATTGCTATGAGTCAGTTGACTCAATGACACATGCCAAAAACATATAAATAGAAATTTCTGCAGACCTCTCATGATATGCATAATTCAGATTTTGTTGTTGTTGTTAGGTGCCATGGAGTCAGTACAACATAACAAAACATTGACTCTGGTCCTACACCAAACTCACAACCATTGCTATTCTTGATATCATTGCTATTGCCACTGTGCCAATTCATCTCATTGGGGGTCTTCCTCTTTTTTTCCTGACACTCCCTTTACCAAACATAGTACCCTTTTCCAGGAACTAATCTCTCTTAATAATATGTCTAAAGTATGAGAGACGAAGTCTGGATTTCTTGGCTTCCAAGAGCATTCTGGCTGTAATATTTGCGGAGGCCCATGGTACTTTTAATATTCCCTCCAACACTATAACTCAAATACATCAATGCTTCTATGGCCTCCTTTATTCACTGTCATACTTTCATATGCAGATGAGATTATTGAAAATACCAAGGCTTGGGTTAGGCACACCTTAGTCCTCAAATTGATGTCTTTGTTTTTGAATACTTTGAAGAGGTCTTTTGCAGCAGATTTGCAAAATGCAACAAATCGTTTGGTTTCTTAACTGCTGATTCCATGAGTGTTGATGGTTGATCCAAGTGAAATGAAATCTTTGACAACTTCGATCTTTTCTCCATTTACCTTCATGTTATATATAGTCCCATTATTTGTTTTCTTTACATTGAGGTGCAACCCATACTGAAAGCTGTCCTTGATGCTCAACAGTAAGTATTTTAAGTCTTCTTTGCTTTCAGCAAACAAGATCGTATCATCTGCATATAGCAGGTTGTTAGAATCTTCCTCCAATCCAGATCTATATTCTTCTTCATATAATCCAATTTCTTGAATTATGTGATCAGCATACAGATTGAATAATTATGGTGGAAGAGTAAACACTGGTGCACACCTTTCCTAATTTTAAAGCATTCAGTGTTCCCTTGTTCTGTTCGAACAACTGCCACTTGGTCAACATATAGGTTCCCCATGAGCACAATTAAGCGTCCTGGAATGTTCATTCTTCTCAATGTTGTCATAGCTTGTCATGATCCATACAATTAAAAGCCTTTGTATAATCAGTAAAAAATAATTGTATGTATCTCTTGAAGTCTTGGGGTGGTGCTGTAGGATAAGCACTGGACTGCAAGATCATTTGTATTGCAAGGTTGGCAGTTCAAACTCACCAGCTGCTTCTTGGAAACTCTAAACAGAGTCTCTATGACTCAGAACCAACTCAACAACACTTAAAACAATAAACATCTTTCTAGTATTCTCTGTTTTCAGCCAACATTCATCTGGCATCCGAAACTATAGCCTTTGTTCCACATCCTCATGTGAATCCAATTTGAACCTCTGGTAGTTCCCTGTCAAAGTACTGTTGCAACTGATTTTGAGTAATATTTAGCAAATTTTTACTTGCATGTGGTATTAATGACATTTTCTAATGATTTCTGCATTCTGTTGGGTCACCTGTCTTTGCAATGGGCAAAAATATGGATCTCTTCCAATCTGTTGGTAGGGTAGCTGTCTTCCAAATTTTTGACGAAGATGAGTGAGTGTCTCCAGTAACAGCATCAGTTTGTTGAAAGATTTCAATTTGTATTCCATCAGTTCTTGGAGCTTGTTCTTTGCCAATGCCTTCAATGTACCTTGGACTTCTTCCTTCTGTATCATTGGCTCTTGATCATATGCTACCTCTTAAAATGTTTAAACATAAATAATTTCTTTTTTGGTACAGTGACTGTGTATTCCTTCCATCTTCTTTTGATGCTTTCTGCATCATTCAATGTTTGTCCTGTAGAATATTTTCATATTCAAAGTCAAAACTTGAATTTTTAACTCAGTTCTCTCAGCTTGAGAAATGCTGAGTGATTTCTTCTCTTTTGGTTTTCTAACCCCAGATCTTTACACACCTAATTTTAATATTGCCTTTGTCTTCTCGAGCTGCTCATTGAAATTTTCTATTCAGCTCTTTTACTTCCTCATTTCTTCCATTTGCTTTAGTATCTATATGCTGGAGAGTAAGTTTCCAAGTCTCTTCCAACATCCATTTTAGTCTTTTCATACTTTCCTGTCTTCCCAGTGATCCCCTGCTTTCTTTTTGTATGACGTTCATGATGTCATACCACAACTCTTCTGGTTTTGGGTGTTTAGTGTCTAAGGTATCAAAATCTGTTATTTAGGTAATCTCTAAATTCAGGTGGGTTATATTCAAGGTCACATTTTGGCTCTTGTGGACATGTTTCAATTTTCTTCAGCTTCAGCCAGAACTTGCATATGAGCAATTGATAATCTGCTCCACAGTCTGTCCCAGGCCTTGTTTTGGATGATGATATGGAGCTTTTCTACCATATCTTTCTATAGATGTAATCCATTTGATTTCTTTGTATCCCATCTGGTGAGGTCCATGTGTATAATAATCTTTTATGTTGTTTAAAAACAGTATTTGCAATGAAGAAGACATTGGCCTTGCAGTATTCTATCATTCAATCCCCAGCCTCATTTCTATCACCAAGGCCATAACTTCCAAGTACTGCTCCTTCCTTTGTTTCCAACCTGTGCATATCAATCTCCAGTAATTCTCAATACATTTTGATTTCATGGTTGATCAATTTCAGACTGAATAAGTTAGTTGTTGTTGTTGTTGTTAAGTGTCATCCATTGAGTCAGGTCTAACTCACAGTGACCCTGTATGGGGTTTTGGAGCAGCAGCTGGAGAGCTGGAACCATCGACCTTGTGGATCAAAGCAACCTTATAGTTCAGTGCATTAATCCATAGTGCCAAGCCAGGACTCCAAAGAAGTTGGTAGAATTCTTCAATTTTATCATCACTGGCTTTAATGCTTGGTGCATCAGTTTGAATGATAGTTGCTATTAACTGGTCTTCCTCATAGGTGTATGGATATTATCCTATCACAATGTTGTACTTCAAGAAAGATCTAGAAATGTTACTGTTTATGATGAATACAGTACCATTCTATTCAATTAGTTATTCTCAGAATATTAAACCATGTTTTTTTCAGATTAAAAATGGCCAATACAAGTCCATTTCAGCTCACTAGTCCTTAAGATTATCAATGTTTATGCATTCCATTTCATTTTGACAACTTTTAATTCTTCTAGAAGGAGCTCTGGTAGTGTCATGATTATGAATCCGGCTGAGAACTGCAAGGTCAGCAGTTTGAAACTACCAGCTGCTCTGTGGGAGAAAGATGATGCTTTCTGCTCCCATAAACATTTACAGCCTAAGAAACCCTGCTCAGGGTCGCTGTGGGTTGGAAGCGACTCGACGGCACCTAACAACAACAACAACAACAATTATCTTAGATACATAATTGGTACATTTCTGGTAGTTCCCTGTCAATAATCATCTTCCAATTATTAATGGATGTTTATGGCTGTTTCTATTCATTTTGAGTTGTGACCATCAACAAATGAAGGTCCCAGAGGTTTAACTCTCTTGTGTCATCATGGTCAACTCTACTCTGAGGAGGCAGTTTTTCCTTAGTTGGGCTCATTTTCCTTCACTGTATCTGACTGTATTCTGGTGCTCTTCATCATGTTTAAATATTCAATATTCTGGTGCTATTTGACAGGGTTCCTCTGCTATTTATAAGGTTTTCAGTGACTAAATATTTAGAAGTAGTCCATCTCTCCTCTTTCCTAGTCTGGCTTCATCTGGAATCTCAGCTGAACTCTGTCCACTGTGGGTGATCCGGCTGGTATTTAAAATACTAGTGGCATCACTTACAGAATCGCAGTAACGGGAAAATCACAACAGTATGAGAAACTGACAGACCAGACGAGTGGTGGGATTCAGACTTTAGACTTTTAAATCCTCCATAACTGTTTTGCTCAAATAATATTTCTAGCATTTTCATACTGAAAAAACAACCTTATGGTAAGTTATTCGTTATTGGGTACAAGATTTTGTGCTACCAATCACAATGTTCCTTTCATGATTAGGGCTCCAGGAAAACATTCTTTCCAGCTTAGTCCTAGGCGAAGCTGTGCTGCTTCTTACTAGTTGCTGAAATGCTGCCAATCTTTTAGACATTTTGAATTAGGTCACCTTTATTGCATTGGCCACTGAAACTCAGAACCCAATCTGTCATCCATCTTTGATAATTATACATGAGCATTTCTGTATCTACTTGGGATACTAGTGTTTTCTCATTTCAGTTTTCTTTTGTACAGTAATTTTCTTCCTGCCCCTTGGTATATTTTCCTCTGACACTATATTCATTTCTTACCTGCTTCATGTTTTGTGTGGGAACAAAATGGGGAGGGGGACTGGTGGGGTAAATAACTAAGTAGAGGAAAAATGAAAATTAGAAAAGGATGGAGGAAATACAAA
>NW_006408537.1:1108804-1110210 GCF_000296735.1 Chrysochloris asiatica
GGCACATAACAACAACAACAATATGCAAAATGAGGAAATTGAGACAAAGACCTTGGGGAATTTTCCTAAACATGAATCAACAATTGAACAAAGATTATATAAGTCAGTGAAGTTTTGTTTTTATTTTTAAGTTAAATTTAATATTTTCTAATGGGATTTTTGACTCACTATCACACTTTTATTCTCTGTCTCTAAATCTAAATGTTCACAATATTCGGAGTCTTTGAACATAATACATAGCAAATGATCTCTAGATCTTAGACAAGTGGGCAGAATGGATTGTAAAGAACTCATAAAGTTAAGTGTGTGTGTGTGTGTGTGTGTGTTTGGGTATCAGTTCAGATGGTTGGTGAAATTGTCACTTCTGATTGGGACATTTAGATTTGACAAAGGGAAAGAATACTGATCTCAGGTTGTGTGGTGATGGCAACTCTGGACAAAAGGACTTGAACAGCAGCTTAATGTTTACTGTGTATAATATAGTTGTTGTTAAGTGCAGTCAAGTGGGTTCCAACTCATAGCGACCCTGTAGTATGTAATATAGAAGTATTGATAATAATGACAGTATTTGATTTCTTAAATGTTCATGATTCACTGAAGAGTGAGGGATATGAAATTGTTAAAGCAGTGCAACATATTATAGAATATCAAGTAAAAAAAATCATAAATATTTAAATGAAAAAGCTATATCAGTCCAATAAAAGTTATTACGCCAGGTGTGGTGCTGTAGGATAAGCACTGAACTTCACACCACAAGGTCGTGAGTTCAACTCCACAATCTGCTCCTCAGAAACTCTATACAGGGTTGCTATGAATTGGAATGGACTCAACGGCACTTAACAACAACAATAAAACTAATAAAACTAAAAGGAGCCCTGTAGTTCAATGGTTAAGTACTGGACTGCTAACAGAAAGCTGTGGTTTTTGATCTTCTTCACTTTCAGCAAGCAAGATTGTATCATCTCAATATCATAAGTTGTCAATGAGTCTTCCTCCAATCCTGATGCCATGTTTTCCTTCAAATCACCCAGCTTCTTGGATTATTTGCTTAGCATACAGGTTGAATAAGTATTGTGAAAAAATACAACCCTGGTGCACTCCTTTCCTAATTTTAAACCACTCAGTGTTTCCATATTCTGTTAGAACAACTGCCTCTTGTTCCATGTATAGATTCCTCATGAGCACAATTGAGTGTTCCGGAAGCCTCATACTTCACAATGTTTTCCACAACTTCTTGTGATCCACATAATCAAAAGCCTTTACATGGTCAATAAAGCACAGGTAAACATCTTCCTGGTATTCTCTGCTTTCAGCCAAGATCCATCTGACATCAGCAATGTTATTCCTTGTTCCGCATCCTCTTCGGAATCCAGCTTGAACCTCTGGAAATGCTCTGTAAATGTATG
>NW_006408537.1:1110310-1126612 GCF_000296735.1 Chrysochloris asiatica
ATATAATAAAATCTATTTACACATCGCTATCAATTAAAATATCCAAACACTTTGTAAAAGTCTCTTTTACTTGAGTTCTGCACTTACTCTGAATTGAGTCTCATCCATCTTTGAATCACCTCTGCATTCCACTATATATCTAACACAATCCCTAGAATATTATATAAGCTTATTGTTGTTGTTGTTAAGTGCCATTGAGCCAGTTCTGACTCATAGTGACCCTATATGGGGTTTCTGAGGAGAAGCTGGTGGGTTTGAACCACCAATCTTTTGGTTCAAGCCAACCCTGCAGTCCAGTGTATTATCCTGCAGTGCTACACAAACACAGGTAGCCCTTGAGTTATGAAAGAAATCCATTCCTAAATGTGTCTTTAAGAAATTGTAGGTAAGTAGGAACAGCTGCATCAGTTCTTATTTAGCCTTAGGCTCAAAACCTTCTTAGTGATTTAAAAGCTGCATATGAAGCAATAAACGTGATTGTGTTGGAAAATTTGTTGCAAGTAGGGACTGGTTCAACCCTTTTTAAGTGGGGGCAAATTTACATAACATTAAAGGGCAAGTAGGAGTTCTGTAAATTGAATGTTTGTAACCCAAGGATAGACTATACTCTAATTTTCAGGATGCTGTTGTTGTTGTTAAATGCCATCCAGTTATTCCCAACTGATAGCAGCCCTCCATAGGGTTTCCAAGACATGTCTGGTGAGTTTGATCCACTGACTTGTGGTCCAGACTGACCTTTCAGTCCAATGCTTAATCCCACAGTGCCATACCAGGGCTCCAGGATAGTACATATTATTTTGATACTTACTTAACATTGGTTATTTTAATGATTGTACCAGAAACTTAATAAGAGGGTGTAACAGCAACTAAGTTCTTCAATGCTTATGGTAGGTGTGGAAGAAGGTTATGTGGATGATTTTTCTTCTGCATGTGAAGGACACAGTTCTTTCTAATTCAGCAGCTGAGTGGATCTATATGCCTTCCAGGCAGAAAATAGCCAGGGTAATGCTACAGATAATGTAATTAATTAACTCGTTTGTAGTTTCAGGATTTCAAACTTCTAGGTAATGGCATTTGTATGTAATTTTCTGTGGTTCTATATAAGATCTTTAGTAAAATCACAAAATAAAATTTACATTTAAATGTAAATGGCAGAAGTAAAGCAATGAAAGTTATTAAAATGAACACTTGATAAATTTGGATAAAAATGGCTTAGAACAATAAACTATATTTTTCACAATCATTTATATTCTGGAAGTCTTTGGTGGATGCCCTTCATTGTTTAATCTTTGCTTTGTAATTCCCATTCCTGATTTGGTCTGATAATCACCATTTCTTTTCAAATGAATGATAAAATTTCAAATTCTTAGGGAAAAATAATCTTGTTTTGTAGAGGCCAATGCATTTAAATTTATTTAATTTAGTTACTTTAGAGTTCACTCAACGTACATCTATAGAAAGACATAGACGTATAAAAAGAACAAATGACAAAGTGACTTATTTACTATATAGTAGGGTGGAGTACATATGCAAATTCAAAAGAAAAAGAAAACAAGTCCACGAGAGCCAAAATATGACCTTGAATATATCCCACCTGAATTTAGGGATTATCTGAAGAACAGATTTGACACATTAAGCACTAAAGACCGAAGACCAGAAGAGTTGTGGAATAACATCAAGAACATCATACAGAAAGAAAGCAAAAAATCATTGAAAAGACAAGAAAGAAGGAAAAGGTCAAAATGGATGTCAGAAGAGACACTGAAACTTGTTCTCCAGCATAGAGATGCTAAAGCAAATGGGAGAAATGAGGAGTTCCAAGAGATGAACAGAAAATTTCAAAGATCATCTCAAGAAGACAAAGCCAAATATTACAACAAAATGTGTAAAGATCTGGAAGCAGAAAACCAAAAAGGAAGAATACACTCAGCATTTCTCAAGCTGGGGGAACTGAAGAAAAATTCAAGCCTCAACTTTTGTTATTGAAAGATTCTCTGGGCAAATTATTGAATGATGCAAAAAGCATCAAAAGAAGATACAAGGAATGCACAGAGTCACTGTACCAAAAGGAAATGGTTGATATTCAACCATTTTAAGAGGTAGCACATAATCAAGAGCCAATGATACTCAGGGAGGAAGTCCAAAGTGTCATTGAAGGAATTGGCAAAGAACAAGGCACCAGGAATTCATGGAATAAAAATTGAAATCGTTCAAGAAAGTGAGGCGGCACAGGAGATACTCACTCATCTCTGCCGAGACATTTGGAAGACAACTATCTGGCCGACTGATTGGAAGAGATCTATATTTGTCCCCATTCCCAAGAGAGGTGACCCAATGGAATGCGGAAATCATCGGACAATCTCTTTGATATCCCATGAGAGTAAAGTTTTACTAAAAGTAATACAGAAATGGCTATAATCACACATTGACAGAGAACTTCCAGAGGTTCAAGCCAGATTCAGAGGAGGTTGTGGAACTAGGGACATCATTGCTGATGTCCTATGTATCTTGGCTGAAAGCAGAGACTATCAGAAAGATGTTTCCCTGTGCTTTATTGACTATGCAAAAGCTTTTGATTGTGTGGATCATGACAAGCTATGGACAACATTGTGAAGTATGAGTGTTCCTGAACACTTGATTGTGCTCATGAGGAATCTGTAACTGTACCAAAGGCAGTGTTCTAAAAGAACATGGGAACACTGAATGGTTTAAAATTAAGAAAGGTGTGAGACAAGGTTGTATTCTTTCACCATACTTATTCAACATGTATACGGAACAAATAATCTGAGAAGCTAGGTTATATGAAGAAAAACATGGCATCAGGATTGGAGGAAGACTCATTAACAACCTCCGATATGCAGATGGTACAACCTTACTTGCTGAAAGTGAAGACTTAAAATATTCACTGATGAAGATCAAAGAGCACAGCCTTTGGTATGGATTGCATCTCAATGTGAAGAAAACAAAAATCCTTACCACTGGACCAATAAACACCATTCTTATCAATGGAGAAAAGATTGAAGCTGTGATGGACTTCATTCTTCTCAGATCAACTATCAACACTCACGGAAGCAGCATTCAAGAAATCAAACAACGTATTGCATTAGGAAAACCTGCTGCACAAGCCCTTTTTAAAGTGATGAAGAACAAAGATGTCAGCCTGACACAAGCCATGATATTTTCAATAATGTCATATGCATGTGAAAGCTGGGCAGTGAATAAGGAAGACCATAAAAGAATTGATGCTTTTGAGTTATGGTGTTGGAGGAGAATATTGAAAGTGCCATGGGCTGCCAAAAAACCAACAGATCTGTGTTGGAAGAAGTGCAGCCAGAGTGCTCCTTGGAGGCCAGGAAGGCCAGACTTCGTCTCTCATATTACAGACATATTGTCAGGAGGGACCAGTCACTGGAGAAAGATATCATGTTTGGTAGGGTGGAGGGTTAGAGAAGAAGGGGAAGACCCCCAATGAGATGGATTGGCAAAGTGACAGCATCAGTGGGTGAAAGCATGGCAATGATAGTGAGGTTGGCCCAGGATCAGGCAGCGTTTTGTTCTCTTGTGCATAAGATCGCTATGAGTCGGTACCAACTCAATGGCACCTTACAACAACAAAAGAATGGAGTACTGGTGTTGTGTGTTTTGTTAATTCTCTGGCCTGTAAAATCAGTTTGAACCACAGGATTGGTGGTTCAAGCTCACAAACTGCTCCTAGGAAGCCCTATAAAGGGTTGCGATGGGTCAGAACTGACTTGACAATACTTAATAATAACAAAAACAGGGTGAATGGTGGCCCCCAAAAGATATATCCAAGGAACATAACCCAGGAATCTATAAATAACACCTAATTTGTAAATCAGCCTTTGCGAATATAATTAAAGTATCTTGAGATAAAAGTAACATGAATTTGTAGTAGGCCCTAAATCAAATAACAAGTGTGCTTAGAAGAAGAAACAAGATAGAGACACACAGGAGAAAGCCATGTAAAGACAGAGTCAAACATTGTAATTGTAGCCACAATTCAAGGGACATCTGGGGCTGGCTACCAGAGGCTAGAAAATGCCAAGAAGGATTCTTACTAGACCCTTTAGAATGAGCATGATTCTTACTAGACCCTTTAGAATGAGCAAGTACTAATCTTGATTTTGTACTTCTGGTTTCCAGAACGATGAGAGAATGTGTTTCTGTTTTTTTAAGCCATGAAGATTGTTGTCATTTTGTTATGGCAGCCCTACGAAACTAATACATGCTGACACAAAGGTCACTAAATCAGACTGTCATCCTAAGGAGAATCAACGTTGTTGAATAAATGTCTTTCTAAAGGCCAAAGCTGAGCAGAAGTCTAAATGTATACTGGAAATAATTCAACAAATGGAGGGGCCAAATTTAGAAAATGGTGCTAAATCAGATCTATGTTAATTTATTAAACTATGAATATTTAAAATATGTGTTAGTCTCTAGAATTCATGATTAAGATTGGTATTTTCTGCTGAGAAATGTCCCATAATTAAAAGTCCAACTATTTGGAAAAAAAGTCAATGTTTTTGGCTACGACAAGGACAAGCAAGCTGTTTGCCGGGAAGTCATCAAGGCAGGAAATCAAGTTCCTTCAGGACAACCTCCACCCCCTCCAAGACTGAAACTCAAAGGGATCATACAAGCAGGCATGCAAGCTTGCTGACCACATTGGTCTACTGGTAAGTGGAAGTGGGGGTAATGCAGAATGAAGAATTGGGCTAAGTTCTACCATGTTCTGTAGACTCCCGTCGGCCTGGAGGTGAGAGAGAGAAGAGGAAGGGCTGGTTGTTCTGAAGTATGGTATGGTAAGACCTGGGACTTCTGAGCCCATGGAGAAGGACATAGCCATGGAGGGCTAGAGCTGAGAGTAAAACATCCAGCTGGTATGAAGTGAGGGGAGTTGCACAAGAATGCCCAATATGCATATAGGACCCATTTGACCTAGCTTTGATGGTTTGATGATCACAACTCAACTAGAAGAAGGTAAAAATTTTTGTTAAAGGAAATGAATATAAATTGCTACAATTTGATGAACTTTACCTATACCTATGGATGTTTGTTGTTGTTAAGTGCCATCAAGTCGATTCTGACCCATAGGGTTCCCTGTATAGGGTTTCCAAGGAGCAGCTGGTGAGCTTGAACCACCAATCTTGAAGTTCAAATGACTTTGCAGTCTGGTGCATTAACCCACAGCACCACACCAGGACTCCACTTATGGATGTGGTGGTGGTGGTTATGTGCCGTGGAGTCAGTTCCGACTCATAGCGACCCTGTACAGGGTTTCCGAGGCTATAAATCTTTACGGGAGTAGAACGCCTCATCTTTCTCCTACTTATGGATGTAGTAACTCAAAATACCAACTGAGAGGGAAGGAGTCTTCAATGTATCCCCTTTGTACACAGGGTTGATAGGGCCAGGCAACATAGACGTTGTTGTTGTTGTTAGGTGCCATTGAGTCAGTACCGACCCATAGCGACCTTATGCACAGCAGAACAAAATACTGCCCAATCTTGGGCCAACCTCACTACCATTGCCATGCTTGAGTACATTGATGCTGCCACTTGGCCAATCCATCTTGTGGGGGTCTTCCTCTTTTTCTCTGACCCTCAGTCTTAACAAACATGATATCCTTCTCCAGTGACTGGTAACTCCTGACAATATGTCTGAAGTAGAAGAGACGAAGTTTGGCCATCTTGGCATCCAAGGAGCACTCTGGCTGCACTTCTTCCAAAACGGCTCTATTGGTTTGTTTGGCAGCCCATGGCACTTTCAATATTCTCCTCCAACACCATAACTCAAAAGCATCAATTCTTCTATAGTCTTCCTTATTCACTGTCCAGCTTTCACATATATATGAGGTTATTGAAAATACCATGGCTTGGGTCAGGCGTACCTTAGTCCTCAATCTGACATCTATGCTCTTCAGCACTTTAAAAAGGTCTTGTGGGGGAACCTAGATCCAGAGGGCCTGGAGGAAGGTAGAATCTCCAGTGAGTAGCATTCAATCTGACTAGGTGGGGCTGATACAATGAAATGCTGAAGGGTCTCTTGTGATACAATAGTGAATAATTGTTGTCAGGACTGATTGTGAGGATTGGAAATGTAAAGATAGACATTTTATAGCAAGGAGGGGAGTGATTAACTTTTCAGTCTAGGAGCGGAGGTCCCTAGGACCATCAAGGGAGAAGAGCAGAGAGCAGGACCCTACCCAGAGAAGCAGTGATGCCTGAAATGGAGCCAGAGATGATGACATGGAGCGATGGAGCAACTGGAGACTTTAGATATAGAGAGGGAAAGCGACTGTGTGCTGAAGACCTGGGGGGCAGGTGAGGGATTGCATGAAGGGGATTGTAACCATGGCAATGAGATGATATACGATAGAATGAATGTAAAACTAATGTTCTCCCATGTAAACTATCACATAATTCACAAGAAAACATTTAAGAAAAAAAAAAAAAAAAGGTCTTGTGCAGCAGATTTGCTTAATGCAATATGTCGTTTGATTTCTTGACTGCTGCTTCCGTGAATGTTGATAATTGATCCAAGAAGAAGGAAGTCCTTGGCAACTTCAATCATTCCTCTGTTGATAAGAATGTTGTTTATTGATCCAGTGGTGAAGATTTTTGTTTTCTTTACATTGAGATGTAATCCATACCAAAGGCTGTGCTCTTTGATCTTCATCCGTAAATGTTTTAAGTCCACTTCACTTTCAACAAGCAAGGTTGTACCATCTGCAAATTGCAGGTTGTTAATGAGTCTTCCTCCAATCCTGATGCCATGTTTTTCTTCATATAACCCAATTTCTTGGATTATTTGCTCAGCATACATTTTGAATAAGTATGGTGAAAGAATACAACCTTGTCTCACACCTTTCTTAATTTTAAACCATTCAGTGTTCCCATGTTCTGTTCGGACAACTGCTTCTTGGTCCCGCACAGGTTCCTCATGAGCACAATCAAGCATTGTGGAATACTCATACTTCACAATGTTGTCCATAGCTTGTCATGATCAACACAATCAAAAGCTTTTGCATAGTCAATAAAGCACGGGGAAACATCTTTCTGATATTCTCTGCTTTCAGCCAAGATCCATCGGACATCAGCAATGATATCTCTTGTTCAATGACCTCTTCTGAATCCACCTTGAACCTCTGGAAGTTCTCTGTCAATGTATGATTGTAGCCGTTTCTGTATTACCTTTAGCAAATCTTTACTCTCATGGGATATCAGGGAGTTTGTCTAATAATTTCCGCATTCCATTGGGTCACATCTTTGGAATGAGCACAAATATGGATCTCTTCCATAGGCCAGATAGTTGTCTTCCAAATTTCTTGGCAGAGATGAGTGAGTGTCACCTGTGCCACCTCACTTTCTTGAAAGTTTTCAATTTTTATTCCATCAATTCCTGGTGCCTGGTTCTTTGCCAATTCCTTCAATGTACCTTGTACTTCCTCCTTCAGTATCATCAGCTCTTGATCACATGCTAACTCTTGAAATGGTTGAACATGAACCATTTCCTTTTGGTACAGTGACTCTGTGTATTCCTTGTATCTTCTTTTGATGCTTTTTGCATCATTCAATAATTTGCCCAGAGAATCTTTCAATAACAAAAGTCAAGGCTTGAATTTTTTCTTCAGTTTCCCCAGCTTGAGAAATGCTGAGCATGTTCTTCCTTTTTGGTTTTCTGATTCCAGATCTTTGCACATTTTGTTGTAATATTTGGCTTTATCTTCTCGAGCTGACCTTCAAATTTTTCTGTTCAGCTCTTGGACCTCCTCATTTCTTCCATCTGCTTTAGCATCTCTATTCTGGAGAGCAAGTTTCAGTGTCTCTTCTGACATCCATTTTGACCTTTTCCTTCTTTCTTGTCTTCTCAATGACTTTTGCTTTTTTCATGTATGATGTTCTTGATGTTATTCCACAACTCTTCTGGTCTTCGGTCTTTAGTGTTTAATATATCAAATCTGTTCTTCAGATAATCCTAAATTCAGGTGGGATATATTCAAGGTCATATTTTGGCTCTCGTGGACTTGTTTTCATTTTCTTCGGCTTCAGTTTGAATTTGCATAAGAGTAATTGATAGTCTATTCCATAGTCTGCCTCTGTCCTTATTTTGACTGATGATATGGAGCTTTTCCATCATCTCTTTCCACAGATGTAGTCAATTTGATTTCTATGTATTCTGTCTGGTGAGGTCCATGTGTATGCTGTCTCTTATGCTGTCTAAAGAAGGTATTTGAAAGGAACAAATCATTGGTTTTGCAGAATTCTATCATTTATTCACCACCATCATTTCTATCACCAAGGCCATATTTTCCAACTACTGATCCTTCGTCTTTGCTCCTAAAATTGGGAGGTGTGGGGATATAAAGGCACTAAGTAACTGGCTTTTAAGTTTTGAAAAGGGAGTTTAACTTCAGAGCATGTGGGTGACGGTAGAATTCCCTCTGAATAGTTTTCATCTTGTCTAGACGGGTCTGGTGAAAGGAGTTGGGGATAAGATTCTTATGATTCAATAGTGAGTAATTGTTAACATGTCTAATTGTGATTGTCACAACTGTAGAGGTAGAAGTTTTGTAACATAAAAGGGATAGTAGTTATTCTTACATTCAAGGAACAGAGGACTCTAGGACCATCAAAGGAGATGAGCACCAGTGGAATGTGGGACCCTATCCAAAGAAGCAGCTACATCAGAGATGGAGGCAGAGATGATGGCATGGAGAAATAGGGCAGCTGAAGACTCTAGACTCATGGAAAGAGAAAGACTGTGTGCTGGTGGGCAGGAGGCAGGCTAGCAGAATGTGTTCTTTGGTTGTTTAAATGATTACATATGCTTGAATATTTCTGGTACATGTCCACCCCCTCACATCTCCTCCACCCTCCCCTACCCACCCTACACCCCCAAAAAAACAGAGGGAATAGAAACAAGTACTGTTGAATGATGATGCATGGAAGGAATCGGAATCATTGCAATGAAATGATGAGTATAAAACCGATGTTCTCCCATGTAAATTATCACTCAATTCACAACAAAAACTTGAAAAAAAAGTCGATGTTGTCTCATGCTCAATGTTTCCTTCTTTTCTCTCCCTCCTTGTCTTCTATTCTTTCTCCCTTGTCCTTTTCCATTCTCTTGTATCTCTAAAAGCTGAAGAGAACATACATTTAGAGCAATTCTTTCACTACTTTATTATAATTTTATATATTTGAAGAACGGTTTCTTCTTTTCCCCTTAAAAATGATGTTGTAGATCAATATTATTCATAATTATAGAAATTGGAAGTATTAATGTGTCTAGTATCCAGATAGATGATAGCATTAATAGTAACTATTTAATTGCTAGTCTTTAAAGAGGCATATTAAAAAACAAAACAACAACAACAACAAAACGCTCTACAATATAATCTTGCCTAAATGTTATTTCAATACCAATAAAACCCAATGAATAGACTGAATACTGTAGTAAATAAAACCCTGTTATTTTACTTTGAGGACTGCAGTCCTTGTCCAGCCTGAGGTCTTTTGCTAAAAATGAGATTGGTTGTTCCAATTGAGCTTTAGAAGAAAATTTATGATAAAAATAGTTCATGAGAGTCTCATTAGTCAATAAGAACAGACGAGGATCTAATGAACGGGAGTGCTGTGGAAAACACTAAAAAAGCACAATGGCAGAAGGTGTGCACACAAAAGAGGGAATGCTCTGTCAAGAGAACGAATAGATGCTTCATTCTAGGGGAATTTGGTACATGAATTAAGTAGCCTTAGTTACAATGGTCTCAAAGATTTGCTTAGATGTAAGCTAATCTTTCTACACCAGTAAAGCTTTCAAGTTAAGCCAGGGAACAGGACTATGTTTCTGTATCTACTAGAAAAGCAAAATTGTCAAGATATCCAAAACTGGAGAATTAAAGGTCTCTACAAATATCAGCCAAGAGCAGATTTTGTGAAATAATTGGCTACTTGAGCTAGCATTTGTAATCATTTCTGATTGCATGCTATTTGATCAGATTTCAGCTTGTATATCCTGTAAGCCTTGGGGTTTTGATAGCTAGTAGTAAGTTGTTAAAATAGAGAAGAAAATAATTCTAGACTTTCTTCTGTGTATGTACTAGATCTGTGTTATATCTCATCACACCTGATATGACACATACTATTTATTTTATATCAATATCCTTAAAGCTGGAATCCTGGTGTGGCACGGCAAGATATACACTGGACCGAAAGGTCGGTTTGAACTGTAAGGTCAGTTTAAATGCTTGATGGTTAACGGAATTAAGTAGTCTTAGTTATGATGGTCCCTAAGATATGCTCAGATGTAAATGAATGTAATGTTGGTGGTTCAAACTCACCAACCTCTTTGCTTTAGAAAGATGTGGTGGTGTGCATCCGTGAAGATTTACAGTCTTGGAAGCCCTATGGGACAGTTCAAGTTTGTCATATAGAGTTGCTAAAAAACTGATTGGTGAGTAATGGGAATTCTGCCAGATAAGCTTGAAAGCTGTTTTAGAGTAAAATTTGAAAATGAAAAGAAATCAGGGACATCACTAAACAGACAGTCTTCCCTACATTTCTGAGTAACTTCAGACCCTACCTAATTCTTACGAATTTCATAATGTTCTATGACCTTCCTTGAATGTGTGTAAAAGTCCTCATGTGAGCTACCCATGGGATAGTATTCCATAGGAATTTTTTCTTGATATGTAGAGGTTTCAGAGGATAACAGAAATCTCTTGTTACAACTTCATCATTAAAAATTTCTCAAATTGTAGGACCTTTGTAAAGCAGGGTTCTATGATGCACTCTTCTTGAGGAGAATTAGATGAGAAGTATAAAATATGTGTCCCTTTGTTTATTATTTTTGTCCTTTTACCTCCTTTCAATTGTTTGTAATGACAAAGTGACAGAGCACAGTAGTGTATGTAGTGACCATCTAAAATAAGACAAGGTTTTCCTTTCTTTCTTTATCCTCATTGGAACAAAACTGTGTTTTTCTTTGACTCTCTTAACTGCTGCTGGGGGACTCACTTCATATTTATTTCACCCACTATTATCCCCAAATCTTTTGACACAGTATTTAGGCACCTAGGATAAAGCACTTGACCTCTAGGCCAGTTTGAACCACAAGGTTAGTGATTCAAGCTCACTAATTGCTCCTTAGAAACCCTATCCAGGTTTTCTATGAGTTGGAACAATTTGATGGCACTTAATAATAACAACAAATATACTATCTGGAAGCGTGGTGCTTCCACATAATGAGAACTGGACTGTGAACTAGAATGTCTGCAGTTCGAGCCCACCAGTGGCTCCAAGAGAAAGATGAGGATTTTGGCTTCCACAAAGATATAAAATCTTGGAAACTCTATACAAAGGCGCTGGGTCAGAATCGACTTGATGGTACTCAACAACAACCGTATGGTATTTGCAATAACAAAATCATAATTTTATTAAATAAATTACATTATATTCTGAAATATGATATTGATTGCAATCAATATTTTAAAGAATTTATAATGATATGAGGGGAATTCTTATTATATAATAATTTCTTATAGCAACATACAAAACCCTGGAAAATAAATCTCAATTACATACTGAAAGATGAAGTCCAAGGTTAATTGAAGGAATTGGCAAAGAGCAAGGCACCAGAAATTGATGGAATAAAAATTGAAATCTTTCAAGAAAGTGAGGCGGCACAGGAGGCACTCATTTATCTCTGCAAAAAAATTTGGAAGACAACTATCTTGCCGACTGATTGGAATAGATCCATATTTGTGCCCATTCCAAAGAGAGGTGACCCAATGGAATGTGGAAATCATCAGACAATATCTTTGATATTGTCTTTGATATCCCATGTGAATATAGTTTTACTAAACGTAATTCAGAAACGGCTGCAAGCATACATTGTCAGAGAACTTCCAGAAGTTCAAGCCTGATCTGAAGAGGCCATGGAATGAGGGATATCATTGCTGATGTCAAAGACCACAACCTTTGGTATGGATTGTCTCTCAATGTAAAGAAGACAAAAATCCTCACCACTAAACCAATAAACAACATTCTTACCAATGTAGAAATGTTTGAAGTTGTCAAGGACTTCATTCTTCTTAGATCAACTATCAACACTCATGGAATCAGCAGTCAAGGAATCAAACTACATATTGCATTAGGCAAATCTGCTGCACAAGACCTTTCTAAAGTGTTGAAGAGCAAAGATGTCAGCTTGAGAACTAAGGTGTTCCTGACCCAAGCCATGGTATTTTTAATAACCTCATATGCATGCGAAAGCTAGACAGTGAATAAGGAAGACCGTAGAAGAATTGATGTTTTTGAGTTATGGTGTTGGAGGAGAATATGGGCTGCCAAAAAACCCAACAGATCTGTGTTGGAAGAAGTGCAACCAGAATGCTCCTTGGAGGCCAGGATAGCCAAACTTATATTGTCAGGAGGGACTAGTCACTGGAGAAGGATCTCATGTTTGCTAAGGTGGAGGGTCAGAGAAAAAGAGGAAGAATCCCAGCGAGATGGATTGGCAAAATGGCAGCATCAATGGGCTCAAGTGTGGCAACAATTATGAGGTTGGCCCAGGACTGGGCAGTGTTTTGTTCTGTTGTGCATAGGGTTGCTATGAGTTTGCACCGACTTGATGGCACCTAACAACAACAACAACAGAAACATTGAGTAAATATACATATAGGAAAGAGCTGGAAGCTAGTACAGCAAAATATACAAAGAACATTTCTGATCAATGATTTATTTTTCTAAATATAGTGTGCCGTGAACATTATTTCTAACATAAAATAAAGTTTGACAACCAATTTATTCATTGCTAATTTCTGCTCTAGGTACATATAGTTATTATTGATTTTAATAACCAGCATACCCCTATAAAATAAACATTGAATTCAAATTACATAAAAGAAACCCACATCACGGAAACATTGAGTAAATTAGGGTAGGTCACACAGCTAGCCATAATGTTTATTTGTATGTAAATTACTTGCTTTTCTAGAAGCTTACAGTCATTAACTCTTCATTTTCATAGCAACTCTTATTAGAATTTTTACTGTTACCCCTATTTTATAGGTGAAGAAACTGAGTCTCAAGGAAGTTAATTAATTTGTTCAAGGTCATCTCTCAAATAAACAGGCAGCAGTTTTGAAATTAGGTCTCCAAAAATTGTGGTCTTTCTACCATATCAGACTGTGTGCCCAGAAAACACATAAACCAGTAACAACAACAACAACAACAAAACACCATTAAAAATGTGATAAAGAGAAGGCTATCTAATGGAGAAGGGAAGGAGGAATGCTGTATCTTTGAACAATGATAGGTCAGCTAGTTTTCCTAGCTGTGTTCTTTGATCAATGTCCTTGTTGTTGTTGTTGTTGTTAAGTGCCGTTGACTCGGTTCCTACTCATAGTGACCCTGTATAGGGTTTCCAAGGAAATGCTGGTAAGCTTGAACCGCCAACCTTGCAGTTCAAACGGCTTTGCAGTCTAGCACATTAACCCACAGCGCCATACCAGGACTCCATTTGTCTGTGAAATATGCATGAAAAGGTAAAGTAACATTTGCATAGCATTAATCTTCTGAGAATTTCAAAATTCATGTGTTAATTGTTTTCTGGAGTCTGGCTTGATAAATATTTTTTTAGTGTTCTAGTCAAACCCATTAGGCACTTCTTGGAAGCCTTTCATAGGGTCACTATAAACCTGAACCAACTCAGGAGCATTTAATAACAATAACAACAAACATATAACAGTCTTTGTTTGACAGAAAGAGATACTTCAAGCACAAAGTGGAAAAGTTTGTTTCTATTCTTAATCTGAAAACAATACATGTTCTTTGATTCTATTCATATACAAGTGATGTTTATTTATTTTCTTGACTAATGGTTTCTTGTCTATTATTGGTCTCAGAAAATGCATACAAAAATTGCATACACTACTGGCATAAATATGGTATGTCACCAAAAACTGCTGTGGAAACTCAAGGATAGATAAGAAATAATGAGGTTTATAGATTCATTAGCATTTGAATGATGAAACATGTATATGTGTTATTCCTTTGATCAATACTGCCCTGGAGGGAAAGTACTGTATTTAATTGTCTTTCCAAGACCTTCCACTGTGGACATCTGGTTGCTATGTAGTTCTGTAGCAGGACGTTTCATTTGCTATAGTATTGTAGAATTTAACTTCATATTTTATTATCGGCATTGACATATGTTGTGAGAATAGTGTGGTCCAAATGATAGAGTAATGTTGAGAGGGAATTGCCTTTATTCCATCCACATTGTCCACAGTTAACTAGCAGGCATTCAGATGAATTTGGCATATAATTCTAGCTAGTTGATAAGTTCCAGTGATTTTATTTGCTGTATTTGTTGAGTATAAATATATGTATTGTATTGTATTTATAAAATATGTATTTATTGTATAATGTATTTATTATAAACTTTACATTACATTTATCTGTAAGCAGGTCTGTTAGAAAGTATTCCATTGCACTGTGAACATTAGTGTTTTGTAGTCGCTTTTAATTTTTCAATTACTCAAGTCATCTGCAAACTTTACATATGTATACAAGGATAAGACAAGCAAGGCTTTATTGTGGAAATTTCGAGTGCATCAGAGTCAGAGAGACCTGAATTCAAATTCTGTTTCCCTTGTTTTCTAACTATATGATATTCAGAAAATTATTCAGTGTGAGCTTTTTCATCTGTGAAAAGGGATTACCAATACCTTTCTCATAGAATCCTGAGGAGAATTAGATGAGAAGTATAAAATATCTGTCCCTTTATTATTTTTTTCCTTTTACCTCCTTTCAATTGTCTGTAGTGACAAAGTGACAGAGCACAGTAGTGTATGTAGTAACCATCTAAAATAAGACATGTTACAAATAGATTACTTTTAAAACTAGCAATGTTTATAGGCAGAAGTCTGCCTACTTTAGGCTTGTATTAAAATTATTTGCCAGGATGCTGACTCGTTGACGCGAATGAGTCATATTGCAGAAACAAATAGGTGAATGATGGTAGCCAGCATGGGATAGCAAATGTCCCCTACCCCCGAATAAAATATAAAGGGCATATTTTGTAAGTGGATAATTGAGAGTTTCTTACATGCAGTTTTTATGCTTATTATGACCTGGTGCCATATATGTGAGGGACGGGTGTTCCAGGAGTTAATGGAGGGCAAATTCTAAAATGCCTGGAAACTTATCTTGCTGTAAAGAACATTGCCAGTATCTACCAGGTTTCTGCTTGTTAATTTCTATGGTTGCTGCTACTGGGGAAATTGTCCTCATTTGCATTGTCTTTTAGTGACCTACCTGCAGGCAAACACCTGAAGACACTTTATGTTCACAGAATTATCACTTGGGACAGAGACCCACATCCATTCAGTGCAACCAACTATGTTAAAATAACATTATGAGCAAATATTTCAAAGCTTAAAACATTTGAAACGATCGCTTCACATACTATTTTACCCCCTCTTATTGCTCATGAGTAATATATATTGCTGCCAACATAACTTCTTGGCCTATCCTTTGCCCTGTGTGTGCTTTTAATTTTATAGATGGAATTTTAACAGTGTTTTTAATTGTGGGAATTAGATAGCTGCATTCCGTTTTCCTTTAGAAAATGAATGATTTTATTTCAATAGAAAATGAAAAAACATATTTTTAAAAATAATATAAATAGGTAAATGCTGTTGCTAGGGTCCATCAAGTCAGTTCTGACTCATAGTGTTTCTATGCATAACAGAATGAAATAACTGCCAGGTCCTGCTCAATCCTCACAATTGTTGTGTTTGAGCCCATTGTTTGCTCCACTGTAATCAATCTATCTCTTTGAGGGTCTTCCTCTTTTTTGCTGACCCTCCACTTTATCAATGTCCTTCTTAAAGTACTGGTCTCTTCTGATAATAAAGCCAAAGTATGAGAGAAAAAGTTTTGCCATCCTGACTTATAAGAAGTATTCTGGGTGTAGTTCTTTTAAGACAGATAATTTATAAATTTTGCATTTTAACAAATAATGTTCTAGGAGGAAAAACTCTGAATAAATGCTACCATATTTTAAAAGTACAAGTGTCTTTTGTTAAAACTCTTTTTCAAGCTGCCTGCATCATACCCCAAATAACATTTTAGGTTGAATTATTCCCTTGCTTGGACTAATGTTCAAAGTCGCTTTATTTTGTCTATTCATTTTTATTTGTGTGTGCTTAAATAGTTGTAACAAGATGAATTCAACTGGTTTAGGTTACATGATATATATATATATATA
>NW_006408537.1:1126853-1133393 GCF_000296735.1 Chrysochloris asiatica
ATTTATTAAAATATGTACTTCCTCCTTTCCGTCCCTGCCAGGATTTGTCAAGAACTTACACATAAGATATAAACTTTACATTTGACTTTGTTACAGAACTCACTTACAGGAAAAAAATCAAGCCAAATTTAAAGAATATTCGTTAAGCGTTTTCAAAGTGATAACGACTTAAAGAAACGTGTTTGGCACATGTGCAGTAGAAATGTGGCTTTCTTTTTATGTTGTTTTGTCTTTTTTGTTTTTGAATGGTTGAAACAATGAAAAAGTCTAGCTTAAAGATTTCTTTCCCTTAGGCAGCTAACCTTAAAGTGGCTTGTGCTTAGAATTTGGTCTTTCATTTGGAGCTTTCTCAATCATGGGCAGATATAATAGAATTTTGGGTAATTTATATATTGTGTGACATTTACCAGTTAATCTTTTTAATTGATATTAAGAGGCATCAGATAAATTCATTAGAAACAACTGAGATTATCTCAGGAAAAATTTTTAGCAACCACTGGAATCATCAAAGGAACCCTGGTGAAGCAGTGCTTAAAGTGCTTGTCTGTTAAACAAATGGTCCATGCTTTGAACTCACCAGCTACTCCAAGGAAGAAAGATGGGGCAGCCTGTTTCCATAAAGATTTACAGTCTTAGAAACCTCGTGGGGATAGTTCTACTAAGTTCTATAGACTTTGGAATTGACTCAGCAACAATGGGTTTAATTTGGCTTGGAATCATCAATATATTGAAGATGAAAAAGCAGAAAGACAGAAAGAGAAAATATACATTAATGTGCAAAGATAGGACATGATAAAAAATATTTCCTGCTTATTGACTCAAATTATAAGAACAACCAACAGATGGCCTCCCTTCTCCAGAAGGACTACAATGTCCCTGGCCAAAAACACCTACATCTATGATGTCAACTTACTTATTACTAGATGTTATTAGTTATCATCTTCTTTATCAACTTGTTTTTTCTCCTCAACTAAATTGCAAGTGTCACGAGAATTTATACTTTCTTATTACCTTTCTCATCTACACAGTTCAACATTTTACTTTCAGTAAAGGACAGAGTTATTAGGTATTTGGTTGAAAACAAAAAAATCCTTTAAGTACTGTAATGTACATTGAATGGTTTACTGTTTACAGTTAAAATGTTTAAGAAAATGAGAGAAACGAAGTAGATGCTGAAATAAGTGAGACCTTTTAGAAATAACTATTGATTGAGTTTTATTGATGTGATTCATACATCTTAGGACTAAGTAAAATATTACATATTGTGGCTTTTAATAATGATCACTTTTTAATATCTTCTAGGCAGCCATCACATGTCTCGTGGGGACACATAACAGAATCTATATTTTCTCCTTGAGCAGAATTCAAGATTCACTACTCTTACAGGCTACGACTATCAAATGGTGAGTTAACACACTTATATTCATCAAGTAATAGAGATCCTAGTAATACAAACCCTAGTGTGAAAAAAAATTAACCTTGTTTTGTTTGGATCTGAATTATTCTTATGGAGAATTGTAATAATCACATGATGAATATATTTATTCTTATTTTAACTTTTGTGGAATAATACAATGAGAAACTGGAATAAGTAACTGGAAATGTATTGAACTGCCCAGAAAAGACCTAGCCCACCACTCCCAATATGTTTTAATTGTGGGAAAAATATATACAACAAAACAGAAGCACTACAGTAATTTCTACATGTACAGTTCAATGACATTCATTATACTTTTCAAGTTGTGCAAACATCCTTCCTGTCTTTTCCCATATTATCCCACCTAAAAGAGCATACATTCAGTACACCTCAGGCAAAAACTTACTCTTTCCTCTCATTCGGTTCGTACTCCTGGTAACCACTAACACATTTTAGTTTTTGGATATTTCCTAAATAATCCTGATAGTGCAATGGGTTAAGCCTTGAGCTGCTAACTGAAAGGATGGTGGTTGAAATCCTCCTGATGCTACAAATGAAAAAAGTGAGGCAGTCTGCTTCCATAAATACTTACAGCCTTGGAAACCTTAGGGAACAGTTCTACCTTGTTCTACATGGTTACTATGAGCCTGAATCACCTCATTGACAATGGGTTTGGTTTGATTTGATATATAGTTGCTTATTTTATACTGTCGTCGTTGTTGTTAAGTGCTATTGAGTCAAATGCAACTCATAGCAGCCCTGCATAGGATGTCAGAGGAATGGCAGGTGGGTTTGCACCACCAACCTTGTGATTCAGATCAACCTTGTGGTCCAGTGCTTATTCTACCGTGCCACACCAGGACTCCGTATTTCATATAAGTGAGATCCAATAGTATTTGTTTTTCTGTGAGTAATTTTGCTCAGCATGTTTTCTATGTTCATCTATGTATGGCATGACTTAGGACTTGATTTTTCTTTACAGCTGAGTAATATTCCATTGTATGTATGCACCACAATTTGTTTATCCATTCACCCTTTGATGAACGTTTAGGTTATTATTACTTTTTGGATATTGTGAATAGTGTTGCATCAATGCTTACATGTCTTTTGGGCATTTACTTCAGAGTGGAATTGATGGATCATATGGAAACTGTTGGAGTCCTGGTGTGGCAATGTGGGTTAATGCACTGAACTGCAAAGTTGGTTTGAACCGCAAGGTAAGCAGTTCAGATTTACCAGCCACTCCTTAGAAACTCTATACAGGGTTGCTATAGGTTGGAACTGATTTGATGGCATGTAACAATAACAACAACAGCAATGGAAGTTGCTGAGAGAGCAGTGGCTTAGTAGGACAAATCCTGGACTGCAACCCATGAGATAAGAGGTTTGAACACACTTCTGCTCTCAGGGAGGATGATGAGACTTTCTGCTCCTCAAAAGATGTAAAACCTCAGAAACTCTATAAAAGGTAACTATGAGTTAGAATCAACTCAACAACATTTAATAACTTGGAAATTGCTCAAGGGTTATTATTGTAATGTTTTTTGTATTCTGTTGTACATAGGGTCACTTTGAGTTGGAACCGAAGCCCACCACCTGCTAGTAAATTTAAGACATGATCAACTGATTAGTGAATAAATGTGATTCTTCCCTGTGATCGAGTTATTGCTAATTCTGAAAATCTAAACCCAGACACATCTACCAAACTTAATGTGTGTTCTAAGGAGGAGCAAGGAAAGAAGCAGCATAATTATGTATTGCCTAGTCCCACTGGCTGTGAACCACAAGGTTGGCAGTTCAAATCCACAAGCTGCTCCTCAGAAACCCTACAAAGGGTTTCTATGAGTGGGAACAGACTGGACGACTTTTAATAACAACAGTCCTTCCAACAGAGTCCTGATGTGGCGCTGTAGTATAAACACTGGAGTGCTAACCCCAAGATCAGTGGTTTAAATCCATCCGCCACTCCTTGGAAACCCTATATAGGGTCCCTTTGAGTCCAACCCTACTCAACGGCACTTAACAACAACAGTCCTTCACATCCCATTGGAGTATAGTGGACTTGTTGTTTTTGGCTGTTAAGTACCGTCAGTCCATTCCGACCCATAGCAACCCTGTACAAGGTTTCCGAGGAGCAACTGGTGAGCTTGAACCACTGACCTTGCAGTTCAAACAGCTTTGCAGTCTGGCGCATTAACCCACAACGAAGTTGCAAAAATAAATCTCTCCCCAAACAGCCTCTATTTCTAGTTTCTCCATGAACAAGCCTCATGCAAATCTGAAAATATTAATAGACTAATTACCAGTATCTTAATTTGCAAGTCCTATTCGTTTTCCCTTCTTACCCTTGCAGCCCATCTCCTCTACCCTTTCATATATTTCAGCAAAGGAAGAGAGAAGCAAGGAGGGGGCACAGTGAATATAGCCACAAAATAAGTCAAGGGAGAAATGAAGTACTAATTAAGAAAGCCAGGGTGTTATGCAAATGGCTCATGCACTGAAGGCAGCCTAATGAATGTGCCCGGAGTGGATGGGGCGTCTTCACCGCACCGACAGCTGGCTCCCAAGAAGGTCAGGCGCAGGCGGGCGCGCAGGAGCATAATCCTTCAGATTGGCAGCTCTGCCCCCTGGTCACCGTTTGATTATCTCCCAAATTGCTGTATTTCACAGAGATAATGATTTTTTATGGTCACAGATTTGAAGACAACTGCTGTATCCTCAGGGTTGTCGTTCTGCAAGGAGACACTGCTGCTCCCTTCAGAAGAGAGTGTGAGAGAGTTTCTTTTCCTTTTCCCTCCCTCATAACTTACTTCCTGGAATGTTTTATTATCACAATGAAAGCTATATATATTATTAAGGTAACCACCCCACTTCAGGTTAATCCCAATCCTTCTGTTTCTTAGCCAGTGTTTTGGTCTGGAGACCTCTTATTAAGTCTTATGGGAATTCCAGTACTTTTTGGTGCTCAAGAGAAGAATGTGACAGAGTCATCAGAAGGAGCACAAGGTTCACCCTGGTTCCCTTCAAGAATTGTGTGTGAATGTGTGTGTGTGTGTGTATGTGTGTGTGTGTGTGTATGAAAGAGAGAGAGAGAAAAAAATGTTCACTATGACTCATTACATGGGTCTAGACTCTGAGAGCTCAAGATAGTGCAGGTAAGAAGCCAGGAGTCACTTCCTTTGGTCAAGTTTGACATTTGCCCCCAGAGGGGGGATGAGACTGTAATTTGTGGTGTCTCTTGTGTTCTTTTAAAAGGCTTTTTAGGAGGGAACTTTTGATTAGAGCTTCAAAGTTATTGTTAAGTTCTGTCAAGTCACTTTGGACTCATAGGGACCTTACACACAACAGAACTGTGTATAAGTTCTGCACCATCCTCACAATTGCTGTGACATTTGAGCCCATTGATACTGAGTGCCTTCCAACTTGAGGGGCTCATCTCCCAGCACTGTATCTGACAATGTTCTGTAGCTAGTCATAATGTTTTCATCTTCTTTAACTATACCTGACAATGCCTGGCTTGTCATAAGGTTTTCAGTGGCTAAACATTCAGTAGTCTGTCTCTCCTTCTTTCTAGTCTCTATTAGTATGAAAGCTCCGCTGAAATCTCTCCACCATGTGTGATCCTGTTGGTATTTAAAATATCATTAGTATAGCTTCCAGCTTCCAGATTCTCAGCAACTCTCAAACCACCACAGTATGACAAGCTAGCAGACAAGTAGGGGCTTCAAACTAGCATATACATTGGATTCTAAAGTAAAAGCAATTGGGAGGGGAAAAAAAAAAGATTCAGTTAAATGATTACTTCCTGGGCAGATTATAAATAAACAAGGCAAACATGAACTTACTTGTGTTTACTTACTAATCTGTAATGAATAAATTCAGATTGTAAGTAAGCACACGTAAACATGCGATTACTTCATCTACTGGGTACTCTGTCCCTGTCAGGGATGGTAAATTTGAAAAGAGACTTTGATTCTCTAGGAAGCTGCTATGGGGCTAAGAAGACAGACATATGCCAATCATATCTACAATGAGAATCTTTGAAATAGTGAAAATATGTGAAATTGTTTACTATAATAAGTTAAAACAAATAAACCTGTGTTTACCCTATTTATTAAGGAGCTCTGGTAGCGTAGTTGTTACGAAACGAGCTGCTAATCTCACGGTCAGCAATTCGAAACTACCAGCTGTCCCGTGGGAGAATGATGAGGCTTTCTGCTCCGGTAAAGATTTACAGCCTCGGAAATGCTGTACAGGGTCGCTATGAGTCAGAACTGACTCCACGGCACATAACAACAACCCTATTTATTGGGTAATGTGATACTGTTTCTCCTCCCTGAAGATTCATTTATTTCGTGTCAGTTACTACGTGATTACTTGTGACTTCAAGGGTCATAAAAACTATGATTTTTCTTTAAGAGAGTGACCACTGATGCTTTGATATGAACATGCTTTTCTGTAGGTACTGGGGATATCCTCCTAGTAACCCAAACCCAGTTCAAGTGAGGATGTTCTTCTGTTTGGCATCAAACTTTAGGTTTTACCAAGGTATGCAACTCCCAAAACATTTCTTTTTGAGTTTAGCCTTAATTTTTCTGACATAACTGGTGTTTAAATATTTATAAAGAAAAGAATTGCTTTGGATGTATATTTTAAATGACTTTGCTCATCTTAGTTGAAGAAAAAAGGTAAATAGTGTAAATTGGCTTGAGGTCTGGCTGATGTTCATATTGTTGTTAAGTACCTGGAGTGGAGTCAATTCAGACTCATAGCGACCCCGCACAGGGTTTCCGAGGCTGTAAATGTTTACGGGAGCAGAAAGCCTCATCTTTCTCTTGCAGAACAGCTGGTAGTTTCAAACTGCCGACCTTGAGATTAGCATCCCGATTCATAACCACTACGCTACCAGAGATCCTTTTGATGTTTATATAGAAAACATGAATTCAAGGGTGGACAGCTTATATTCCATTTCCCATCAAATATTGATGTCCTTATATTTTCATTGTTCTGAATTGCATTTAGTAAATGTTTATTTTTATTTAAATGATACAAGTTACTTATATGGGGAGGGCTCTGTGCTTATTTACAAAGTTGTCTTTAAGAAATAAAGAATTAAATTAATT
>NW_006408537.1:1133514-1158866 GCF_000296735.1 Chrysochloris asiatica
AAACAGAATTAAATAAAATGAAAAGGTGATATTCTACCACTTCTCTTCCCATTTCTGTAGTTAAGTAAATAAATGATTGTTGCAAAACACTACTTTTTGGTTAAAAGTCCATGATTCAGTGGGTCTTAAATATGTTGTTGCTGTTTTAAAGTAGAGAGACCATCTCTTTCAGGTGACTTTCCATTGAGAAAGGTGTCAGCTTTACTGCAGAGGTGAGATATTTCCTTGTTATTTTTAGTTATGTTAATATTGTGAGTAATAAAGTATGTTTATTTTTTTTAAAAAATAGATTCCATTCTCTCAACAGTTTTAATGATTTTCCTCTAGTAGAAAAGAAAAAATATATATATAATAGAGTAAGGGGGCAGGAGAAGGGGCAAAGAGTTGCTGTTTTAGATTTAGGTGGACGGTCAAAGAAGGCCTTGAGAAGATATTTGAGGAGAGATCTGAGTTGCAGTGAAGAGTCAGATGTGCATTTATAAGAAAACATGTGCACGATATTCAACAGTAAAACCTGTGAGGGCTGGAACTCCACGTTTGCCTTGTTTTTCCAGGTCTCACACGTTTTACACCTTTTACAGAGTACCTTCATAGACCTCTTCTATAGATCATTTTAGTGGAAAATATTTGAGTTTTCTTTCTCTGGTGCACTTCTGCCTTACACAGCTTCGTGATTCCACAAGTTGTATTATATGTGTGTATAGCGTGTCATTTCCCACATGTTGTTGTTCAGTGCCATTGAGTTGGTTCTAACTCATAGTGACCCTACATAGGGTTTACAAGGAGTGGCTGGTGAGTTTGAACCTCTGACCTTGAGGTTCAAACTAACTATGAGATCCGGTGCTTATTCCACAGTGCCACAACAGACCTCATAGTATATTGAACTATGTATTTAAGAGTTGTACCCTCAATATTTTACCATTGCAAGGAATGCTATAATAAATAGCTTTATGAGTTCATTATTTTAGACATGCAAAGTATATCTGTGGACTTCTGATGTGGTGGTGTACAATCATTATTGGGCTGTGGACCACAAGGTCAGCAGTTCAAACCCACCAGCTGCTCCTCAGAAACCCTCTACAGGGTTTCTATGAGTTGGAAACAACTCAATGTTACTTAACAACAACAACAATTATATCTGTAGGCTAAACTCCTAAGAGTCGAATTCCTAAGTCACATGCCATATGGATGTATACATTTCTTTGGATATACCTAAACTTAATCTATAGAAGTTGTGCCAAGTTGTGCTCCCACTAGCAATGTATGAAAATGCAATTTCTCATATAAGAGGTGGCTTTAAAAAGTTCATGAAAAAATGGAAATGAAAAATAATGGAACTTTCCCACAAACTTTTTAAAGCCTCCTTGTACCAATTTGTGTTGTTTAATTTTTTAATTTTTTTTTTTAAGGATGAGTTTGAATAAAGTTTTATATGCTTCAGAGCCATTTGCATGCATATGTTCTTGTTGTTAGGTGCTGTCAAGAGTCAGCTATGACTCATAACAATCCCAGGAACAACAGAAACAAACACTGCGCTGTCCTAATGTTGTTCCGCTTGAGTCCATTGAAAGCTATCACTGTGTCAATTAATTTCTTAGGGGGTTTTCCTCTTTTTCATTGACCCTCCACTTTACTAACAGTGAGGTCCTTCTATGTCTGAAATTTGAGAGACAAAGTCTTGTCCTCCTGGCTTTTAATGAGCATTGTGGCTATACTTCTTCCAACACAGATTTGTTTCTTCTTCTTGCAGTCCATGGTACTTACAATGTTCTTCTCCAACACTATAATTCAAATGTATCAATTATTCTATGATCTTCCTTATTAGTTGTCCAATTTTCACATTTATGAGGCTATTGAAAATACCTTGGCTTGGATCAGGTGTACTTTAGTTCTCACACTAACACCTTTGCTCTTGAACATTTTAAAGAAGTCTTGTGCAGCAAATTTGCCTAGTGCAATATTTCATTTGATTTCTTGACTGTTGCTTTCATGAGTGTTGATTGTGGATGCAAGAAAAATGAAGTTTTTGACAATTTCAATCATTCCTCCATTTATCATTCTGTTATGCATTTGTCCAGTGGTGAGGATTTTTTGTTTCTTTACATTAAGTTGCAACCTGTATTGAAGGCTGTGATCTTTGCTCTTCAGCAGCAAGCATTTTAAGTAAGTATTTTAAGTAACCTTCCAGTAAGCAAGGTTGCATCATCTGCATATTGCAGCTTGTTAATGAGTCTTCCTTTAATCTTGATGCTATTTCCTTCTTCATATAATCCAGCTTCTCAGATTATTTGCTCAGCATGCAAATTGAGTAAGTATGCTGAAAGAATACTAGCCTGGTGCACATCTTTCCTGATTTTAAACCATTCTGTGTCCCTCTTGTTCTGTTTGAATGACTGCTTGTTGGTCTATGTACAGGTTCTTCATGAGAACAATTAAGAGGTCTGGAATATATAGTCTCCAAAATGTTGTCTACAGATTGCCATGATCCACATAGTCGAAAGAATTTGCATACTCAATGAAGTACAGGTAAACATCTTTCTGATATTCTCTGGTTTCACCCAAGACCCATCTGAGGTCAGTAATGATATCCTTAGTTCCACGTACTTGTCTGAATTCCACTTGAACCTTTGCCACTTCTCTGTCAATGCACTCTTGCAGCCACTTTTGAATTATTTTTAGAAAAAATATACTTTCATTTGAAAGTTCAAGCTGAAACTGAAGAAAATTATAACACGTCTGCAACAGCCAAAATATGACCTTGAACATATTACACCTGAATTTAGAGATCATCTCAAGAAAATATTTGATGCATTAGACATTAATGACCGAAGACCAGGAGAGTTTTGACAGGACATCAAGAACATCATATAGGAAGACAGCAAAAGGTCATTAAGAAGACAAGAAAGAAGGAAAAGAACAAAATGGATTTCAAAAGAGACTTTGAAACTTGTTCTCCAGTATAGAGATGTCAATGCAAACGGAAAAGTGAGGAAGAAAGAGAGCTGAAAAGAAAATCTCCAAGAGTATCTTTAGAAGACAAAGTCAAGTATTGTAATGAAATGTTCAAAGACCTAGAGTTAGAAAACCAAAGGGAAGAACATCTTCACCATTTTTCAAGCTGAAAGAACTGAAATAAAAATTCAAGCCTCTATTTGAAATATTGAAGGATTTTATGGGCAAAATACTGAATGATGCAGAAAGCATCAAAAGAAGATGGAAGGAACACAGAGTCATTGTACTAAAAAGATATGGTGGATATTCAACCATTCAAGAGGTAGCATATGATCAAGAGCCAATGGTACACTGAAGGCAATGGCAAAGAACAAGACTCTAGAAATTTATGTAATATAAATTGATATCATGGAACAAACTGATTCAGCACTGGAGACCCTTACTCATCCATGTCAAAAAATTTGAAAGACAGCTATCTGGTCACTGAATGGGAGAGATCTGTATTTGTGCCCATTCAAAGAAATGTGTGTAGGTAGAGAGAGAGAGAGAGAGAGAGAGAGAGAAGTGTGGCAAAGTAGGACAAACACTGGATTGCAAGGTCAGTTTGAACTACATGTTCAGCATTTCAAACTCAACAGAATTCTGTGTTACTTATTTGCCATTGAGTTGTTGGTATGTTACAAATGTTGTTTCCCATTAGTCATTATTTTTTTCTTTTGGCTTTTCTTGGAATAGTTTTTGTTATGCACAAAATTTCTTTGTTTTTATATCACTGAATTGTTTTACCTTTTCTTTTATGATTTTGATGTTTTATCATCTAGGGAAAAGTTCAAATGCATTGCAATTAAAGTATTGGTCTGTAAGGTTCTGATTTGTGTTTTAATTATATTTGGCGTCTTCTTTTCCCTACTTGGATTTAATTTGGAAGGATCTGTGTGAATTAATTCATGTAAATTACATTAGATTAATTAATCCTTATAGTTCTCAGATCATGTCTTACATATACTACACCCATTTTAAAGAGGAGTAAGCTGGACTGCTAGCGACAAGATCCGCAGTTCACATCTATTAACCCCTCCACAGGAGAAAGATGAAGCTTTCTGCTCCTGTAAAGAGTTGTTAAAAGTGCTGTTGAGTTGGTTCCAGCCAGTAGTGACCCTGTATAGGGTTTCTGAGGAGTAGCTGGTGAGCTTGAACTGCTGACCTTGTAGTTCAAACCCACTGTGCCAATCCTGGGAATCCTATACAGGGATCACAATGAATTGGAATTGACTTGACAGAACCTAGCACCAACAACAAGTTGAGGCTCAGATTGGTTAAGAGTTCTGCTGGTGAGAGCAAAATTTAGTACATACCTTCTATAGAGGACAATTTGGCAATTTAAATAAATTATAATTGTACATAGGATGTGAGGTATTTAAACTACTTTCTCAATATTACCCAGCTACCAAGTTGATGTGGCAGAATTCCAACCCATGTGCTATGCTGCTCGGGAGACATAGTCAATGAAAGGCTTTTCTACAGATTAGACTCAGTTGTCCTAATCTGTGATAAGGTGTTTCCCAAATCACACTCTCTCCATTCACCCAACACCTCAACATACAGGAAACATCATGGAAGAGCTTTCTCAGAGGATACAGTTTCTCAAAATCTTATCTTCAGAAGTCTAACGATGAGATTACTGAACTATGTTTCTCGTTCTTATACATGGATACGAAATGTAAGAGTGTCTTTCCTTTCCCTCTCTGTACTCAGAGAGCCTTCTGGATTTATCTGTGCAATTGACTTCAGCCATCTATTAATGTGCAATGCGGTGATGCTCTAGAAGTGGATAGAAGGGGACTTAGGCATGGATATCACCAATAGGTATGAGACACTGCCTCTTTAGGCCTAATATGACTCTCAATTTAAAATTGCAGAAGAAACCTGGGACATCTGTGCAAACAGAAACCAAAAGGGGTCTTCAGATAGGCAATGTTTTGGCAGTGCCCACTTAAACTGGATTTCTGGTTAACTGACCCATCAATCAGGCAAACAAAACAATCTTCACCATTTTCACATGTAATGTATCTTAGAAGTACATCTTTGTGGCAACTTCTGTATTCCAATTCTAATTATTAATTATTTTATTAAGTAGCATCTACGTTTAATGTTTTTTTTTTTCAAATCCAGAAGTACTTTTGCATTATTTTAAGTGAGTAATTCAAACCATTGCTGTTGTTAAGTGTCGTCGAGTGGTTCCAACTCATAGCTACCCTGTATAGGGTTTCTGTGGAGTGGCTGGTGACCTTGAAGTTGAGTGCTTATCCTACAGCTCCACACCAGGACTCCAACTATAGACATCAAAATAATGTTGTCCTCTAGTCTTTTAACTCTGGACTTGATTTTCCTGGGTATAAACATTCATTCTCTTAGACACAACATTGAAATAGGGCATTGATCTAGTTTTGTTCTGCATCTGTTCACTGGCAACATATCAATAAAGCTGTGTATTAATTAATTCAGAATGATGAGATGAAAAGTCAGACCTATATCTGCCTTCAAAGAGCTTCCAGTCTAGTGGTAGATTATAAGGAATAGCACTGATACTATTACTGGCCCATCTCTAGTTATGCCTCTGAGTAAAGCAAAGGGTAATCCAGGTAGTTTAATTCCTACTACTCATGAGAGCTTGGTTCTAAACCACAGGTACACTTGAGGCAAAAGCAACCAGCATCTCCATCTTTTCCTTGGATTAAAACATTTGTAAGTGAGAACAAAATCTGACCTTTACAACTCTTGGAGAGCTTTGCCAAGGCATCACATAGAGCTATTAAAGCTTACTATCATCCTATCATCATGAGATGTTATGGAGAGATGGCTACTAACAAGTTGAGCTGCTAACCTTGAGGTTAGCAGTTCAAATCTACCAGCTGCTCTGTGGGAGAAAGATGAAGCTTTCTGCTTTTGTAAAGATTTATAGCCTCAGAAACACTATACTGGGTCACTATGAGATAGAACTGACTCCATGGGCACACAGCCACCACCGCCACCAAAGGAGGGATAAAAGAGTATAAGGTGAACATCGGAATCATGTTTTCTTTAATTATACTGCTGACGTAAAATGGGGAGTCAGAAAGAAGTTTGCTTTTTCACACAGAAATGCTTTCTCCACTGTCTGTAAGTGTTTTTGATGAGTCATCTTGCGGTGTACTTCTAAAAATTTCTACTCATTCAACAAATATTGACTGAAAACTTATATAGTATGCCATGCATGTGGGACTGCTCCCACACAGGGTCTTTGACCCTCTGCGCTGAGTGCTTGCCCTTGGGTAGCTCCAGAGCTATGGCTTGACCGCCTTCACATTTTTCCTTAAATGTACCTTCTCTGTGAGATCTTCCTTGGCCATACTCCCTACCCTCCGTATGCACCTCTGATCCCCCTTCCTTACTTCATGTTTCTTCTTATTATTTATCAGTATATTTGGCCAAGTGTTAGAAAAATGGAATGAAAAGATAATGAGATTTTTCCACGAAATTTTTGAAGCATCCTTGTACTACTTGAAAACACTTGCCAAAGGGAAAGGCTGTGCTAGAAATGCAGTGATGGCTGCAGTTTTAGATAAAATGATGGGTGGATAGGGGTTAGCAAGGGATAATCAGGAAACTACAGAGGGAACTAACTGCAATACAAAGGCCTAGAGGTGGGAGCAGGCCTGGTTGTTGGAGAAGCAATTTGGAAATTGGAGTGAAACTGAGCAAGAAGAGAGATGACAAAGTGTGGCAGATCATTTAGTGTCTTTTAAATTAGTTTTAAAGGATGTTTGGTTTCAAAGAGATTAAGAATTGTGCCTGAAGGGATAATCTATGGGGCTGAACTCTGAATTGGGAGAATTTTATCAGCAATGTTTCCTCAAAAGTTCACAATAGGATAAAGAAGGAAAAAGGAAGAAAAAGAAAGCAAAAGTGAGGCAATTATAGGATCCCCTTCTCCATTAACAATGTTCTACAAACTATATGGATATTTTAATTAACCACATAATCCCCTCAGTTACCAACTATATATAGATATACTATGCTGTTGTTGTTAAGTGCCATGAAGTCGGTTCATCTAAATTAAATTTATAGACTATCTTGGCATGTTAGTTTACTCTTCTACTTGGTTTGGAAGAACTTGATTTGGATTATCCCTGAGGCCTGCTGTAAGAGCGATGGTTGTTACTTTTGATGGGAAGTACTTTGGGTTTTTTTGGTTAGCATAATATAAGGAAGATAGCAGTTTACATCAGGGTTGTATACTTGGGTGATTCCATGGAAGAGGCACGTTTTGAATTTATCCACCCCTCATTTAACTGATATGGTTAGGTTCTAAAATCCCACTTATTCTTCAAAAATCAACCTTATGTGAAAATGGAGGATGACCACATCAGATCACAAAATTAAGGAAGGCTATTACAAAACTTCCAAATTATATCATTACAAAACTGCCAAATTAACATTACTTAACTTCCAAATTCTATCATTATATCAATGCGCAACCACTGAGAATCCTGGTGCCATCAAGTTGACACATAACTTTAGTAGCCAATGTTACTCTCACCTTGCACCTTGACGTTTTGTACTGCCAGAAATACATTGTCAATGCACAAAATAGTAGACAGTAGATTTTTTACTTTAGTCAGAAATGTGAAATGTCAGATGACAAGAGAACTGATAAGCTGTATAGCAAATAAATAAGCTGAATAATTTATGGAACTAAATATATTTTTAATTGGTTGGACTCTCTAACTAGCCTGAAGCTCCTCTGGTCCAATATTAAAGGAGTTGTTTTGAACAGGTCCTTGGAACTGTTCACAATGTGGGAATCATAAATTCAAATGTTTGCCGGACAAAGAAATTTCAGACTGTGCAAATAGTAGAGAGGGGTAGGGGCTGTGGCTAACCTGGAGAAGTGTGCCTCAGCTATAGACAATCATATCAGAAATTTTGAGAAATGTTCTGCTGGCCAAATAAAAGATATCTGCCAGATCTTGAATGCTACAGGAGTTTGGCGATCTGCTAAAATCATTATGTGAACTATTTCATTCATTCTTCATAATAAATTGCATGAGGTAAGTGTCCTGATCATTTCCATTTTCCAGCTGAGAAAAACAAGGTTCAAAGCAGTTAAGTAAATTGTTATTAGGAAGTAGAGTCAGAATGTGGAGACAAGCACCGTGATTTCATAAGTCATCATAGCCACAATAACATAGATGTCATATAAGCAAGCATCAATTGTTTCCCTATAGATTATGAAGCTTATAACATTTGAGAGCATGTAAGGCAGAAATCCAGTGTAAGCCATACATATATATATATACTTTTTTTTAGTAGCTTCATTAAAAAATAAACAGAAACAGGTGAAATTAATTTAAGAAATATATTTTTAATCCAGAACATTAAAAATATAATTTCAACATGTAATAAGTGCTATTTTTGTGTTGTTAAGTGCCACTGAGCTGGTTCCAACTCACAGTGACCCTGTATAGCATTTCCAAGGCTGTAAATCTTTGTGGGAGCCTGAAGTCTTATCTTTATGGAGTGGCCAGTGGGTTTGAACCTGGAAACTTGTGGCTAGTAGTCCACTGCTTATCCTACAGTGCCACATCAGGACTTTGTAATACTTATTAAAAATTATTAAATAGATATCTCCGATTCTTTCTTTTTAGACTAAGTCTTGGAAATCTGTTGTCTATTTCACATTTAAATCATATCACAAGTAAAAGTAGCCACATTTAAAGAGCTCAGTGTCCACATGTGAATGATACTTAACATATTGGGTTGCAGAGATCCAGATGATTGGGAAATTTTTTCACATTTCATCTTTCCTTGGTATTGTATGAAGTTGCAATTTAATGAACCTGCGTTTTCTTACATGTAAGGCAGGAGCTCCACCAATATAATAATTTCAGGGGAGGAGTTGCCAGCAGGTGCCTTTCTTATTATTTCATTAAGAAGTTTCTATGAAAGCTCAGCACAGAAAGTGTGAGATCCTGTGAATTTGTAGACTAGCTTATAAGAGGTTTACGTATATATACTGATGTTACCTAAAATATCCCTTCCTGTAATAGCCTCTTTATGAACCAGTTAAGTGGATGGAATATTTATATGCTTTAGCTATGAACATAATCATTATAAAGGAACTATGCTTTGTGCTGGTAGCTTAAATGGATTTGGAAAGCAAAGTGGAAACTTATGATAAATGTTACCACCCCCTTTAATACATTATTATATTTTATAGCTAAAATAGAATGGAACATTGAGGGACTTGAGGCACTTGGGCAGAATATATAAAATCACAGAGGCAGTGAAGCAGGCCAAAAAATTAAACTTGAGCTTATTAATTTAAGGAAAAACAAAACAAAATATCCTCAGACCGTTGTAACATCAAGTCAAGTGAAAAATATGCTAACATGTCAACAACCTCCACCCCATAATTCTGCCAAGAGAAAATGAAGCAAAACAATCCCTTCAAATTATTAAAACCTAAGTCATTAGGGGAATGCCCTACATTATACCTTAAATGACTAAACTATAGGCATAATTGAATAGTCACATGTCTCTTTACCACTGTACTTTATAATTGTGTACAGATGTACCCAGTTTTATATCTACTCCTTAAAAAGTAGAGTGCACATTCAATAGAAGCAGCAGTCAAGAAATCAAACAACATATTGCATTAGGCAAATATGCTGCACAAGACCTTTTTAAAGTGTTGAAAAGCAAAGTCAGCTTGAGGACTAACGTGCACTTGAACCAAGCCCACGATATTTTCAATAACCTCATATGCATGCAAAAGCTGCACAGCAAATAAGGAAGACCGTACAAGAATTGATGCATTTGAGTTATGGTGTTGGAGGAGAATATTGAAAGCACCATGGGCTGCCAAATGAACCAACAGATCTGTGTTGGAAGAAGTGTAGCCAGAATGCTCCTTGGAGGCCAGGATGGCCAACCTTCATCTCTCATACTTCAGACATATTGTCAGGAGGGACCAGTCTCTGGAGAAGGATAGCATGTTTGGTGAGGTGGAGGGTCAGAGAAAAAGAGGAAGACCTCCAATGAGATGGATTGGCAAAATGGCAGCATCAATGGGCTCAAGCGTGGCAACAATTGTGAGTTTGACTCAGGACTGGGCAGTGTTTTGTTCTGTTGTGCATAGCATTGCTAAGATTCAGTACTGACTTGATGGCACCTAACAACAACATTCAATAGTAGCAGTACTTCAAAGACACTGAAGAGCCTGTATTTGAAGGGTTGCCTTAGAATATGATTAAACAAACAAACAAAAAAAAACACCCCACAAAAACCCAAACCCACTGTCATCAAGCTGATTCTGACTCACAGAGGCCCCTGTATAGGCTTTCCAAGGCTATAAATCTTCTTCACAGGAGCAGAAAGCCTTATCTTTCTTCTGTTGAGTTTTGGTTAGGTTTGAATTGCTGTTCTGCAGTTAGCAGTCTGGAGTTTACCCTACAGTATCATCAGGGATCCTTATAATATTATTTGTTGTTGTTAAGTGCCATCAAGTTGATTATAACTCATAGCGACCCTGTATAGGGCCTCTGAGGAGCAACTGGTGGGTTTGAATCGCTAACCTTGTGGTTCACAGTCCAGTGCTGATCCTACAGCACCACATTTTAGCCACCCACTATTCTTCTCTTTGACAAGGTTAGCTTAAATAACAAGTTTGTTTTAATGTTTCAGAAAGTATGGAGAAGAATGAAAGAGGAAACTATTACTATGCATAAATTGTCTAGATTGTCACCTGTGCACTGGATCCTACTTCCTCTCATTTACACAAATATGTCACTCAAGCAATTCTCTTCTTCTCCCCATCTACTAGATGTTCATATTAGCATATTGCTAATTTTTTTTTTTACCATATTTTTTTTTTTAAAGCTGACCTTGCAGTTCAAATGGACCTTGCAGTCAAGTGCTTTTCATTTAGAGTTCTGAATATTCAGTCTTGATTGCCAATATTGAGAATCACTCCAAAGTCAAAGGATTCAGACTTTCATTCCTGCCATTTATTTCACAATACCAGTGACCAATTAAAATTCTGATGAATTAATCAAATAGAGTATCCAAATCTGTAAGAGCCTTTTTAGGCTCAAAAATGACCTCTATCTCAATATCAGACAGTGTCTTGTGTTCTAGATGCACAAACCCCATTGTCTCCTACATAGCAATCCCCCTTTAATACCATTTCAAATCATCATCCTTTACAGCACCATGACAGTATAATAGTATACCTATTTATATCATTTAATTTACTAATCTTTCAGAGGATTTTAGTGTTTTCTAGAATGGAAGAGAATAAGATATTGAGAGTGAATTTTCAGTATGTAATAAAATACCAGGAAAAATTGTATCAAGAAAACATATACATAAGAAACTTTACTAGGCATCTGTCTACATGCTTAAAAGTCTAAAAATTTGCCATGCTGGAATTCTGCTGATTCATGTGTCTTCCATAGCATTTGTTTGACTACAGTATTCCACAAAGGGAAATACACACAATCACATACACACTTTTTAACGTTCTTCTGTTTTAAATATAATTAGTCCTGAACTTATGAAGGGGTTGCATTCTGATGACTCCTCATAAATTGGATGTGATGTAAGTTAAATATTTCTTCTTTTTTTTTTTTTTTTTAAAGTTTTCATTATTGTTACTTTTTATTATCAGCGTCTTCATATATCCGATCTTTGTCTTTCAGGACTGCAAGCATTACATATAGACTTACAGATATGATGACATTAGCAAATTACATGCTGCAACATTGTACATAGGTTGCTAATTGTTGTCAAGTTGGTTCTGACTCATAGCAACCCTGTATAGGGTTTCCAAGGAGGAGCTGGTGGGTTTGAGCCACCAACCTGGTGATCAGCAATCTAGTGGATTATCCTACAGTGCCACACCAGGACATATTATTAATGATTTGATATACCAAAAAATAGCACTTAATAGCTCTTATGTTATACTTAATTGGGTGTTTGTTTCTCCCACCCCCATATATATTCAAAGATGAATGTATGTGTGTGTAGGATTCATCTTTGCTTCTGCCAGAGCTCCTAGAGTATATTCCACACCCTTTTAATGTCTTCTGGATGAACATTGTTGTTGTTGTTACTATGTGTCGTGGAGTCGTTTCCAACTCATAGTGACCCTATACAGGGTTTCCAAGGCTGTAAATCTTTACCAGAGCAGAAAGCCTCAACTTTCTCCCACGTAACAGCTGGTAGTTTCGAACTGCTGACCCTGAGGTTTGCAGCCCAATTTGTAACCACTACGCTGCCAGAGCTTGTAGATATGAGTAAATAGACAAATAAATATATGAATGTTCAGGTGACATCTTGCTAGGTACAATTATTCATTCCTACTCTGTACAGGTAAGTACAGAAGATAAGAGAAAATCCTACTTGTATCCATTGCCTAGGCTACTTCTGAAGCCAGTCCCTCAGGTCTGATATACTTGTGGGAAATCAGTGTACACCTTAATTCACCAGTTCAGTTGGGTTTATTTAATAAAGTGTCTCTATACTTATGGGCTCAAGCATGGCAGAAATAGTGAGGTTGGCCCAGGATCAGGCAGTGTTTCATTCTGCTGTACATAAGATCACTATGATCAGTACCAACTCGATGGCACCTAACAATTGTATATTGTATATTGAGTCCTGATGTGGTGCTGTGGGTTAATGCTCCAGACTGCAAATGTGTTTGAACTGCAAGGTTGGCTGTTCAAGCTCACCAACTTTTCTTCGGAAAGCCCTATACAGGGTTGCTATTGGTTGGAATCCACTCGACGGCACTTAACAACAACAACAACAACAACATATATATGGAGTTCTGGTGTGGCACTGTGGGTTAATGCATCAGACTGCAAAGCCATTTGAGTTGCAAGGTTGGCGGTTCAAGCTCACCAGCTGCTCCTTGGAAACTCTATATAGGGTCGCTATGGGTCAGAACCAACTCAACGTCACTTAACAACAACATACTTATATATACTCTTTGGTGTGATTTTATTCATTTTTGCTCTTTAATTGGGAAGTTTCTTTTTAGCTATTCCTTACACAAACTGATAGACTTACGCAAATTGAATCATATTCCTCTACGTAATTTTTTACTATACTAATGTAAGTACATGGACTTAGTGTGGTGCTGTAAGGTAAGCACTGGAGTGCTAACCGCAAGGTCAGTGGCTCAAACCCACACATCACTCCTTAGAAACCCTATGTTGTTGTTGTTAAGCGCTATTGAGTTGGTCCTGACTCATAATGACCCTGTATAGGATTTCCAAGGAGCAGCTGGTGGGTTTGAACCTCTGACCTGGCAGTTAGCAGTCCAAGGCTTATCCAACAGCATCACATCAGGACTTGAAAGACTTGAAAACACAGTACACTACACAGCATTGCTATGAGTCAGAACCAACTGGACGCTTCTCAACAACAACAATGTAAATACTATGTTGGTGTCAGTTTGTCCTTAATCTATTTGGTGTCATCACGAAGTCTATTTTTCTTCAGCTCTGACAATGGATATTATTCCATAGTTATTTTATTGTTGCTGCTGCTGATAGATGCCACCAAGTCAGTTCCAACCCATAGAGAACACTCTAGAACTAAATATAAGGGAAATGTGGAAACCTTCAATTATATGGATGGACACAATAGATAGAGTAGACTCACCCATACCACTGTTTGTGAGGCTGGCACTGTGCTGGGCAACGTTTCATTCTGTTATACAGACGGTCGTTGTGAGTTGGAGCTAATCTGATGCCAACTAATAAGAACAATATGATGAAGGAATGTAATTGACTACTTAGGAGTGTAGGCTACAGTATCCTACTGTATTTACATCTGGGCTTTACCACTCAATAAAGTTGTGGTCATCACCATTTTACTTAATTTCTATGTACTCCAGTTTTGTCAAATATAAATAAGTATAATAATGAAAGAGACTTAAATAAATGAATACATATAAAATTGTAACCAGGTGTTAAAATGGAGACTTACTGTCACAAGGGTTATGTGCTTGGCTGATAACCAAAACACTGGTGGTTCAAACCCATCGGTCACTCCATTTGATAAAAGATTTGGAGATCTGCTCTAACAGAGATTGTTGTTGTTAAATGCCATTGAGTTCAGTTCTGATCCATAGGGACCTGTACAGAGTTTCTAAGTAGTGGCTGGTGAGTTTGAACTGTCAACCTTACAGTTCAAATTTACCCTGTGGTCAATTGCTTATCCTCTAGTACCATACCAGGACATACAGCTTAGGAAACTTTAAAGGGCAGTCCTGCTCTGTCATATGGGATCATATGTATCAGAATAACTTGGTGGCACACAACAGCAATTATAGTGTTAAAGTGTATGTTAAGAGCACAGGATAATTACATAATAAATGTTATTCATTATTATTTAGAAGAAAAATGATGATTTAAAAGAAAGATGTCTTGTAGCAATGTAAGATTCAGGATGAAGTTGCTTTCAAAATAAGTTTCATTCAAAGAAATTCGCTCTTGATAATTATTGATAGTGTTGGTTAGGACAGTCCTGTTTTTGTCTGATGTGATTGTTGTTGTTAAGTGCCATCTAGTCAGTTCTGACTAATAGTGACCCTGTATATGGTTTCTGAGGAGCAGCTGGTGAGTTTGAACCGCTGACCTTGAGCTTCAAATCAAACTTGTGGTCTAGTCCATTATCCTACAGTGCCACATATTCCTTCGTTACCCCTTAACAGTTTTCTGGTTTGGATAATAATCTATGTGATAACATGAATTGTTCTTGTTAAGGTTTTGAGTCCTAAAAATTTCTTCAGGAATGCTTTTCTTTTAAAAGGACCTTACTGATGGATCTGTTCTGGACTGCTGTATAGAAATAAGTGATTTTTTTTTTTTTTTTTAAAGTGGGATATCAGGACCATGTGGAAAATTGCATCAAAGCTTGTAATAATCTTCAGTAATGCCTGCAACCCACACTTAGACATCCATTCATTGCTTGTTTGTTTCTTTGTGTGTGTGTGTTTTTATTTTTCCAAAACTGTTTTAGTGCAAATACCCCTTCCCCAGAAGAGGTAGTTCATTAGAATTAAAACTGGGTTAGATGGGAACTTCAAATGAATGAGACCTATTGAATCAAGAAAGTGTCCTTATTCTGAGATATTTATCATCCCTTCTCAATTATGAAATTATTTATATAGGTTACAAACCATTCTTGGGTGTTAAGTCATTTATGAAACACAGGAGAATCCTGCACCATTGATGCAATTCAAATGAAAGTAAATAAAGTGAATTTAAAGTATTATTGTAGGTATAAATGTAAAGAAGTGATTTGCCCTCTTCTCACAAATACACTGGGCTGGAACTACCATCGTTAACCTAGATGGGGCCTTACATTTCCTGGGAGTTCTGTTCGACTGAAGATTCTGTGATCAGTGTATATAAGAAAGGAAGTAGAAAACCCAAGGCTATGTGATCATTATTTTATAGAAAAATACCACAAAACTGCCAAAGCAATGAAGCTGGTGACTAGTAGTCTATCATTTCATTAGTTGAGGAATTCTATCATTTGATAGTTAGGTAACTTCCTCCTATATTACACAGGAGCACAATTCTCTACTCTCCTCTCATTAATCCAATTTTATCATAATTATATTGTGATGCATGTAAATTCAGAAAATTACTGTATTCTAAAAATGATTTAACAACTAGTTTCATGCATCTAATAAGCACAGACTCTTAATTACTTCAAAAAAAGGGATGTAAAATTCTATCCTTGTTCTGAATGTCCTACTATTTCTCATAGAAAACTGCCATTTTGTTGCTTGTAAATTTCCATTCATGAATAGAATGTGGACATTTGGAAGACTTTAGGGGAAGTATATGGAGCTGTGGCATAGCAGTTAGGTACTAGACTGCTAACCAAAAGGTTGGAGGTTTGAATTCCCCACAAAGTCTCTATGGGTAAATGACCTGATGATCTATTTTTATAATGATCACAGCCCAGGGAACCCAATGGGTCACTTCTTCTCTGTCATATTGGATTGCTATGACTCAGAATTAATTTGACATCAATATCCAGGGCAAGTATAGTTTGCTACTGATGTTCCTTGATCCTAAATAGACTTTATTTCCTTGATCACAAATGTAAAAATACCTCAATTTCTATTCCTAAAGTACTAAAATGTAAAATATTCTTTAGAAGACATCTCAAATACGCTCATAGAGTAATGTAGTGTTTTGCACATATTAGACCTTCTTTTCTGTGAAATTGCCATAGGCAGCATGTTACTTTATACCTGCCACGACCTCTCTGTATTTCCTGAGTAAATATTTAGAGTTTGATATTCTACCATCACTATACAGCTCATCACCTTAAAGGCATGATTAAACTAGGGATGCACAAAATCCATTGGTACAATATCCAGACAAATAAGCACAACAAAGGGAAATTTTCTGTCAAAGCAGTGCCAAATTAATTTGCCCCTTTGTACTTAATCATGCATGATAGGTTTTATTGCTGTTTCTATAATCTCACTTTTATTAAGACTGTTATCAAGCTCAGAATTCAGAGATTTTATTAGCGCAGGTGCCTAACAAATAAAAATAAAACATATTCATGCCATAGGAATTTAGTCATAGCTAATGGGTTAATTTTTTTTTTTTCATTAAAGTTAGACTATTTAAGTTGGTGATTCTCATGGTGAAGACCTTCATTTCTTTATACAGGAAATAATATTAGTATCTGTAGATATATGTCTACTTCCACTCTTCCTCACAAGGACACATTATAGAAAAATGCCAGGACACTCTATAGTTCCCTCACAACCACCTGTGTGAGAGCACAAAGAGTGAGCATGGCATAAGCACTTGAAATGACAACACTCTGAAAAATTAAAGGATTATATACAAGTCAATCAGAGAAGATATTCAATACATAGAACATTGTTCAATTTTCTGTTTGTGTTCAGAAACTCAGTAACTTAGGAGAGACTCAGGGAAATGAAGTACCAAGGAGTATCTTGAAAGAATTTAGCCCACTCATGATTGCATCAGCATTTCCCTGCAGCTACCCCAAATAAATATATGTAACAATAAGGGGGTTCTTGTGCAAAAGCAGCATCTGCCAAGTGACCGATGGGTTCAAATAATTGACTTGCAATTCATAGTCCAGTGTTTACTGTACAGAGTTACTGCATTCCCATAGCTCAATCTGTTGTTGTTGTTGTTAAGTGCCGTTGAGTCGGTTCCGACCCATAGCGACCCTGTACAGGGTTTCCGAGGGTGTAAATCCTTGCCGGAGTAGAAAGCCTCATCTTTCTCCCGCGGAGCAGCTGGTAGTTTCGAACCGCTGACCTTCAGGTTCGCAGCCCGATTCGTAACCACTACGCTAACCAGAGCTCCTTTAGCTCAATCTAGGGGAAGGGAAATTTTTTTAATCAAGACTGGATTGTTTATAAATAGCAGAATGGTTAACTAAATTATGGTGCATCTACACCTGGCAATACTGTTGTTGTTATGTGCCCTGCAGTCAGTTCCAACTCACAAAGACCCCCTATAGGGTTTCTGAGGAGTGGCTGATGGATTTGAACTTCCAACCTTGTGGTTTGCATTACAGTGCTGATCCTACAGAGGCACACCAGGATTCCAATTGTTGTTGCTAAGTGTCATCAAGTCGGTTCTGACTCATAGCGACCCTGCATAGGGTTTCTGAGGAGCATCTGGTGAGTTTGAACCATTGAACTTGCAGTTCAAACGACCTTGAGTCCAGTGCATTAACCCACAGCCAGGACTCAAATAGATAGCCATTAATAAGAATGAATCTGATTTGGAGATATTTTTGTATAAGTAACTGTCAAGTTACAAAAGCAAGACAGAGAAAGGGCATATAATACTTCATTTTTACTCATAGCTGTATAGGTTTTCCAAGACTGCAATTTTTAATGGGAGCAGAAAGTCTCACCTTTCTCCTGATGAGTGGCTGATGAGATTGAGCTGCTGATCTTTTTTTATTTTTAAGTTTTTATTGTGAATTGAGTGATAGTTTACATGGGAGAACATCAGCTGTACATTCATCCTATCATATTTTGTTTCATTACAATGATTACAATCCCCTCCATGCATCATCAAACAACCAAAAGGTTGTTTGCAAGCCTGCCCCTGGCTGTCAGTACACAGCCCCCCTCCATCCCTGAGTCTAGAGACCCCAGCGGCTCCATCTCTCCACTTCATCATATCTGCCTCCATCTGCACTGCTGATCTTGCTGTTACCAGTCCAGTGCTTATCCTACAGTGCCACCAGAACTTCTTAACTTACATATGAGATTTATGAATAATCATACATGAAAATTTCAGAAGAAAAGTATATGATGTTAACACAGGTACTAGACCGGGACTGCCATGCAGAGTTGGGAGTAATGTGGATGAAGAAAGGAAGAAGTGCAAGGTAAAGGGCAAACATGTAAGAAAGAGAAAAGGCAGATATGATACCATCTATGAATACATATGTAATATATACATAAACAATGACAGACCTAATGGTGTATGGCTAAGCACTCCACTCTTACCTAAAAGGGTGATTCGAACTCACCAGCTGCTTTACTGGAGACAGAAGTGGCTGTCTGCTTCCTAAAGATACAAAGTCTTCAGAACCTTATGGGGCAATTACTACTCTGATCTATAGGATTATTATGAGGCAAAATAAACTTGATGGCAATGGGGTGAATTTTTATATATACATTGGAATCAAGAAAAAGTATTTTTAAGTTAAAAGCTTAGTTCCCTAAGCTCACCTTCAAATCGTATTTCTTTTCTTAGACTGGTCATATTCCAGCTTTCTGGGGCTCTCATTCTTTACTGCAGCAACATTCTCCAATAAGTAAGGTCCAGCTACACTACTGATGGCTTCTTTGTCCTCAACCTGACTGCCTCTCCTAACACACACTAAGAAATTTGTTTACAGTGACAAGATTCAGTCCAGGTCAATGCTAACCTATCTTCTATCATGTGAATTTTTAAACTATACATCGTGTTCTTTTAACTAGCATATTTTGAGTCCTGGTGTGGCACTGTGGGTTAATGCGCCGGATTGCAAAGTCACTTTGAACTGCAAGCTCAGTGGTTTAAGCTCCTTGGAACCACTATGGATTGGAATGGACTCTTAACCAACATATGTGATTTTGGAGTCCAGATATGGTGCTGAAGGATAAGCAGTGGATAACCCACCAGCTGCTCATCAGAAACTCTAAACAGGAACCAACTCAGTGGCATTTAATAACATTTTGAGATTCTATCTTATGTACAGCATAGCTTTTTGTTAAATGCTCTGAGAATTACTAACAAATAGTATTACCTCGCCCTCACCTCTCATTATGTCCAGCCCCACGTCTTCCCTGCTACATCCACTGGCATTTGCTTACAATCTCATTTGGAAATCAAGCAAAAGCACATAACCATTGGAAACAACATTTGAGTCAGAGAAAAGTTTAAACAATTAGACCAAAGTCCTATCTTCTCATTGGACCCACTTCCATACCTCCTAATGGGTATTCTAGCTCCCAATAGTACTGATGTCTCTCAAACCCAGGCTTTTCTTTATACAGCAGCCAATGTGGTGATTTAAAAATACTTACTACATTATCTCCCTTCCCTGCTACTATCAGTCCTTCAGTGGATTTCCTTCCTTTCTGGAATAAAATCAAATGGTTATACATATTCTTAAGTCTGCTTGTTTTTCTGACTTCATTTCCTACTAGTCTTTCCACCCTTCACCTGGGCTTCAGTCACACTGACTTTCCTTGGTGTTTCTTGAACACACTGTGCATGTACCATTTCAAAGCTCTTTTCTCTTATTTGAACACTTTTCACTTTTATATTAATATGCTATATAATAATGGGGGTCCTGGTGTGGTGCTGTAGGATAAGCACTGAGTGGCTAACTGTAAGGTTGGCAGCTCAAACCCACCAGCCACTCCTTGGAAACCCTATATAGGGCCCCTGTGAGTCAGAACCAATCTGAGGGCACTGTGGGTTAATGCGCCAGACTTCAAAGCCATTTGAACTATAAGGTTGGCAGTTCAAACTTATCAGCTGCTCCTTGGAAACCCTATATGGGGTCGCTATGGGTTGGAACTGACTTGACGGCGCTTCACAACACAACAAAAGTCCTGTTGTGGCACTGTGGGTTAATGTGCCAGACTGCAAAGTCATTGGAACCAAAAGGTCGGTGGTTCAAGCTCAACAGTCACTCCTCAGAAACCCTATATGGGGTCGTTATGGGTCAGAATTAAACAATAAAAACAACAACAAAACAACAATAGCTTTACTTTATTTAGATCTCTGCTTAAATGGCTCCTCTTTATAGAAAACTTTCCTGATCATACTACCTAAAGTGCTTCTATCCTTCACACATCTTTACACTTTTTCCAATTTTACTTTTCTCTTTAGCATTACCTGACATTGCTAAATATCTATGTATTGCCTGTCTCTACCACTAGAATACAAATTCCAGGAGGGAGTTTCTCTTACGTATTGATGTATTCCCAGCATCTATAACACTGTCTGGCAAATAGTTTGTTTTTAATAAATATTAATTGGATGTTGTTGTTAAGTACTGTGGAGTTGGTTCTGACTCATAGTGACCCTGCATAGGATTTCAAAGGAGCAAGTTTGAGTTAGGAGTCCAGTGCTTATACTATAGCACCATATCAGGAATAAGCAGTGTTAGCTCATAGGCATTCACTATTTACTCAGAATTGGTCAGCAAGACCTCATGGGAGAAGTTGAATTGGAAGGATGGATAATATAACCTTTTACCTGTCACTTTTCTGGTAGCATAGTGGTTACGAGTCAGTCTGCTAACCTCAAGATCAGCAGTTCAAAACCACCAGTGGTTCTGTGGGAGAAAGATGAGGCTTTCTGCTTCCATAGAGGTTTGTTTTTTCCATAGAGCCTCGGAAATCCTATGCAGGGTCACTGTGAGTCGAAACCAACCACACAGTACGCTACCACCACCACCAGATCCTGGTGTGGCACTGTAGGATAAGCACTGCTGGACTGATCACCACAAGGTCAGGGTGTCCAACCTACCAGGTGTGCCTCAGAAGCCATATACAGGGTCACTATCAGTCAGAGCCAACTCAACGATGGCACTTACCAACAACAACAGATCAATACCAGGAATTTGGGTCTTTATTGGGGTGATAAATCTCTGGGCCTGTCAGAGATTCCTATTTCAAGAGTTCTTTGTCTTCACATTGTGTTTGGACATGTTCAGGTCAAAAGCACCCATTTAAAAAAAGCAAAATTAAATTAAAACTGCAAAGCACATGATGGCTCCGATATGTCAGTTATTCACTGACTGGAGCATCTGGTGGCTATGCTTGCTCATGAAGAAGCTGGTAGCAGAGCAAGTCTAACTTTAAAGGTTTCAGAGGTGAGGTCCTAACAAAACATAGCCTGTCGCAGGGACAAGTTGAACTTCTTTGAATAACGAGTTTAGAGGGAACTTGGATTACTTTTGAAAGCAGTTCTAATACCAACCAAACTGGAAAGGACCCATGATGCCCTTTGGCTTCTTCATGGGAGGGCTGGGAAGTTCACTGGCATTCACAGGCAAAGTATCCATGATTATAGCAGGCTTGGATCTGTTGGAAGGAATGCTGAGGTGGATTAGGTTTGTATTCTGAGGTTATACTCACTCTACTTGTGGAAACCAAGGTTCCTGTTCTGCTAAAGTCATAGCAGAGAGTTGGGTCTTTAGTATGCTGAGAACACAGCTTTCTGGGAAATATGCATTAAATTTAGGAGACAGTGGAAAGGGCATAGACAATGGAATTAGACTACCCTGTCTTTGTATCTCAACTTAAACATAACAGTACTGTGGAGTCTTGAGATAGTTATTTTACTTTTGGCAGCCATTCTTTTTTTTTTTTTTTTTAAGAGAAAAGGGACTGTAAGGATTCAAGATTCAACATCTGCCATATAGTATGGGCTCCTGGTAATAATTAACTAAATGTGGTAGCAGTAATAACAATTGTTATTAAGTACCATTGAGTTGGTTGTGACTCATAGTAACCCTGTAAGGGTTATCCGAGAAGTGACGAGTGTGTTGAATCACTGACCTTGCAGTTAGCAGTCCAATGCATATCTTACAGTGCTACACCAGGACCACAACGTTGTTGTGGTTAAGTGTCATCAGGTCAGTTCCAACCCATAGCAACCCTGTATAGGATTTCTAAGGAGCAGATGGTGAGCTTGAACTACTGGACTTGATCTTCAAACCGATTTTGTGGTCCAGAGCATTAACCCACAGTGCCACACTAGGACTCCAATGTCGTTGTTGTTGTTAGTTGCCATCGAGTCGGAACCGACTCATAGCGACCCTATGCACAGCAGAACAAAACAATGTCCAATCCTGGGCCAACCTCACTATTGTTGCCACATTTGAGTCCATCAATGCTGCCACCTGGCCAATCCATCTCATTGGGGGTCTTCCTCCAATAGCTATTATTTAAGGAGTCTCCTGGTGGTGGAACAGTTAAGCATTGTCTCACTAGCCAAAATGTTGGCAGTTAGAATCCATCCAGTTGTGACTTGGAAGACAAACTTGGTGATGTGCTTCTGAAAGTTCACAGCCTTAAAAACCCAGTGGGCCAGTTTTACTTTGTACCCATTGGGTCACTATGTGTCAGAATCAACTTGACGGCAGCTAACACTGTCATTATTTATTAAGCACTTACTAAGAAACAGACAGCAAACATGTTTACATTTATTGTTCCAATTCATCCTCACAACAGTACTGTGAAATGAATCTGTTATTATCTTTATCTAACAGACTTAGCAGGTCTGAAAACTGAAATCCCCAAAACATTAGCTAACTCTTCCAAGCTCATAAGCCACCTATGTAATAAAGCCAACACTTGAACCTCAAAAGTAGGAAATAGGACTAAGCTTAAATTCATGCTCTCAACCTCACTGTCAAACTGCCTCTCCAAATAATAAAAATTTTGTATTGATAATAACTAGTATGATATATAAGGAGCTCTGGTAGCGAAGTGGTTAGGAATCAGGCTACGAAACGCAAGGTCAGCAGTTCCGCGGGAGAAAGATGAGGCTTTCCGCTCAAGTAAAGATTTACAGCCTTGGAAAGCCTGTACAGGGTCCCTATGAGTCCGAACCGACTCCACCGCACACAGCCACCAGTATGCTATATTGTTATTCCTAAAAAAAAAAAAACGTTGGTTTGGTCACATAACAAAATGTGAGGAAAACGATTAATTCAGCCACCAGTTAGTAAATTACATCTATGTTTCAGAAGCCATTACTTTACATGCATTTCCTTACCATTCACATCAACTCTGAGGCACATTTTACAAATATTAAAACCAAGATGTTGAAATACATGTTTAAAATCACTCAGCAAATGAAAAACGGAGTCATTACCCAGCTTCCTTTGCAATTAGGTTGGATCCACGTGACTGAGTTCTGGTAAAAGTGATTTACACTATTTCTGGTTCTGACCGTAAATCAGGACAATCCTCCAAATTCTTCTTTTCTTTTCATCGGTGACAATGTCAGTCACATGTTAGAAACAGATTCCCATTTGAAAAAAGACTCGCAGGAGAGTCACCAACGTTCATTGCTTTTTGTAAAATTTAAATTCCCGTAGAAGGAGCTCTGGTAGCTTAGTGGTTACGAATCGGGCTACTAACCTCAGGGTTATCAGTTCGAAACTACCAGCTGTTCCACAGGAGAAAGATGAGGCTTTCTGTTCTGGTAAAGATTTACAGCCTCGGAAACCCTGTTCTGGGTCGCTATGAGTCAGAACAGACTCCACGGCACATAACAACAACAACAATAGTAAACTACTAAGATTTGGTGGTTTTTTTGTTAACAGTCCATTTCCTTTCTAACCTGTCCTGATTAATGTATTAAGTGTTCTTCTCATTGCAGGAAAAGCACTTCCTGTGGAAGATAGGGGCAATGGAGTTGGGGAATGGGACCCTAAGATGAGAAGACATATTCTCAACCTCCATTCTTGCTTCATTCTGTTCATAATTTTGATTCTAGGATTTGTTCATGTTTTACAAAGAGCAAAGTGCGTTGATTTTGCCAACATGATAGCCAACATCCAAGATGGGCCTCATTGATTCTTGTTTCCTGTTAAGCCTTTTTATATTCTATGACCAATAGAATATTGTAGAAATGGTGGTATGTTACTTAAAATAATAAAATGTACTGCAGCGTCTCCTTTGGTCTGTTAGATCATTCTCTATGGGAGAAGCCATGCTATGAAGATACTCAAGCAACCCTACGAAGAGGCCCATGTGGAGAGAACCTGAGGCCTTCTGCTGAGAGCCAGCACCAACTTTCCAGTCATGCTAGTTGTCATGTTAGTGTGTTGACTTCAGATGACTCTAACCTTCAATCCTTTATGTTGTCTAGTTGTCTAGTTTCTGTTTTGGTGTGGCACTGTAGAATAAAGCACTGAGCACAAAATTGGCTTGGGATGCAGGGTTGGCAATTCAAACCCATCAGCTGCTCCCCAAAAACCCTGTGTTGAGTTGATATGAATCAGAAATGATTCAATGACACTTAACAGCAACAACAGTTGAGGCCTTTGACACTGTAGAGCATAGACAAGCCATGTCTGCTATGTCTTTTCTGGCATAGTTTATATTCCCTGACTGGAGAAAAATCCTGAGCACTGTCTTCCTTTGAATAAGATTTCAAAGTAGAATAGAAAGACATTTTTCATAAGGTGCAATATTGACATTTACTGCTAATTTAAATTATATTGAAAGTCAAGTAGAATTAGATAAAGACTTGTCCTATTTTAGAGACATACTTGTAATAGATTGAATGACAGACAATCTGACTATTCTTCCAGTCAACACATTGTCTTTCTTTTTACACTATAACCGAGCAGATATGCCATCATTCAGGAAAAATTTCACTAGTTTAAAAGTCAAGTGACTTTGTCTCAGCCCTTGACTTAACGTCTAAATAGTTAGATAACCTTGATGAAGTAGCAAACTATTTTTCAGTCTTTAAAACTCAGATGGTACCAGTGACACCTAAGTAAAGACTGAGATTGTTGTGAAAATGACAGTAGATAATATGCTGTTTTTAAAAATATATATATAATTAAAAATTACATCAATATTTTATTTAAAGGATATAAAAGTGCCTATTACATGTGAAGCACACTTCTAGGCACTGGGAATATAGCAGTGAATAAAACAAAATCCATGCTCCTTTATAGGGAATACATTCTACTATAGATGAACTATATTACTTTTCTATTGCTGCTGTAACAAATTACTAAAAATTTAGTGGCTTGTTGTTGTTGTTGTTAGGTGCCATTGGATCGGTACC
>NW_006408537.1:1162879-1167453 GCF_000296735.1 Chrysochloris asiatica
TTATTTTACATTTCTGATATTAGTAGTCCAACACAGATCTTACTGGGCAAGATTCCTTTTTCAAACTAGGGAAAAATTGGTTTTATTGCCATTACCAGCTTGCCCACATTCCTTGCATCATGGCCCCTTCTTTTCACCTTTAAAGCCATCAATGCTGAATCTTTCTAACCTTTCTTCAATAGTTACCTCTCTTTTTTACTCTCCTTTTCTACCTCTCTCTTACATTTTAAAGGACACTTGTGATTACATTAGGCCAACCTGGATAATCTATGATAATTTTCCCATGTCAAAGTCCTTAATTTAATCCCACCTGTCACAACATCCCTGGAACAAACCCTGTAAGGTTTTATATTCACAGATTCAGAGGATGAGGACATAATCATCTTTGGAAGTCATTATTTTGCCTCCCATATCAAGGTCAATTTTGAATAATAAAGCTTTATATGACTACTTGCTCTTCAGTTTATATTAATAATCCAAAATTATATACACCAGATTTTAGAATTTTATTTCTGCTTTTTTGTTTTGCACTCTAGGTTTGTGCCTTACTTTCTAGAAGAATTAGATTTTGACTAAGAAATTATCCTTTCCCAATTCCATCAAAGGTTTTGAAGTTGTTTTTTTTCTCTTAAACTACTGAGAGTAGGGGTGAAAATGAATCTAATAGCTGGGGAACAAAATCCTACCCCATTTATTATTTCTATAGGGAGTCTGGTTCATGATAGCTTGTTCATTGACCTGGATCTGAACCAGTGTTGAAATATTGTTACTGAGATGTGATGCTGTGACCTCAGGAATGAATTTAGTTTAGAACAAGCAAGGCCATCAGTGACAGTCACTGTCTATTTCTGACATATTAAATCAAGGATTTTGGAGTGTCAGAATCTGTTATATAAGTTGAACTGAAATATGACAACCTGTCAAAAAATCTCCACAACTGATAACATTCCCTTGAGGTTAATAGACAAAATTACATGATAGCATAATTTGGATAATCCATTTCCTAAATTCCCTGCCATAGGGTCTCAGGGTGGGAGACCTGTAGTTCACTTTCGCTGTCATGTTTGTGCACACTAAATCCACTGTCATACTCAATTCCTTATGCTTGAAACATATTTGCAAACCATAGATTGAGGCACTTTTCAAATCAATTACGTTTGATAAAGGTTTGTAGGTAGCTGACAATACATGACACACACTACTAGGTGCTGTGGTGGGTAATTCAGAGGGATCAAAGATGCTTCCTGCTCTCAAGGAGCTTCAATGCTTCTTGCTGTAACATGATGTAAATACAGAAAAGAGATGAAGCACATTACAAGTCAATATACACAAGCCTGCTATGGACCAATGAACTATGAAAGCTTAGGATCCCAGCTGCCACTGAGGTTATCAGTATTCTAGGAAAGGAGGCTGGAGAGGTGTATAGGCACTTGAGTTAGGTTTTGTCAAACTGTGAGGTGGGGATTCTAGGTGGAAGGGACTTTGTGGGAAAGTCCCCAATATCAGAATTAGTATTTGATGTATAAAGTGACTAATGAGCTAAGACAAAAGAGGGAGTTGTGAAATGAAAGACCCACAGTGTTTGGCATGTTCGTGTGGGCCTGCTACGTGTCTATACATCATCATAGATCCAGCTCTGGCATAGCCTATAGAAAGGGCATAATGACAACCACTCACTACCATTGGTCAGATTTCACCTCATACTGACCATGATTTCTGGGAGCGTAAAGTCTCATCTTTTTCCTGGGGATCAGCTGGTAGAGTCATACTGCTGACCTTGTGGTTAGTAGTCCTGGGCTTATCCTGTAGTGTCACTAGGGCTCCTTTAATGATAGCAAAACAGTAGCAATTGGTACTTAGATTGAATGTGTGCCAAACATTTATAGGCATTATCTCATTTAATACTCAGCAACTCTGTGAAGTAAATGTTAATATCTAAGCTTTAGAGATGAAAAAACTGAGGCTCAGAGACACTAAGTAATAAGACCATGATCACACAAATACTAATTGGTAAAGTAGGACTTCCAATTCACTTTATTGATCTTCATTGCTGTTGTTAGCTGCCCTGGAGCTGATTTTGATTTATTGTGTCCTGTATATAACAGAATGAAACATTATTTGGTCCTGAGCCAGCTTCAGAACCTTTGGAATATTTGAACCCATTGATGGGACTATTTATAGTTTCCCTTGCCTCCTCTTGCTCTCCACTTTACCAAACATGATGTTCTTCTCTAGTGATATGTTCTTCTTAATGACGTGTCCAAGTAAGAGAATTAACTTTTGAACAATATCCTGTGATCTATAGGGTTTTCATTGGCTAATTTTTAGAAGTACATTGTTAGGCCATTCTGCCTAAACTTGGTGATTGTGGAAGCGCCAATGAAGCCACAATAGGTGAACCTATTGGTATTTGAAATTTTATTGCATAACTTCTAACATCATAACAACTTGTAAACCACCACTTAGAATAAACTGTTGGATAAGTGATGGCTTATTATATATTCAATATTAACATGTTCTTATTGGCTCATGAGTATTATAATATTGATGAATATGCAAAGTATTAACTTTTACTCTATAAGCAAGATTATTATATGGTTTAACAGTAATAGTAATTGCATGCAGTTAATTTTACTTAGTGATTGCTGTATGCCAGACATTAGTCTAAGCATTTTGTTTACATTGACTCATCAAATCTTTAAAACATTTTATAATGCAGGGGTTATTATCATGCACAATATATGGATGAGGAAAATTAAGTGCAGAGAAGTTAAGATACTAGCCCAGGACCACCCAACTAGTAAGTAGTGGGGCTGGGATTTGATTGCAAGTGATTGGAACATATAATCCACACCTTCCCCATGATATTCTACTATTGCTCTGGTAGGTCATATGTAAAGCGGTTTCAAAAGATTTATGGAAAAATTACATTAACTTTTAATTATTTTTCAATGAACTTTTTGAAGCTCCCTCATGTACCAAGGATAAATGAGGACAATGAAATTCACTCACAGCATTCTGAGGATTAAATTAGGGACCATTTGTGAAAGTTCAAGTACAACACTTAGAATACTATAGGTGTTTAGTTATAGGATCCCTGATAGCATAGTTTGTTATACATTGCAGTGCTACCTTCATTATCAGGCGTTCCAATCCCCTAATTGCACTGCAGAAGAAAGATGAGGCTTTCTTCTCTGGTAAAGATATACAGACTTGAAAACGTTTGGTGGTGGTATGGTGGTATGCTACTGAGCTGATCTCAACTCATCGTGACACTATATAGGGTTTCAAGGCTGGAAGTCTTTGTAGGAGCAGGAGGTTTCATATTTGTCATGCAGAGCAACAGGTGGATGCTATGCGTTAGAACCAACTAAACAGCGCATCAACACCACCAGGTATTTTGAAACTGCTAATATATTTCAAGAAAGATGCTAAACCCATAAATGTTGTTGTTGTTAGGTGCCATCAAGTCAATACCGACTCATAGCGATCTTATTCACAACAGAATGAAACACTGCCTAGTACTGAGGCAACCTCACAATTGTTGCCATGCTTGAGCCCATTGATGCTGCCATTTTGTCAATCGATCTTGCTGGGGGTCTTCCTCTTTTTCTCTGACCCTCCATCTTACCAAACATGACATTCTTCTCCAGTCACTGGTCCCTTCTGACAATATGTCCGAACTATGAGAGATGACGTTTGGCTATCCTGGCCTTCAAGGAATACTCTGGCTGCACTTCTTCCAACACAGATCTGTTGGTTCTTTTGGCAGCCCATGGTACTTTCAATAGTCTCCTCCAACACCAGTCTTCCTTATTCACTGTCCAGCATTTGCATGCATATGAGGTTATTGAAAATACCATGGCTTGGGTCAGGCACACCTTAGTCCTCAAGATGACATCGTTGCTCTTCAACACTTTAAAAAGGTCTTGGCCATCACATTTGCCTGATGCAATATGTCATTTGATTTCTTGACTGCTGTTTCCATTAGTGTAGATGGTTGATCCAAGAAGAATGAAGTCCTTGACAACTTCAATCTTTTCTCCGTTGATAAGAATGCTGTTTATTGGTCCAGTGATGAGGATTTTTGTTTTCTTTACATTGAGCTGTAATCCATACCAAAGGCTATGCTCTTTGATCTTCATCAGTAAATGTTTTAAGTTCTCTTCACTTTCAGCAAGCAAGGTTGTATCATCTGCATTTCACAGGTATTTAATGAGTCTTCCTCCAATCCTGATGCCACATTTTTCTTCATATAACACAGCTTCTCGGATGATATTCTCAGCATACAAGTTGAATAAGTATGGTGAAAGAATACAACCCTGTCATGCACCTTTTTAAATTTTTAACCATTCAGTGTTCCCATGTTTTGTTCGAACAACTGCTTCTTTGTCCATATACAGATTCCTCAGGAGTACAACTAAGTGTTACAGAATATTCATACTTCACAATGTTGTCCATAGCTTGTCATGATCCACACAATCAAAAGTCTTTGCATAGTCAATAATGCACTGGTAAACATCTCTCTCTGGTATTCTTTGCTTTCAATCAAGATCCATTGGACATCAGTAACG
>NW_006408537.1:1168740-1169582 GCF_000296735.1 Chrysochloris asiatica
TTATATCATAAATTTCTGTAGTACTGTCTTGGGTGAGCAAATAATTGGTTTTGCAGAGTTCTATCATGTGATATCTAGCATCATTTCTATCACCAAGGCCATATTTTCCAACTACTGATCTTTCCTCTTTGTTTCCAACCTTGGATTCCAATCACCAATAGTGATCAATACATCTGGATTGCATGTTTGATTAATTTTGGATTGAAAAAGTTGATAGAATTCTTCTATTTCAGAAATAATCTACCAAAAATCAGTTCAGTTGCTCAATTGTAGACATGACCATGATATATATCACTTCTTTCCTTGGGCTTTATTTTTTTACAAAAAATGACAGCACCTAAAATGGGATATTAATTTCTTCAGCTCTAGTCCATATGACTACTGGTATGGCATTGTAGAATCAGCACTGAATTGTAAACCACAAGGTCAGCAGTGAAACCTACCAGCTGCTCCTCAGAAACCCAATACAGGGTCACTATGAGTTTATACCAACTCGATGACACTTAACAATAACAACAACAAGTCCCCATAACTGAAAGAACATAAACTAAAGGCAGTGGCTTCATCTCTGTTAAGTGTAGAACTGATATACTTAGCTTAGTAATTCCAACCACCACACTCTGATTCAGCTCAGTACATATTTCTCAGAAGGGAACTGATTTATTGGTTTCGTAGCACAATTGTTTTCAATCCTTTTGGTCTCAGGAACACTTTATACTGTTAACAAGTATTGAAGACCTCAAAGAACATTTGCTTATGTGGGTTATATCTATTAATGTTTCTCATATCAATTTTGTACATCAATTCAGAATATTTAAAAATATAGCTGTTTATAAATTTAT
>NW_006408537.1:1169689-1195290 GCF_000296735.1 Chrysochloris asiatica
AAAATATATTTAAAATATATAGTAGCAGAACTTATGGCAAGTTGGTAGATTAGGCAGATGCACTACATGGACCCTCTACAATGAAGATATGAAAGACCAAATGAAATAGACACAGATGTGATGTTGAAATTTGGACATTTTCTGATAAACAGAATTTATCAATAATTACATTGATTGTAAATGAATTAAATGAACCAGGCAAGAGACACAGATAGAAGAATGTATAAGAAAACAGGATCCTTCAATACGCTGTCTACAAAAGACACACCAAAAAGACGAAGACAGCCTAAATTCCCATCAACAGAAGAATGGTTTAACAAATTTGGGTACACACGCACAATGGAATACTATGCAACATTGAAGAATAACAATGAATCTGAGAAACACCTAATTACATGGGTAATCCTGAGGACATTATGCTGAATGAAATTAGCATAATAAAAAGGACAAATATTATATGAGACCAAAGTCGTAAAAGTTAAGAAAAAAGTTTTCCTGATAACAAAAACGTCTGTGATGGCTGCAGGAGGGGTGTTGGGGGGAATATTATTCACAGGTTAGAGGGCAGACATGTGTTGACATGGTGACAAGGCAGAGAAAGGTTAGCAGAGTAAAGATGAAGGTAGCGAGAGACCCAGGTAGGAATGCAATGTTAAAGTGAATAGAAGGGAATATTATTAACTGTTGGTACATGGAAAGGATTGAAATCATTGTAATGATGCAAAGTATATGATTTGCTGATTGTAAAACTGATGATCTGCTTTGTAAATCACAATTCAATTCACAATAAAAAGGTTTTTTTTAAATGTATAGTAGCAAGAAGAGTGGCATTATTTTACATTTTGCATATCATTTTAATGTCTGTTCTACGTTCAGTTTGTTATTTATTATGTCATAAACTTGTATCATAGCTTCTAATAACACTAATTGATTCAGTCACTGTACTGAGTTCATGGATTTATTAGATGAATCCTTATTTTATCCTGAGACACAACTCCCAATGTATATATTTGAATTATTTACTTTATTTGAAACACATTTTTGTTCAGTGAGAAACAGAAAAAGGGTAAAAATGTAATGAAAATAGGAATAAGTTTAGGAGCAAATAACAGCCAAAAGGGTAGAGGATAAAACACGGAGGGAAGGGAAATGCACACCAAAATGCACCTACCGTGTCATTGTTCCTTCAGGAGACGTGAATCCAAGGAGGGAGGTGGCACTAGTCTTAACCGGCCAATTGTTTTGAATGTCCTCCCTAGGTCCTTCATCACAATTTGATATCATTGAAATCAGGAAGCCAATCCAATTGGCAATGGCAAAATAATAATCATTTGCTTATATCATAAATTTCTGTAGTACTGTCTTGGGTATTGCCTGAAGTCTTGTGTTTTGGAAATTCCGAGGAAAACAGAAAAGTTGAGCTTATCCATTCTGCAGCTGAAGAAAGAGATAAAGGAAGGAAAAAAAAAAAAAAACAGGGAGGTTTTTCTTCCTCATCCTAGGTGCAGGTTTACTGAAAAATTTATCTTTGACCATGAGCCAGCACTGCAGATTGCCATGTGGGAGATGCCTTCAACTCATTTAAATTTGTCATGCAGGAGACTCTTGGCACTTTTATAGCTGGGGAGGATAAGCAATGTATTTCTATTTTTCTGCTACTCTAAGTAGGCTTATATATGGAGGAAAATAGATTTGGAAAAAAGAAAAAAAGTCCAAGAAACATGAACTTTACTCATATATAATTATTTAGAACAAAGCACAAATGTTTAGGGCCCCTAGATTAAATATCGACTTTTTAGACTGTGTATGTGTGTATAAACAATAATTAGAATTTGGGGATAGGGTAAGATTTTATTTGAAGGGCTCTTAGAAATTATTCATGAGAATGTTTTCTTAGCTTGTTTTCCTGTGAAATAAAAACAGGAGAAACAGAAGAGTTTTACTTCTTGGTATCAGAATGCTTAAATATAGGAGTTGCTTTACTCTTTCACTTTTACACATTTCTTGTCTGTGTGAAGTTGTCCTCATCTCTGCTTTGTCCTTGGTAGTTTTTGGTCTAGTATTAAACACTCGTGGCTCTTCCCTACCACTTTCCATTAGAACCAATTCCACAGCCCAATAGACTGTTAAGAAAGTTTGAGAGAATTTTTATATACTGATCCTTTCCCTGAAATTATTCCTTTAAAAAAAAAACAAAAAACAAAAAAAAAACTTAACAGTATTTCTCCATCCAGTTATATCTCCCTTTAGTTATGCTTTAGTTATGCCTAAATAATTCTTTCTCCACTTTAGTTTTCATACCCTTAGGATATTTTAAGCAATCATCATGTCTCTCATCAGCTATGCTTTTAAGCTTGAAATGGCAGCCTTATTTACCGATGATGCTGTTTGAAATACAGTGTTTGTAAATAGAAGTTTATTATTGTAGGACTACTAAAGCATTGGGGCTAGTAAGTCCTTATTTACTTTTAAAATTTATTGTCATTTTCTTACTTGTGTTACCAAAAAAACAACAACAACAAAAAAACTAAACTAAAGAGACAGAGACTATTATTTGCTCTGAAAACTGGAGAAGAAAGTGTTTGGTTCAGTTCATTTTTTTTTTTTTAAATGTAATTCATGGTAATTTTCTCAGAGGAGGTAGATCTAGCTTCATAGTATTTCTATAGAAAACAAATGCCATGTTTTCGATAATAATGAAAAAGACTCTTTAGAGAAGAAGGTTAGAACTAATTCATGAACAAATATAAATACACTGAAAAGGGGTAGGAATTAAGGAAAAAAGAAGAAATGACTTTCATCTATTTCTGAAAAGCTAATTTTCACATTAGACTTAATTGATGAATTGATTGACCATTGCTGTTTAAGTGCCCTAGAATTGGTTCTGACTCATAGCAAACAACCCTGCTTAGGGTTTCTGAGGAGCAGCTGTTAGGTTGGAACCACTGATCTTGCAGTTAGCAGACCAGTGCTTACCCTACAGTGCCATACCAGGGCCCCCATTAATTGACTAACCAGGATCCCCATTAATTGACTAACACAAAAATACTGAGTCCCATATATATTTTTTGTTGTTAGTACCATCGAGTTGGTTGCAACACATAATGAGCCTGTATATGGACCTTGTGGTTCAGACCGACCTTGCAGTAGTCCAGTTTTATCCTACAATACTGTACCTAAGTACTTGTGGTGTGCTGTGGAGTTGATTCCAGCTAATAACAATCCTGTATAGGGTTTCCAAGGCTGTAAATCTTTATAGAGCAAAAAGCCTCATCTTTTCTCCCACGGAGCTCCTAATGGATGCACACTGCTCAGCTTGTGGTTAGGTCAATGCTTAACCTACTGAACTACCAGGCCTTCTTACCTAAGTACTAGCAGTTAAAGGAAGAAATCACAGCACCTGTCCTTGAGAATTGCATTGCGTATTGTACATTAAGGAATGAAAACATGTAAACAAATCATTAAAATGCGAATGTGATAGGTCATCAAAATCAATAAGCAAATATAACTGGGAATTAAAGGATTCCATGATACTCCAAGAACAGTACATTTTTTCTAAAGAAATTGCTTGTCTAATCCACTTCCTAAATTTAAATATTTACATACTAGGTTTTCTTGAAAGGGAGATAAGATAGTTAAATTGGTTACAAGGGTTCAGATCTATATTTTTAATTAGAACTGGAGCTTTTATATTTTGAGTCGATGTATAAGTACATAAAATAGATCTTCAGTCATTTATAAACTTGGTTCACAGTTGAAAGAAAGTTTGAAAATGTTATTTAAAACACAGCGTAAAACAAAAAACTAGTCTCATTTACAACCTCATTGCATTAAATTAAGATTGTGATGTCATGACAACCAACTAATCCATATGGAGAAATAATCCACTGGGAACATGGTACAGTATTTAGGATTATAGTCATCATATTCTATTTAGATAATCCTGTTTTCAAAGGCTATGTATTTAAGAAACCTATTCCCATTCCAATCATTTTTATTTTTTCAATGTCTTGACCAAATTTGGGTTGTTTTGCCCCTGGCTCAAACTGACCCTTTGTAGCTAAATTATTAACTGATTGGCTGGATTATCACAAGATGAATAGGACTTGGCAATAAATTCACTAAAAATAATAGAAAGGCAAAACAGTTGACATCTTAGCATTTAAATCAAAATAGTATTTTTAATGAATAGTATTTAGTCATTACACTAGTCACCAAATTGAAAAATTGTGTTTTGCTTGAAATAATTAAGCTGAATGATTTCAGGCCAGCCCAAATTAATAGCAAATTAAGTGCTAGTTTTCAATACATTTTTAAAGATATACCATTTTTCACACAATTATATGTACAGTATATGTTTTTGCATAGTGTACAACCCCATATGTTATTGCCTTAACGGTGCTATATCAATATTTTTAGTATGTTGATGATTTCAATTTCAATTTATTATTATTATTATTATTTTTACTGTTCAATGGATTTAATATTAAATCTAAATATTGGTGCCTTTTGATATGGATGTTTGGTTCCCAGCTGCAGACCCTCACCAGCTTACCATCAGGTTTTTAAATCATCCCCTCTCCTTACAAGATGTCTTCTTTTCTCTGTAAACTGCTTTTTACAACGCTGGAAGAAATGACTTTTTTTTTTTTTTTTGCCAGAAAAACAACTCTCACTAGGGTGGCTGGGCCCTGGGCTGCCATGTCCTCTCAGCAAGTGAGGCTGTTACCCTTCAGCTGTGGACATTCTGCCCCACTGGCCAGCTGGCTGGAGGGTGTGTGTGTGTGTGTGAAAAAGCTGACTTACTGCTAGCCCCACATGACTGGGACAGAGCACACCCACACCTGTATCCTCCTGCCGCCTGGCTTCATCCAGCGCTGCAGGACAGAGACGTATGTGAGCAATGGTCCCCACTCTACCACAGGACTGGTCCATGCCTGGCTGTGGCAGCCCAGTTTTCTATGAGGACCCTCAATCCAACTCTGGTGCAATGTATTTAGGTGCAGAGATGCGGCAGAAAACTTCACTACCCTCAGGTCAGACTTCAAAGTCCCTCAGAACAAATGCACAGTTTCAATTGTTTACTTAATGATTACTGGGGCACTACCCAACCAGATCATACTTTCCTGACCATGGTCTACACCTTTATTATACAAATGCAATCAAAAGTAACATTTTAGGACTATTGAATGAAGGTGAATGAAAAAAAAAATTCACTTCTGGGAATGTCACAAGATATGCATAGTGTATGCATGGGTATGCTACGCTGAAACTTTTTAACATGATTTTGTCATTTCAAACCATTATATGTGTGTGTGTGCCTGCTTCGTGTGGGTGTATTTGATGCGAAAATACAGAAAGCAGGTGATATTGTCTCAGGCTAGGAACATTACCTAAGCAATGAGATATTTATCCAAAAGTTAGATTTGCATACATTTCACCAGAGTGAAACGTGAAAATTCCAGTCAAATTATTTAATTAGCACTTTTTGTAACTAAGAACATTTGAAGCATGTAAAGGCCAAAAATTAAACACAAAGCATTGGACAGATAGTGTTTAAGATAAGATGAAGACTATTGTTAAATTTGGAAATGTCAGTATGGTTATATACAGTTTTTACCTTAAAATATGAAAGTGCCCTAAGAACAGTGTTTGTTGTTATTGTTAGGTGCCATCAAGTTGGTACCGACTCATAGCGACCCTATGCACAACAGAACAAAATGCTGCCCAGTCCTGGGCCTGCCTCACTATTGTTGCCACGCTTGAGCCCATTGATGCTGCCACTTTGCCAATCCATCTCGCTGGGGCGGGGTGGGTTCCTCTTTTTCTCTAATCTTCCGCCTTACCAAACATGACATTCTTCTCCAGTGACTGGTACCTCCTGACAATATGTTCGAAGTATGAGAGACCAAGTTTGGCCGTCCTAGCCTCCAAGGAGCACTGTAGCTGCACTTCTTCCAACACAGATCTGTTGGTTCTTTTGGCAGCCCATGGCACTTTCAATATTCTTCTCCAACATCATAACTCAAATGCATCAATTCTTCTACAGTCTTCCTTATCCACTGTAGGGACTAGTTTAAAGAGCATAGGGTTTACCACCTATGATTTGTACCTTGCGGCACTGTTTTAAGGATAAATGTAGAATTGTAGGGTCAGCACTGGACTGCAGCCCTCCAGATCAGCAGTTCAAACCCACCAGCTGCTCTTCAGGAACCCTATTTAGGATCACTATGAATCGGAACCCACTCAAAGGCACTTGTTGTTGTTAAGTACTGTGGAGCGGGTTCCAGCTCATAGTGACCCTTCACAGGATTTCTGAGGCTGCAAATCTTTACGGGAGCAGAAAGCCTCATCTTTCTCCAGCGGAATAGCTGGTAGTTTCGAACTGCCAACCTTGAAGTTAGCAGCCCGATTCTTAACCACTACGCTACCGGAGCTCCTTAACAACAACAAATAATAATCAGCTGGTGTGGGGCTGCTGGATGATGTGTTGGACCACAAGGTCAGTTCAAGCCATAAAGTCGGCAGTTCAAACCCACCAGCCTCTCCTTGGAAACCCTATAGAGGGTCGCTATGGGTCGGAACCAACTCGACTGGCACTTAACAACAATAAGCAAGACATGGCACATAGAAAACCTTTTTTAAGGATTAGTTATAATTATCAGAAATATCTTTATCAAGTATATGTGTTTACTTTTTATTGTTTGCTTTTCGGTTTACTTTTTCAGTTTCTTCCCTGAACAACATACAAAAAAGGTTTTGAACTCAGGTCAGAAGAGAAATCCTATAGAGCAACTGTTGAGAGAGAGATTCACTTACCTTCATAGGCAGTGGTCACAATAATCACATTGTTGTTGTTAAATGCAGATGAATTGATTCTGACTCCTAGTGACCCTGTGTAGGGTTTCCAAGGAGCGGCTGGTGAGTTTGAACCACCAACCTTGTGGTTCAAATTGTCCTTGCTATCTAGTGCTTTATCCCACAGTGCCACACCAGGATTTCATAGTACCCCCAAATATAAGTATCAAAGAATAGGCGCAGGTGGAATGAGAGAGGAAGATACAACCTAATTTGTTGCACACTTGCCCATACAAACCTTTATGGGGTCTTACACTCATCTCTCCTGCCGGTGCCTGAAGCGCCACTGTGAGGACAGAAGTGTCCCGTGGTAGCTAGACCATCACTCAGCCATGGCGGTAATTATTCACCTATAGCAGATTCTGGAATTCTCCACTCTTGGATTCAGGGTCTGTGTTGTAAGACTCTTTGGAGCCTGGGGGCAATTAGCAAGAGACCATAAAAAATGATGATGGCAATCAAATTGTAAAAGCTGAAACCATCTAGAAATGTAAGAGTAAAATTGATACATTTTGAAAAAGAAATATCTGTCACTTGTCTCTTTGTTTTTAAGGGATGCCCCCCCCCCTCAAGAAATATGAATAAATGTGAAATAGAAAGTATTGTTTTTCACTTAGTCATTCCATTCTACTACATACTAGAGCCCCCTCGCATAATGGCTTGAAGTCCCCATCATTGAATTTGTGGGTATAAATAAACAAAAAAGACTAGATATGGTATAAAAATAATGAAATTTTCTTGGTTTTTATATTTTAATTTTCTCAGTGGAATAAAAATGATAGGCAATAGGAGAAAAATATTATAGTTGAAATAAGACATATTTTTTGTAACATTTAAATGCATGATGTTTGCTTATAATAACAAACTAATCTTCATTAATATCCAGACCCACTTACTTATTTTTTTATATAGTATATAAAAAAAAAAGAAAAAAAATCTAGCCATAAATACAGGAGTGTTTCAAAAAAGTTAGTGGAAAAAATCGAATTAGAAGATAACAGAGTTTTTCCACAAACTTTTTGAAGTTCCATCGTACAATTGAAATGTGTGCTAATTAGTTCACATGAAAGATGATGATGAGAAAAAACGTGTGTATGCAACAACACCCAGAAGCACATTACAATGACTGGAGAGGAATAAATAGCGTGGAGCAGGTTTTGCCCTTTGTGACTGTGATAATAGTTCCAATGCTGTGTTGCCTTAAACCGTGCCAATTTTATTTCTACAGTGAAATATGCGTTAGAGGATGGGAAGAAAACTGATTATTTAATCAAAAGGAGGGAGGAAACCGGAATAATCCACTGTATCTCACGGACTAGAAGTAGGAAAACCTCAGAAAGCATTGTAGGAATGGTACTTCTTTATTTTAAGTTAACAAATAAAATAGCAAAACATTTTTTTCCCATCATAAAAACTGACTTTGATCCCCAGTACAGCCATTGAGTGGAAAATTGAACCACAATATAATTGCTTTCCCTGTGACCGATAAAGTGGTGTAACAAATTTTGTGTTTGAATGATAAAATCAGCAATTGGCCCCTAGCATTTCCCTCTGCCATTCCTCCAAGGACACTCAAGTCCCATCAAGCTTCAGGGCAAGGGGAAGGGTGGAAGAACTAACTGTAAATCTACTCCAGGTTGTTGTTGGGTTTCTCTTGCTTGCTTTAGGAAGTAAAAATAAATAAAACATCTATGTTTTTCTTTGAATGCCTATTATTAATCACTTCCGAATGCTGGGTGTGTGTGTGTGTGGGTGGGGGGAACACGGGTTCCCAGGAGGGATCTACTCTTCAATGAAAACTGATTGCAGACATTCACTTTTTTTTTTTTTTAAAGTCATACTGAGAAAAATTATTTTACTTAAGAGTCATATCTTGTTAGAATTGGGAAATTGTCTTTATAGTGGCAGTGACAAGTGCCACCGCTGTTTGATGCAGAGGCAGCAGCCAGAAAGATGCTGCATGTGTGAGCTCATTATGACAGGATGTAACTATGGAAAGATCTGGTACTTCCAGACTTCCTGTCACCGTACCTCACTTTCTCAATACTTTTGGCAAAATGACTCAAAATGGCAGTGAGTATTGCGGGACTCTGTGTACCCCTCTTAATTTTTTATTTGGTTGGCATATTCGCCAGAAGAGGATAAATTCCAAGTAACTGGAACAGACATTTCGTTATTGTATTAGTTTATCTGGCAGAGGGTAAAGGGAAAGAAATCGTAATTAAATGAGGATTTTACAGAGAAAGCCGGAGTCCTGATATGGCGCAGCGGGTTAATGCTCTGGATTGCAATGGTTCACTGCATACTTATTGATATTCTTGACATACTTATTGCTCAGTGGAAACCTCAAGGTCGGTGGTTCAAATTCACTAGACTGCCCTCAGAAACCCTATACAGTGTCATGAATCCACAGCACTTAACAACAACAGAGAAAGCCTTGAGACTTCAATCCAGAAACTTTTAAAGTAGAAGTTCATCCTTCATTGAAACGTTGGGTTTGCAAACCTGAACCCAGATTTACTTCTCTGAAGTTTGCAAATCTGAACCCAGATTCACTTCTCTGAAGCTACCCACTGAAATGCAGTCATACACAAGGAGGACATATATAGTGAGTAGTGCTTCTGTTTTGATTTGAAAATAAGGGAACATGTAGAGACCCAAGGAAAAATATTTTCAAAGACCAGCTGCGTTTAGACTTCAGAGAAACTCTTAGCTCTACTTTGTTGTTGTTAAGTGCTATCGAGTCAGTTCAGACTGTATAAGATTTCTGAGGAGCAGCTGGTGAGCTTGAACTGCCGCCCTTGTGGTTCAAACCAACATTGAAGTCTAGCGTATTAACACACAGTGTAACACCACGACTTCTAGTTCTTGTTGTTAAGTACCGTGGAGTGGATTCCGCCCCATATCGACCCTGTGTAGGGTTTCTGAAGAGCAGATGGTGAGCTTGAACTGCCGACCTTGCAGTTCAAATGGCTTTGAAGTCCAAATGGCTTTGCAGTCTAGCACATTAACCCACAGTGCCACACCAGGCCTCCTTGTTGTTGTTATGTGCCGTGGAGTCAGTTCCGACTCATAGCGACCCTGTACAGGGTTTCCGAGGCTGTAAATCTTTACGGGAGCGGAAAGCCTAATTTTTGTCCCACGGAACAGCTGGTAGTTTCGAACTGCTGACCTTGAGATTCGCAGCCCGATTCATAACCACTACGCTACCAGAGCTCCCTAGGGCTCCTTGATAAGGCCTAATTTCACTCTTCCTAGAACCCTGACTCTAAAAGCAGGCATGCTCTTGGGTTCTGATGTACCCTGGAATCCTACCTAACAAGCTAGGATTGTAGAAGTGCTATACAGGGAATTGGGACAGACTGGATGGCACTTAACAACAAAATGGGTAAATGTAAAAGTATTTTAATACTTTGCTGTGTTTTCTATAGTAAGTACATGTAGATTTTGTTTTAGAAAACAAATCTATAGTGTATACTTTTTTTGACTTTTAATATCTTTTAAACTTTAGTCTTGGAAAGTATCAAAACAGAAAACTGAAAGTATAAGGTTCTGATATACTCATTGCTCACGGTAATACTTGTCAACTCATGGGCAGTGTTATTTCAGGAATGCCCACACCCCTCTGATTATTTTGCAGCATCTGTAAATATCTTTGTACATATTTCTAAAAGATAAGGACAAAGCTATCACCACAATGCTATTGTCATGCCTGAAGTGGTTAAAAATCATTGCTTTTTGTCCCAGTCATGATGTTGTTGAACCTCTTCTGTTCCTTGCATTTCCTGTAAATTTGTAATTACATAGTGAACTTACGAATAGTTTGTTTGAATTAGTAAACAATAGGACCCATCATGTCAAAATGGCTGGCTGACCTTCTCATGTAACTTCAGTGTCAAAAAGGTGGTTGACCTTCTCATCTAACTTTACAAGGGGGTTGTTGTTGTTGTTGTTGTTGTTTGTTTTTAAGTGTTGTCTCTGGTAGCGTAGTGGTTATTAATTGGGCTGTGAACTGCAAGGTCAGCAGTTTGAAACTACCAGCTGTTCCGCGGAAGAAAGATGAGGCTTTCTGCTCCCGTAAAGATTTACAGCCTCGGAAACCCTATACAGGGTCGCTATGGGTAGGAACCGACTCCATGGCACATAACAACAACAACAACAACAGTAGATTCAGATTCATAGTGAACCTGAGGAGGTGATGATGGTGTGCCCAGGAGTTGGTTCCAATTCACAGCCACCCTGTATAGGTTTCTGAGGTTGTAAATCTTTATGGGAACAGAAAGCCTCATATTTCTCCTGCAGAACGGCTGGTAGTTTTGAACTACTGACCTTGAGGTTAGCATCCTGACTTTTCACCACAATGCTACCCGACTCTGTATAAGGTTGTTGTTGTTGTTGTTGTAAGGTGCCATCAAGTAGGCACCGACTCATAGTGACCCTATGCACAGTAGAACGAAACAATGTCCGATCCTGGGCCAACCTCACTACTGTTGCCACACTTGGGTCCATCGATGCTGCCACCTGGCCGATCCATCTTGTTGGAGGTCTTCCTCTTTTTCTCTGACTCTCCATCTTACCAAGCATGATATCCTTCTCTAGCGACTGTTCCCTTCTGACAATATGTCGAAAGTATGAGAGACGAAATTTGGCCATCTTGGTCTCTAAGGAGTACTCTGGCTGCACTTCTTCCAAAACAGATCTATTGGTTTTTTGGCAGCCATGGCACTTTCAGTATTCTCCTCCAACACCACAACTCAAAGGCATCAATTCTTCTACGATCTTCCTTATTCACTGTCCAGCTTTCGCATCCATATGAGGTATATACTCATAATTAACAACAACAGGCCAAGGCTGATTGTTATGAAGTGGAAGTCAGACATACCTCTACCCTCCAAACATTTTACTAATTCTGACGCCAGTAGTTCCTCCCTCAGCATCCTCTACTTCTCTGCTGAGTTCTATTCATTGAAATGGCCACACAGAACCCAGAGGCCAGATTTACATGTATGGACTTTATAAGGGAAGTAATCATTCAGGATACAGTTACTATCAGAATAGTCTCTTCTTAGCCATATCACTGACCCTTGGTCTGGCCTTTGCTCTGCTTAAGCAAGTGCTACAAAACTTTTTAGCTTGTCAGTAAATGCCCAGAAGCATCTCAAGCCAATACTCCAAGCCCCTCATTTCTATAGTCCCACCCTATCATTTGATAGGAATTGCAAGACTATGGCAAGAAAGACCATAAAAAACCAATCCATAGTATCGCACATCCATAGGTGTTTATTGGTTGGTATAGCTCTTCTCTTGAGGCTTTTGTGTTTTTTCTCTAAGTTCCTTTATTTAGTTTTTATACTTTTAAAGAAATTCAATCAAATGCCCTGAGACCCTTCTATCATTTGGGATTTGCTGAATGAATTCCTTGGTTTTGTTGAATATCTCTCTCTCCTATATATTTTCTGTAAATTATCAGCCCTAGAAGTTTCATCAGATTACATTCCTTTTTTTTTTTTTTTCTTTTTGCTGGGGAATAATACTACTTCATAGTTGGTGCTAAATATTTCTAGTAAGAGATACATAGTCTGGTTTCATCTTTTATTGAAATATTACCACTCATAATCATGAACACATTAAGTATTGCCAACTGTGATAGTCTGTGTATTGTCTCATTCTTAAACTAAAAATACAGCAGGGACTCACCACTAACCCATTACCAAAGGAGAGCTAATAAGTACTGGGTGGCATTCAGGAGGGATGGATTCTAGGGCTAGTTCTGGACTTTGCTTCCCTCATGTGTAAAATGAGAGGGCTCTTTTCTAGAATCAGGCATTTTAGGTGTCCTTGGATTGTTTGGACTGTCTGCGTGTCAGTATCCTTGTGCTTTGGAAACGAGCCCTTACCCTGAAGATGAGATAGATCAATGAGAGCATAAGGAAGGTATTACTTTCCCTACAGGTCCCTTAGTGGAGAACTCATAAGTACCAGCATCTACATAACTGATAGGTGAGCAGATGGGATTATGATCAGAACCCAGAGTCAGCCGAATTCAGGTAGTTGAAACACTGGATTCAATATCGATACTAAAAAAGAATATAGAAAAAGAGAATTATTGATAATGATAATGTAGGTTAGTGGTCTCAACTATATCATACTATAGCTCTAAGTTTGAATCCTCTTGCTATGAGCTGGAACTCACTCAATGGTGCTTAACAACAAGATAAGCATTGGACTGCAAGGTTGGGTTGAACCAAAAGGTCAGTGATTCAAACTCACCAGATGTTACTTGGAAACCCTATAAATGGTCACTATGAGTCAAAAGGCACTTAACAGCTTAACAGTTTCCATTATTCATTATGTAAATAAAACTCATGATGTGGCATTGTAGGATCAGCACTGCATTGTTAACCACAATTTCAGCAGTTCAAACCTACCAGCTGCTCCTTGGAAATGCTATGCAGAATCACTATGAGTCAGAACTGAGTTGATGGCACTTAATAATAAAAAATATGTAAATAATTAATCCATTACTCCTAGTGAAATATGGTTTAGGTTCCTGTGAATCTGTGGGCACATTTTTGCCAATTGATCAACACCTAGCCCTGTTTTATATATATGTTTTTGTTTAAAGACACCTTATTATATAGGTGTCTTTGAAACATATATATATGGAGCTGTGGTAGCATAGTGGTTATGAATCGGGCTGTGAACCTTCAGGTCAGCAGTTCAAAACCACCAGCTGTTCCATAGGAGAAAGATGATGCTTTATGCTCCCGTAAAGAGTTACAGCCTCAGAAACCCTGTACAGGGTCGCTATGGGTCGGAACCGACTCCATACACATAACAACAACACTATATATACCCCCAAACACACAAATATATTTGATTCATTAACATTTAACTCATGACTGGCAGCAAAGTAATCATGCCTGAACAAAGTGAATAGAAAGAACAAGTTTTATCCACAAGACATTTTTCAGCCTTCTTCTTTGGAACACTAGATAGCATGTTAGCACAATGCTTGTGGGCCGTTTTAAACAACAAAATCACCAGCTAGAAGTACAAAACTGTGAAATATGTGGCACTAGGAGTCCTGGTGTGGTGCTGTGGGCTAATGCGTCAGACTGCAAAGTTGTTTGAAATGCAAGGTCAGCTGTTCAAGCTCACCAGCTGCTCCTTGGAAACCTTATACAGGGTTGCTATGGGGTGGAATGGACTCAGACAGCACTTAACAACAACAACTACTTATACTGAGAAAGGATGCTTGTTTACAGTGTGAGACCTGAGACAAAAGGCAGAACATCACCTTGTTCACCCTTAGCTGGGGAATGCATGTCAGGTGACTTAATTTTTTTCCCTTTCTGTACATGTCCATAAATCATTACAAAAGTGTTATGAATCTTGATTTGAGGGTTACGTACATACTTTAATAAGTAAGTGGATTCATAAATATGGAATCTGGAAATAATGAGATTGAGTACATTTTTGTTTATTAGTTTATGCCATCCAACCATAGCTTTAGGCTCCCTTGGTCCAGGAACTTTTTCTGTCTTACTCAACATTGAATCCTCAACATTTAGAGTAGTGTGTGGGTCAAGGTAGTCTGGTAATGAATAGTTGTTGAATTATTTAATCTGAAATATATATATATATATAAATAGGCTTGGGTTTACCTGAGCATTTGCAAGAAATTTATATATCAGTGGTCTGTGTCAGGAGATTTATAACTTCAAAATGTTTGGGACTCAATTGCAGTAATTGTCATCTTAAAATAATGTGATTACCTGAAATTGGATGGGGTGACAACCATTTTTTTTTTTTTTTAATTTAAATCCAAAGGGCATGCAGGATAAGAGTGTCTTGTAGAGACTCCCTGTGAAGTCCACCTTGATCTATGCCATTTGTTATCTTCCTGAGCATTCCCCAGATCGCTGGATGGCTAAAATGTACCTGCCTTAAATGTATCTGAGAGATTTCCCTCAGATACGTAAAGGAAGGTACAGAAGCATTATGGATTGAATTGTATTTTCCAAAAAAGTGATGCTGATGTCCTAGCCCTTGGTACCTGTGGAGGTGACATTATTTGGAAATAAGGTCTTGGAAGATGTCATCAGTTAAATTGACATGAGGCCATATTAGAGTAGGATGGGTTCTAATCCAGTATGAGTGACGTCTTGTAAAAGAGCAGGAGAGGCACTTACAGACACAGACGAAAGACAGTGTGAAGTTGGAAACAGAATGGAGTGATGTATCTACTGGCCAAGGAACATGAATGATTACCAGGAATTAGGGAGAGGCAAGGACGGATTTTTCTTTAGGACCGACAGAGAATGCATGGCCCAGTAACAACTTGAATTTGGACTTCAAGCCTCCAGAATTGTGAGAAAATAAATTTCTGTTGCTTCAAGTCACCTATTTTGTGGCACTTAACACCATCACCAACAAATTTTGTGGTATTTTATAATCACAGACCTGAGAAGCTAATACACTAAGGTTTAGAGTTGGTGCTCGACAACAAAATAACAGTATGGGATTAAGAGTAGAGTTTTTGGGGTTTTTTTCCCCACTTTGAGACAAAAAATTTATTTCTCAGGACATTAAGTAAAGAGTGAAACAAGATATATTGGCAATTTAGTACTCTCTAACTTAATTTTTTAAAGTTTTTAAGCATGGTGCTTTGAGACTCACCCTTTAGAACAGCTGAAATTCTCTCGAAGTGTTGACAGAGAATACTGTGTACTGCTAAAGTTTGGGCCACCAAGGAAAGATAGTGAGAATTTTTAAAAAGTGTAATGAATTTTAATGATAAGAACAACCAGTTCCAGAAATCACATGATCTTTTAAGTAATTAAGGACTTTAGCCAAGAAACTGGAGGCGAAGTCAAGATAAATGACAATATACCAAGTTGAGCAAGATACCTGGTGGACAGCCACAGGGGACATACAAATCTAGGTTCAGTGTTATTTAACAGTTTTGTTTATGATCCAGTTGAGAGAAGTAGGAACACAGTAATGAAATGTGCAGCTGCTACCTAGTTCTGAAGCAATGTAAATACAAGGGAAGACAGAGGAATGAGACCAATGGCAGGCACGTGAAAAAGAATTTCCACTTGGAAGATCTGAAAGAGGAAACACAGATGAAACACACGAGAAGCAGAAAAATGAAAAGGAGGTCCTCGAGGAAATTCAATAAACAACACTTCAACTTACGGAAAGTTCGGTAAAAGCTACCGGAAAATCTGGATTCTCAAACTGTAAAATAGTGGAGGATGATGGTCAATTCCCTGACTCTCTCTCCAGCCTCTTTTCCTCCCCAAAGAGTGAGTGTGTAAGAGATTAGCTGGCTATTTTCAGACTCTTCTCTCTAAATACTGGGATTTCAGAAGATAACCTGTTAGGTCTCTTTGGTGTCAGGCAAGTCCAACCCCAAAGGGTTTGACACAGTTCAATTTATCAAACTATCTTGTTGATCATATCAGAGTTGTTTAACATGACTTAATGAGGTAAAAAAAGAGTCATGCCCCTTTATTATGAAAGGTGCATGGAACTCTCCACTTTCAAGATGAAAGAAAAAGGAAATCAGCTTAAGTTTGATACTTAAGGGTTTGTATGTCACTTAACAGAAGAAAAACAGAAAAGGGAAGAAGGATAAAAGAAAAGAAGGGGTAAAAAGATTGCAAGTGTATGAACTCTGGATTGTATGTTTTAAGATAGTGGATAAGATGACTTTGGAGTTTATTATCCATCCCTAATAACTTGTGAGGTTGGTGCAGGACTGGGCAGTGTTTCATTCTGCTGTGCATAAGGCTGCTATGCATTGGTACAGACTCCACGGCACCTCACAACCAGGTGTCCTAATTTCAATTAGCAAGGTCATCTCAATCTTGGCACTGTTGATAATTTAGAGTAGATAATTCTTTTTTGTGTGTGAGGAGATAATTCTTTTTTGTGTGTGCTGTCTTGTACATTGAAGGATGTTAGCAGCATTCCTAATCTCTACCCACTCGATACCAAAAGTACTCTCCCACCAAATCATGAAATCAAAAAACATCCATAAACATTGCCTGAAAAACAATCACCTGAAAAACAACCACTGCCCTTTCTGCCCACTGCCCTCCACTCCACTGAGAATCTCTGAACTACATAAATGCAATTCATGATAGAAAGAAAAGAGAATCTCCAAACTGGGAAATGTTCTATGGGTTTCTAAAAGAAAGATCACAACTGTTCTCCATATAGACTTTATATGACCTGCTGGCTTGTATAGACTTTAAGTGTCAGAAAGGATATATAAATATATTTAGCCAGGTTACTGTGTTTTAAGATGCTCTTTTTAGTTTGATTCCATACAGTCATTGATATTTGGGAAACTCACATTGGCATTTGAACCTTCAGGATTCACTCATGGCTTTAAGGCTTCCATTTTCTTGCCCTGAGCTTGTCCATCTTTGGGAATTAATGAACCTAGATAACACAACATGACTTCCAGTGGTCCACCTTTCCCAGGACACTGTTGTGCTACTTGCTGAGACGTGCTTCCACTGAACCAGTGCTGGATGCTGCATTGGAATTTTGATGTGATGGGTGGTTGGGCTGTAACCTGACCAGCTTTATGTAAGCCAATGGATTTTTTAGGCAGGGGACACATTACCAACACCATACCTCATGGTCTAAGGGTGGATACGTCTGACCTGTGCTGTCAGCAAACACAATCAGATGGAATCAGAATCGCTGCAGGTCCTAACTTTATGGAGTAGCCTTGGAAAAGCACATTGGAGGATTTCATATATTGATTAAGCAGAGTAATATTAATATGATTTTTGCCTCTAGTCAACTTCTTTCTTCAGAATTCTCCCAGCTGGGACTGTGAAAGTTTCTCTGATTCCAGCTGAATACTAATGTGGGCAACTTTTAGTGACCATTTGACCGATGTCCTTTCTTCTTTTCTCCCTCCTGTTCCTCCCTCTTGTCCTCTAGTTCTCTGGAGAAAATGGCTTTTCCAGGTTTCATGTGGGACTCACGTGTCTCTTTGGCTTGCCACTGACGCAGTGACTGATGATTCACAGTGCTGCCTCCCTTGACCTCGTCAACATCAGAAACTGCTCTCAAATCTCAGTCATTTCTGACAGCCTTTGAGCAGAGAAATGAGACAGTCTGAGACAAAGGCTTCTGGCCTGGGGTAAAAATTCCTTTTGAAAAAAAAAAAAAAAAATTTGAACACTCTACAGACCACACTGCTTTCCATTCATCTTGCAGACTGGCCCATCCATCCCCAACTCCATATTAGCTTTCAGACATTATAGCCTTTTCTATTTCTTGGAGGCCAGCCACAGTAGCTCCAATGTTTTTACATTATAATGACTCAGTCCAGGGATAGCCTTCAGAGCAAAGAAAGCCAGTCAATTTACACAAGAGCAGTTAATTATAGCTTCTTATTAGCAAAATAAGAGTTAATCTTATTTCTTAGTATAACACCCAGGAATTAGTACAAATATTATGACAAAAAAAAAAAAAGGAAAGAAAGCTATGACCCCAGAATTAATGTAGAGAAAGACCTGTTTCATGAATGCAGTCAACATTCTTGAGTCTCTTAAATGGAGATTTAAATGTCAATAGAAGTTATGAAGGTGATCTGATCATTAAAGCAAATGAAAAAGGAGACTTGAATATCGATACTTCTGTTTTCTCTACTTGGTAAGTACACAATCCTGTTATATTTAAGCTCAATTTTCTTATCCAGAGAATGGAATAAAATGCCTTTTGCCCCCCTGAATTCCAGCCTCAGTCTATACATGTTAAAGAATGACAAGGCTTTTAGATCTTAGGAAAAATCACATTGAAATATTAAACATATTGTGTTTCTATTGAGTAGTTCTTCAGACAGCCAAGTTGGTAGTACCACGGTTCTCTGCAGTAGCATAAAATAGTAGGCATGCAATTGTTGCTGAGAACTGACTGTCTAGGTAGAGGTTACACTTCCCAGTACCCCTTGCATTTATGAGAAACCATGAGTACTGATGAATGGAATGTTAGTGGCAGTGAAGTGCACCACTTAGAAATTGACACAAAGAACAGGAGTTAAAATATTTAGCAAATAAAAATACAAGCTGTCCAGTAAAAACTGAATTTCAGGTTATTGCATAGCATATACTTATATTAAATATTATTCTGGCAACCCTAGTTCCCATGTAGGAGTCTCTCCTGATGTTTGTGCTCACAAAGATTTGGAAGCCATGTCAAATATGGAAAAGCCTCCACTTGTCTGGATTCTTGACTAGCTGCGGGGAGCAGAGCTCTGCTCCTGCCTATACTTTATGCTCATGTTGTATTAAGCCACTATGATTTCAACATTTATCTGCTTTGGCATATTTTAATAAGATTGAAGTCCTGAGCAAAGTATTTCTTTTAATGTCACACACTTCACTGAGCGTAGAGATCAAATGGACCTTATAAATCATCTTGTCCAAGCAAAGGTTTTGATTGAAATGTTAACCAAGTTCTCTAAGGTTATAACCTGAATCCACTAAGTACTCTTGGTTTGGTGCTCTAGGATCAGCAGTGGACTGCACACCACAAGGTCGGCAGTTCAAACCCACCAGTTGCTCCTCTGAAACCCAATACAGGGTTTCTATGAGTTGGAAATGACTCAATAGCACTTAACAACTTAATACTTATTACCAAACCAGAAAGGTTTGAACCCTCCTTTTAAGCTATTTTCTGCATAATCCTTTCATCCTTTTCTTACCTTAGTTTTCTCATGCATTCTTTCTTTACCACCAAATAATGGACATACCAGTAGTATCTCCATCATAGGTTTAATTTCCTCAGGTTTTATTTCTTGAGATAGTGTTGATAAAGTAAGAACAGTTCATAGTGAAACATTCACTCCAGAACAGCTTGTTTTGTTCCATACAGTAGATTTAAATGTTGAGCTTTCAGAGATGAAAGAGACTTAGTCTTAGTTGCTTTGAGATGCACAGATTTATGTGAACTCACTTTTCACTGAGCTCTCAAGGAGCTAAGTGTTATCTAATGCAATTGCTTAGTACACTGTATCCTCAAATGCTTCTGTGAGGTGAGCAGTCTCGAGAATTTTTCTTATCCCTATTTAACCAAAGGAAAAACTTGAAGCTCAGAGAGGTTAAATGACTTAGCTAAAGTTGCAGGGAGTTCATGGGAAAAGTCAGGGCTGCAGAAAACTTCACAGCGTTCCAATCTTTTGTTTGTGTAAGTCACCTATAGCAAGTCTGAGTCTATCCTTTCAATATGCCCTTCTCTATGAGGCAGGGATTTATCCCCCACCACAAGGGGAATAAGGGGCGCTGTAGGCACTGCAGCTCTGAGGCTCCATCATGTATTTTGGCCTCTAATGAAGCCGTTGTCACATTTTCTCCCTCTTCTCCCTGCAGGAAAACACTGCAATACTGGGGGACCTCATTAAAAGAGACACATTAGTTGGAAGTAAAGTGCAGGGAAAAGAACTCTGCTCCTCTCATCCACACCCCATTCTGTGGTTAACTTGCCTCCAGCAGTTCGGTTGCTCCACTCTCCATGCGGTTCCTTCCTCCCAGCTCCCCCCATTCTACATTCACTAAAAATAAATCTCCTATTAGCTTCACCACTGACTTCGGAAGGGGCACGGCAATAAATGGAATATCCAATTTACACTGGAGCTAGGCAAGAGGAGAACGAACTTTACAAGGGCTGCTCATCCATGCTGCCACGCTGTAGCAATTGTTCCTACAATGCAGAGAGAGAGAGCTGCCTGCTACTCTGATCCAATGTTTTCTTCCTAGTGGAGATGGATTTGCATTCTCTTCTAATCCAGTCCCACTGCCAGGGCCAGGCCCTGAGGGCTTGGATTCAGCCAAGGTTCTGTAAGGTCCATGCCTGGGAGAGTTGCTGGTATAAAACATGCAGGGGGCCTGGGAGGCTTGCCTTTAATCCCCAGCTGTGCCTTGGTATTTCTTTCTCATTATGTGCATCAGGGTTATCGGAGCTGAGAGAATGGTTACAGATAAGTTCCACAATTCATTTCCTCCCATCCTTGCACAACCCATGAATGTCACTCTACCACCCCTTCCCCACCCCCCCCAAAAGAACAAGCTGATTATTGTGATAATCATCATCTACCACCTGGAATTTAACATCCCAGATGAACTGGGATGAGGCCCCAGTACAGGACCACCATCAGTAAAAAAGGACAGAGACAACATACACATTTTTTAAAAACTTTCATTGCAGCTCAAAGTATATGTTACCAGAGCTCTAGTTACTTCCTATCCACATCACCTTTGAGAATCATTGACAAGGACCTATCCATTTGGCAGATAATAATAGACTTAGAAAGCATTCCAAATTAGGAAGAGATCTTTTGGGGGACATCTTAGGATGGGTTTTCTAGAGAAACAAAACCAGTGAAACATATATTTATATATATGTGTGTCTATATATTGAGAGAAAGGAGCTCTGGTAGCATAGTGGTTACGAATCGGGCTGTGAACCGCAAGGTCAGCAGTTCGAAACTACCGGCTGTTCCGGGGGAGAAAGATGAGGCTTTCTGTTCCCGTAAAGATTTACAGCCTTGGAAACCCTGTACAGGGTCGCTATGAGTAGAAACCGACTCCACGGCACATAACAACAACAACAATATATTGAGAGAAGTTCATTATAAAGGAAATGACTTACAAGTATAGAGTTTGATGTTCCCAGTGGAAGTGAAAGAGAGGCTTTCCTGTGTGTCCATTATATTGGGAGCAGACCCCATGGCCAAGGAAGCCTCCCTTCTACTGATTGGCTGCTCTTAGCCACTCATCATAAAGCCAGTTATGCCTGTATTAGGTTTCATCACAATGGAAATAACCACATCTCAACTGTCAACCCACTGGGAAGCCTGGCCTTAGTCAAGTTGGCGCAAAGCCCTAACTATTACAGTGGGTTCAAAACCCTAACTATTACAGTGAGTTAGATGCTACTTCATATAGACCTAAATCATTGCCATCAAGTCAAATATCACTCATGGAAATCCTATAGGACAAGAGTAGGAATGTCCTACAGGGCTTTCTAAGCGATAATACTTATGTGTTACAATTATCCAGGCATTTCCCCCTACCCTAGGGCTGGTGGGTTCAAACTGCTGACTTTTTGGTTAGCAACTGAGCGATTAATCACTGGGGTACCAGGGCTGTTACTTTTTATATGTTGCTGTTGTTAAGTGTAATCAAGTTGGTTTCAACTCAGAGACCCTGTATAGGGTTCCCCAGGTATGGTTGGTGGGTTTGAACCACCAGCCTTGTTGTGGTGAGCTGTCCAGTGCTTATCCTATAATGCCACACCAGGATTCTATGTTTCTATTTCACCTGTGGTGGTGATGGTGGTTATGTGCCGTGGAGTCAGAACCGACTCATAGCGACCCTGTACAGGGTTACCGAAGCTGTAAATCTTTACAGGAGCAGAAAGCCTTATCTTTCTCCCATGGAACAGCTGGTAGTTTTGAACTGCTGACCTTGCAGTTCACAGCCTGTTTCGTAACCACTACACTACCAGAGCTGTAGCCTAATAAATTTACAGCAGTTACTACTTAGAGTTGAACTCCTACACTTAGTCATATGCTCCTACTCTCGATCAATTGTTGGGTTAATTGAAAATTGTGTGTGTTGAGTATCAGTTGTAAGCTAGTCACTGAGTGATGTGGTGAAGATTTAGAGATGATTAAGAAATCTTCATGCTTAGGGACAGTCATACTCTATATGGGAAGATTTTTATGTGTAACAAGGTCTAGCAACATTTTGGCTTTCCACAGTTGATGTGGGAGAGTGGTGCTCTTGGCATCTATAGAGTACAGGCCAGGGAGGCAAAAATACTTCTTACAATGCATATGGCAATCCCTAGAGCAAAGAATTACCTGGCCCCAAATGCCAGTCAGTGGTGTCAAAGTTGGGAAGCCAATCTTAGGAAGTTGAGTGTCTTGTGAAAGTCTTAATCAGTATAGGAATGACATTTAGACACATGTCAACCAAAAAATGTATTCCATTAATTGCCAGTGTTTATTTCTTTGTTAAGGAGCTCTGGTAGCATAGTAGTTAAGAGTCAGGCTGCCAACTGCAAGGTCAGCAGTTCGAAACTACCAGTGGTTCCACGGGAGAAAGATGAGGCATTCTTCTCCCATAAAGATTTACAGCCTCGGAAACCCTGTACAGGGTAGCTATGAGTCGGAACCGACTCCACGGTACTTAACAACAACAACAATTTCTTTGTTAGTGCCTTCAGTGCACCTTGAAGTTCTTCCTTCAGTATCATTGGCTCTTGATCATATGCTACTTCTTGAAATGTTTGAACATAGATCATTAATTTTTGGTACAGTGGTTCTGTGTATTCCTTCTATCTTCTTTTGATGCTTTCTACACCATTCAATATTTTTCCCATATTGTTGTTGTTTTGTGCTGTCGAGTCAATTCTGATCCATAGCAGCCCTGTATCGGGTTTACAAGGAGCAGCTGGTGAGCTTAAATCACTGACCTTGCAGTTCAAATGACTTTGCAGTCCGATGCATTAGCCCTCAGTGCCACACCAGGACTCCATTTTGCCCATAGAATCCTTTAATACTGCAAGTTGTCACTTGAATTTTTCCTTCAGTTCACTCAGTATGAGAAATGATGAACATGTTCTTCCTTTTTGGTTTTCTAACTTCAGGTCTTTGCACATTTTGTTATAATATTTGACTTTGCCTTCTTGAGATCGCCTTTGAAATTTTCTGTTCATCTATTTTACCTCCTCATTTCTTCCATTTGCTTTAGCCTCTCTATGCTGGAGAGCAAGTTTTCAAGTCTCTCCCAACATCCATTTTGGTATTTTCCTTCTTTCTTGTCTTTTTAATGACCTTTTGCTTTCTTTCTGTATGATGTTCTTTATTTCAACTCACAACTCTTCTGGTCTTTCATCTTTAGTGTCTAATGCATCAGATCTGTTCTTCAGATGATCTTTAAATTCAGGCAGGATATGTTCAAGGTCATACTTTGGCTCTCATAGACTTGTTTCAATTGTGTTTAGCTTCAACTTGAACTTGCATATGAGCAAGTTCATACGTTCCACAGTCTTCCCATGGCTGATGATATAGAGTTTTTCTACTGTCTTTTCCCACAGATGTAGTCAATTTGATTTCTGTGTATTCCATCTGGTGAGGTCCATGTGTATAGTCATCTTTTATGTTGTTTAAAAGAGGTATTTGCAATGAAGAAGTCATTGGTCTTGCAAAATTCTATCATGAGATCTCCAGTATAATTTCTATTAAGGAAGGGTGTATGTTCCATCTACTGATCCTTCCTCTTTGTTTCCAACCTTTGCATTCCAATTAGCAGTAATTATCAATATATGATCAACTTCCAACTGAACAAATTAGAATTATTCCATTTCTTCATCATTGCATCCAGTGGTTGTTCCATAAATTTGAATAATATTGGTATTAACAGTTCTTCCTTATAGGCGTATGGAGGCTATCCTATCACAGACAATGTTGTAATTCAAGACAGATCTTGATATGTTCTTTTTGATGATGAATGCAGTGCCATTCCTCTTCAATTTGTCATTCTGGCATAGTAAACCATGTGATTGTCAGATTCAAAATGCCAATAAAATTCAATTTTAGTACACTAATACCTAGGATATCAATGTTTTTGCATTCCATAGCACTTTTGACAATTTCCAATTTTCCTTGATTCATACATTGTACATTCCATGTTCTAATTTTTAATGGATGTTTACAGCTGTTTCTCTTCAATTTGAAATGTGTCCCATCAATAAACAAAGGTCCTGAAGACCTTACTTCATTTGAATCATCACATGGTCAAATCTATTTTGAGGAGGCAGCTCTTCACCAGTTGTAGTTTGAGTGTCTTCCAACCTGAGGGCCTCATATTCTGGCACTATATCGAACAATATTCTGGTGTTCTTCATCATATTTCAGTATTCTGGTGATGACATTGTTCCACTGTTCAGTGACTAAATATTCAGAAATAGTCCATCTTTCCTTCTTCCTAGTCTGTCTTCATCTGCAAGCTCATCTATAAACTGTCCACTGTGGGTGACCCTGCTGCTATTTAAAATGCCTGTAGCATAGCTTCCATTGATGGAATACAAATTAAAATATTTCAACAAACTGATGCAGTACTGGAGACATTTATTCATTTACACCAAGAATTTAGAAGACAGTTATCTGGCCAACTGACTGGAAGGAATCTACATTTGTGCCCATTCCAAAGAAAGGGGACCAAAAGGAGTGCAAAAATCATCAGACAATATCATCAATATCACACATAAGTAAAATTTTGCTAAAGATAATTCAAAAAGGGCTGCAACAGTATACTGACAGGGCATTGCCACAGGCTCAAGGCAGATTCAGACGAGAACATGAAATGAGGGATATCATAGCTGATGTCTGATGGATCATGGCTGAAAGCAGAGAATATCAGAAAGATGTTTGCCTGTGTTTTATTGTATGCATCATGACAAACTATGGACGACATTGCAGAGAATGAGTATTCTAGAACACTTAATTGTGGTCATGAGGAACCTGTACATACACCAAGAGGCAGTTGTTGGAACAGAACAAGGGAACACTTAATGGTTTAAAATTAGGAAAAGTGTGTACCAGGGTTGAATTCTTTCACCATACTTATTCAATCTGTATATGGAGCACAAAATCTGAGAGGTTGTATTATATGAAGAAAAACATGGCATCAGGATTGGAGGAA
>NW_006408537.1:1196245-1210029 GCF_000296735.1 Chrysochloris asiatica
ATTTTGTTGTTGTTGTTAGGTGTCATCGAGTCCGTACTGACTCACAGTGACCTTATGTGCAGCAGAATGAAACACTGCCCGATCCTGGGCCAACCTCACTACTGTTGCCGCACTTGAGTCCATTGATGCTGCCACTTTGTCAATCCATCACGCTTAGGGTCTTCCTATTTTTCTCTGACTTTCCACCTTACCAAGCATGATATCCTTCTCCAGTGATTGGTCTCTCCTGACAATATGTCTGAAGTATGAGAGGCAAAGTTTGGCCATCCTGGCCTCCAAGGAACACTCTGTCTGCACTTCTTCCAACACAGATCTATTGGTTCTTTTGGCAGACCATAGTACTTTCAATATTCTCCTCCAACACCATAACTCAAAAGCATCAATTTTTCTAGGGTCTTCCTTATTCACTGTCCAGCTTTCACATGCTTATGAAGTTATTGAAAATACCATGGCTACCTCCTAAAATAATTGAATTTCTACCAATTTTTTTTTAGGGGGGTGTACAATGTCTGTGTGTTCCTTCCATCATCTTTGATGCTCCCTGCAGATTCAATATTTTGCCCATAGAGTCTTCACTAGACCTCATATTCCTTTTACACTAAAGAAGTAGAGTAAAAAATGGCGTGATCCCTATTCCACTATTCTGCCCCTCTGATGAGATGAAGAAGAGATATTTAAAAAGGATTTATTGTACATTCAACCCTAAGTAGGAGAATATCTCACTTTTTCTCTTGGGCTAGACACTAATGATTTAAGCACCTGAAGGTATATGAAACACATTGTGAAGAAGAGAGCCAAATTCATGTCTGATAAGAAATGTCTCCTCAGAGTAAGTGTATTTGCCTATTTAATTTACCTTTCTCCTCAGTTTTTGAGGGATGGTGGATGATCATCAAAAATGACTTTTCTTTAGGCTATTTCCATTTAACCTTGTTCTTGTTGTTGTTATGTGCCATGGAGTAGGTTCCAACTCATAGCAACCCTGTATAGGATTTTTGAGGGTCAGCTGGTGAGTTTGAGCTGCTGATCTCGTAGTTCAAACTGACCTTGCAGTCTGGTGCTTTATCACATAGCAGCACATCAGAACTCTGTAATATTGAAAAGATTTGAAAGAAAGGCCAACATGGATGTCAGAAGAGTCTCTGAAACTTGTTCTTGAACAAAGAGTAACTAAAGCAAGTGGTAGAAATGATTAAGTAAAATAGCTGAACAGTTCTTTAAAGAACAACTCAGGAAGACAAAATAAAATATTATAATGAAATGTGTAAAAACTTTAAGTTGGAAAACCAAATAGAAGAACTAAAGAAAAAAATCAAGCCTCAAACTACAATGTTGGAGGATTCTGTGGACAAAATATTGAAGACACAGAATGCAAAAATTGCCATGCCATATCATTAATATCACATGCAAGTAAAGTTTGGCTGAAGACCATTACCAAATGGCTTCAGCAGTGTATTGACAGGGAGCAGCCAGAAATTCAGTCCATATTCAGAGACATGGAAGGAGAAATACCATTGTTGATGTTATTTGTATCTTGGCTGAAAGCAGAGAATATGAGAAAGATATTTACCTGTGCTTAATGACTATGCAAATGCATACTTGTGTAAATCATAATAAACTATGGATAACATTGTAAAAAATGGGAATTCCAGAATACTGAATTATACTTCTGCAGAACCTGTACATAGTCCACATGGCAGTCCTTGGAACAGAATAAGAGGATACTGCATGGCTTAAAATCAGGAAAAGTATTCATCGAGGTTGTATCCTTTCATCATAGTTATTCAAAGTGTATACTAAGCAAATAATTTCACAGGCTGGACTATGTGAAAAAGAACATGGCATTAGGATTGGGAAAGACTAACACTCTGCATTATGCATACCATACAACCTTGCTTGCTGAAAATGAAGAGGATTTGAAGTACTTACTGATTAATATCAGACCACAGCCTTCACTGTGGATCACACCTCAACATAAAAAATAAAAAAAAAAACCACAAGTGGACCAACACACAACATCATTTAAATGGAGAAAATATTAAATTCATTAAGGATTGCATTTTATTTAGATCTACAATCAACACCTAAGGAAGTAGTAGTCAATAAATCAAAGGACATATTACAGTAAAAGATCTTTTAAAAGCACTGAAAAGCAAAGTTGTCACTTTGAGAACTAAGGTGCACCTCATTCAAGCCATGGCATTTATAATCTCCTCTTATGTTTGATAAAGATGGACACTGAATAAGAAAAAACAAAGAAAATCTGATGCTTTTGAACTATGGTGTTGGCAAAGAATATTGACTTTACCATGGACTCTTAGAAGAATGAACAAATCTGTATTGGAAGAAGTACAGTCAGAATGCCCCTTAGACGCAAGCATGCTAAGTCATGTACTTTGAACATTATTAGGAGAGAACACTTGTTAAAGAAAAATACCATGTTTGGTAAAGTGTAAGGTCAGTAAAAAGAGGAAGACCCCTAATGAGATGGATTGAAACAGTGGATACGACAATGATCTCAAAAATTGAAGCGACTGTGAGGATAGTACAGGATGGAAATGTTTCCTTCTGTTGTACATATGGTCATTAAGCCCTGCAACTGACTTGATAACACCCAACAACAGTAAATGCCATGCAGAAGTAATGAAGTATAGAGTATCTGTAAAAATATGAAGAGCGACCAATAATGAAAACATGTTTTTATAAAGAATTTCTAAGGCATATATGACTTCTCTCATTTTTTAAATTCCTGTTGCACTTAAAATGCTTGTTATTACAGAGTAAAGACACTAAATGTTCTTTTGTGATATTTTTCCTCTATTTATCTCCCTGACAAGATAGGAGGTAGATATTTTAGATATGAGATAGGAGTTATCCATATCAGTTATAGAAATATAGAAGACATAATCCGGAAAATATTTGAAAGACTAGAATTCCATTTCATTAAGTACTTTCCCTTGAATCTCTCTGCTTAGCCAGAATATCTTCATACTTCTTTTAATGTGTGAGTTAGTTTTAGATAGCAATTGATGTTATACAGTTTTGACTAGTACAATGAATTTGTATTATTTAGGTTAGTTACAGTATTTACTTTGTGTGCCGATAGAAGGTTTTCCCAACCTGTCAGCACTATTGATGATTTGGACTGATAATTATTTATTGTAAAAGACTTTACGAAGCATTGTGGGATGTTTAGCAATGGCCCTGGTCTCTAACCACTGGATAACAATCATACCCTTCCAGTTAGACTAGCAAATATGTCCCCCAAAATAAGAAGACTATTCGGGAAGCATTTACCATTAGGGAGTCCTGGTGAGGTGCTGTGGATTAATGTGTCAGACTGCAAAGCCATTTGAACCGCAAGGTCGACAGTTCAAGCGCACCAGCTGCTCCTCAGAAACCCTATACAGGGTTGCTATGGGCCGGAATCATCTCGACGGCACTTAACAACAACAACAACAAATCATACACTGATTTCTGTAAGATCCATGATTCAGAGACAGTTCATGTTTTTCATTTAAATCCATAGAATTTGCTCTTACCCATTCATTCATTCTCCAGATATTCCTAGAGCATCTACTGTTTTCTAAGCATCATGGAAGTATGCAATATAGTTCCAGATACTAAGGATGAATGATATAAGTTCAAAAATGGGCTAGCAGAAACTAAGCCATGCTCTAAATCATGACTGCTCAGTAATAGCAGTTCATGAATTAAAAAATAATACATGTATATACATATATATATGTTGTTGTTACGTGCCGTGGAGTCGGTTCCGACTCATAGCGACCCTGTACCAGGTTTCCGAGGCTATAAATCTTTACAGGAGCAGAAATCCACATCTTTCTCCCATGGAACAGCTGGTAGTTTCGAACTGATGACCCTGAGGTTAGCAGCCCAATTCGTAACTACTACGCTACCAGAGCTCCTTACATATACATATATATAATGTGTGTGTGTATACATATTACTGGTTCAAGGACAGAGACAAATGTAAATGAAACACATCACTAAGCACATTCCAGAACAAGATTTTATCAATAAGAAAAACACAGGGAGAAATGTATTGTCTCTCACATAGGAGAGCTATGATGAGCAAACTGAAAGAAACAACTAGGAAAAGATTTGTGGCTGACGAGGCAATTGATATGGGTTTTGAAAAATGGCTAGGTATATTGGTTACTATAACACATAAACCCAAGATCATGATTTAACACAGTGAAAATTGAATTTTTAAAAAACTTTTTACTGTGAATTGAGTGAAAGTTTACAGAGAAAATCATTTCTCCATCCAACAATTTATGGACATTTTGTTTCATGTCATTTAATGAAAGATTTACAGTGTAGCACCATGCATCCTATTCCTTTCTGTGTTTTCTATTTCCATTCCTAACTCCTTTCCTAACCTTTCTTGCTTTCTGAACTTTCTCCTTGGGCAAATGCTGATGTTTTGTTCTCAAATGGTTGAATGTTCGAAGGAGTGCATATACCGCCATATACCTTCTTAGTGTTATTGATGATCTTATATACCTCTCCAATGATGGGCTCTTTGATGTGGAGAAGTTAAGGCAAATGGAAAAAATGATGAAATTAAAGAGCTGAAGAGAAAACTTAAAAGGGAAGCCAGAGAAGACAAAGTCAAGTATTATAATGAAATGTATGAAGACCTGGAGTTAGAAAATCAAAAGGGAAGAACATACTCAGTATTCTCAAGCTGACAGAACTGATGGAAAAAATTCAAGCCTCAATTTGTAAAAGTGAAGAATTCTATGGGAAAAACATTGAATGGTGCAGGAAGCATCAAAAGAAGATGGAAGCAATGCACAGCTATTGCACCAAACAGAACTGGTCAATGTTCATCCATTTCAAAAGGTAACATATGATCAAGAACTGATGGTATTGAAGGAAGATCTCCAAGCTGGACAGATGGTGCTGTTGCAAAACAAGGCACGAGGACTTGAAGGAATGCATATTGAAATGTTTGAGCAATCTGATGCAGTACTGGAGGTGTTCACTAGTTTATGCCAAGAAATTTGGAAGACAGATACATGCCCAATTATTTGAAAGACAACCATATTTGTGCCCATTCCAAAAAAGATGACCCAATGAAATGTGAAAATCAATGAACAATATCATTAGTATTACATGCATGTAAAATCTTGTTGAAGATCACTCAGAAAAAGTTGTAACAGTACATTGACAGATAGCTGATAGAAATTCAAGCAAGATTCAGAAGAGGCTGTAGAACTAGGGGTGTTATTGTTGTTTTTAAGTGCTGTTGAGTCAGTTCTGACTAATAGTGACTCATAGGATTTCTTAGGAGTGGTTGGTGAGTTTGAACCACTGAACTTGCTGTCCAAATGGACCTAGCAGTCCAGTACTTATCCTACAGCACCACACCAGGACTCCAGAACTAGGGATATTCAGTTTCAGCAGATGAATCTTGCTGAAAACAGAGAATGCCAGAAAGATGTTTACTTGTACTTTATTGACTATGCAAGGGCATTTGATTGTATGGATCATAAGAACCTACGGGTATTAGTGTAAAGAATGGGTATTCTAGAATACATAGTTGTCCTCATAAGGAATACATAGCCCAAGAAGCAATCATTTCAACAGAAAACAGGGATATTGAATGATTTAAAATCAGGAAAGGTATGTTCCAGGGTTGTCTCCTTTCACCATATTTATTCAATCTCTATGCTCAGCAAACAATCTGAGAAGATGGATATTTGAAGAAGAGTGCAGCATTAGGATTGGAGGAAGACACATTGCCACGTTGTGACATGCAGATGACACAACCTTATTTTCTGGAAATGAAGAGGACTTGAAATATTTATTGATGAAGATGAATTGAACATATATATAAAAAATGAAAATCCTCACTGTGGACTCACAAAGAGCATAAGGATAAACAGAGAAAATATTGAAATTGTCAAGGACTCCATTTTGTTTGGATTCACAATCAATACTCATAGAAGAAGCAGTAAAAAAAAAATCAGGCAAAGTATTTCCTCAGATAAATATGCTTTATAAAGAACTTTTTAACGTGCTGAAGAGCTAGGATGTCGCTTTGAGGACTTAGGTGCATGAAGCCATGATACTTTCATTTACTTCATCTGTATGTGAAAGTTAGACAATGAATAGAAAGACTGAAGAAGAATTGAGGCATTTCTATTATGGTGTTTGTAAAGGATTATAAAAGTACTATGGACTGCTAGAATATGTGCAAAGATCTGGAATTAGAAAAACAAAAGGGAAAAACACATTAGCATTTCTCAAGCTGAGGGAACTGAAGAAAAAATTTAAGCCTTGACTTGAAATATTGAAGTTGTCGAGAACTTCATTCTTCTTGGATCAACTAGCAACATGCATGGAAGCAATAGTCAAGAAATCAAACAAAGTATTAATTAGGCAAATCTGCTGCACAAGGCCTTTTTAAAGTGTTGAAGAGCAAAGATGTCAGCTTGAGGACTAAGGTGCACCTGACCCAAGCCATGGTATTTTCAATAACCTCATATGCATGTGAAAGCTGGACATTGACTAAGGAAGACTGTAGAATTGATACTTTTGAGTTATGGTGTTAGAGGAGAATATCGAGGGTACCATGGTCTACCAAAAGTACCAACAGAACTTTGCTGGAAGAAATGCAGACAGAATGCTCCTTGGAGGCCAGGATGGCCAAACTTTGTCTCTCATACTTGAGGACATATTGTCAAGAGGCACCAGTCGCTGGAGAAGGGTATCATGTTTGGTAAGGTGGAAGGTCAGAGAAAACAGAAGAAGACCCTTAGCGAGATGGATTGGGAAAGTGGCAGCATCAATGGGCTCAAGTGTGTCAATGATTGTGAGGTGGGCCCAGGACCGGGCAGTGGTTCATTCTTTTGTACATAGTGTCATTATGAGTCGATACCAATTTGATGGCACCTAACAATAATAACAACAACATAGGTAAAATATTGAATGATGCAGAAAGGATCAAAAGAAGTTGGAAGAAATACACAGTCATTGTACCAAAAAGAAATGGTCGATGTTCAAATATTTCAAGAGGTAGCATATGGTCAAGAGACAATGATATTGAAGGAATAATTTACAAGGTGCCCCAAAGGTGTTGGCAAAGAACAAGACTCTAGGAATTGATGGAATACAAACTGAAATCTTTCAACAAACTGATATGGCACTGGAGACACACACTTATGTATGCCAAGAAATCTGGAAGACAACTAACTACCCGGCCAGCTGACTGGAACAGATCCATATATGTGTCCATTCCAAAGAGAGGTGAACTAACAGAATGCAGAAATCATTTGACAATATCATTAACGTCGCATGTAAGTCAATTTTTGCTAGAGAAATACAAAAACGGTTGCAATCATACATTAACAGAGAATTGCCAGAGGTTCAAGCCATGTTCAGGAGAGATGGTGGAATGAGGGCTATCATTGCTGAAATCAGATGGATCTTGACTGAAAGGAGAGAATACAAGAAAGATGTTTACCTGTGATTTACTGACTGCACAAAAACTTTCAGTTGTGTGGATCCTTTGTGTATCATTCAATATTTTGACCATTGTTTTGAAGTGCCATTGAGTTGGTTTCGACCCATAGAGACCCTGTATTGAGTGCCCAAGGAGCAGCTGGTGAGCTTAAACCACCAACCTTGCAGTTCAAATGGCTTTGCAGTTTGGCGCATTAACCCACAGTGCCACACCAAGACTCAATTTGGCCCATAGAATACTTCAATATTGCAAGTCAAGGCTTGAATTTTTTTTTCTTCAGTTCGGTCAGCCTGAGAAACTCTGAGCATGTTCTCCACTCTTGGTTTCTTAACTCCAGATCTTTGCACATATTCTTTCACCATGTATATTTAATCTGTATACTGAGCAAATAATACCAGAAATTGGATTATATGGAGAAAAACATGGCATTAGGATTAGAGGAAGATTCACTGATAACCTTAGACATGCAGATGATACAACTTTGCTTGCTGAAAGTGAAGAGGACTTAAAATATTGATGAAGGTAAAAGACCACAGCCTTCAGTATGGGTTGTGCCTCAATGTTAAGAAAACAAAAATCCTTACCACTGGACCAATAAACAATATCCATATAAATGGAGAAAAGATTAAAGTTGTCAACTTGGATTGTTTTGCTTGGATCAACCCATTAACACTCATGGAAGCAGCAGTCAAGAAATCAAATGACCTATTGCATTAGGCAAATCTTCTTCTCAAGATCTCTCTAAAATGTTTAGGGGCAAAGATACCAGTTTGAGGACTAAGGTGTGCCTGATCCAAGCCATGGCATTTTCAATGATCTCATATGCATGTTGGATAGTGAATAAGGAAGACCATAGAAGAATTGATGCATTTGAATTATGTTATTGGAGGAGAATATTAAAAGTACCACTGACAGCCCAAAGAACAAATAGATCTGTTTCAGAAGAAGTACAGCCAGACTGCTCTTTAGAAGCCAGGATGGCCAGATTTTGTCTCTCATACTTTGGACATATTATCAGAAGGGACCAGTTCCTGGAAAAGTATATCATATTTAGTAAAGCGGAGCATTGGAGAAAAAGTGGAAGAACCAATTAGATGGATTGGCACAGTGGCAGTAGCCATGGGCTCAAGCATAGCAATGATTGTGAGGTTGGTGCAAGACTGGGCAGTATTATGTTCTGTTGTGCATACAGTCCGTATGAATCAGTATGGACTTGATGGCACATAACCACAATGACAAAAGAGGAACAAATAAATCTGAATTGGAAGAAGTACAACTAAAACAATTTTTTTTTTTTAAAGACGTTTTTATTGTGAATTAAGTTAAAGTTTACAAGGCAGATTATCTATCAGTTTTATATTCCATAAATCATGTTTGCTTCATTGGAATGATTACAATCCCCTCCATGTACCATCAGTCAACAGTATTGACCTCTATCCCCACCACCCTCCTTTTTTTTTAAAGTTTTTTATTGTGGATTGAGTGAAAGTTTACAGGACAGATCATCAGTTTTACATTCAACAAATCATATACCTTGTTTCATTAAAATGATTATAAGCCCCTCCATGTACCATCAGTTAACAGTATTTCTCTCTATTCACTTTAGCGGTTTATTTTGTTTTTTGTTTTTTTAAACAAAACACTCAGGCAAATATAATAATTTACACCTCCAAAGGGCACATTCTGCAAGTCTGCCTCTTGGCCACCAGCTCCTGAGGACCCTAGGACCATCAAGGGAGAAGAGCACAAGCAGAATGTGGGGCCTTATCCAGAGGAGCAGCGATGCCAGAGACTGAGGCAGAGATGGGGTCATGGAGAGGGGGAGCAGCTGAGGACACTAGATTCATGGGGAGAGACGGACTAAGAGCTGATCTGCCCTGTAAACTTTCACAATGTTTTTAAAGTTGAACCACAGGGGTAAATTCAGTCACAGGACTGAGGGTGTCTCAGGGTCTTAGTCTTGGGGTTCCACCAGTCTCTATCTGACCAATAAGCCTAGTCTTATAATTTTGAGTCTCACATTTTTCTCCCAGTTTATCCAGGACCTTCTAATGTGACCCCTTTTAGAACAGTTGATACTGGTAGCTGTGCACCATATGGTTTTTCTGGTTTCCAGTCACAGGGTTGGGAAGCCTGAGATACTCATGAGCCATGGGTCTTTTGCACTGATTGGTCCCATGCATCTTTTATTTATGTTACATTTCTTTGCTCTGGAAAGGGAAAGACCAGTCATTGTATCTTAGATGGCTGTTCAGAAACTTGTAAAACTCTAGTCTCTACCCGCCAAAGTAAGGTGTAGAACATGGGCTTTGTGGACTATGTTATGCCAATTGATCCTAACGTACTCTGATCCTAATGTACTCCCAACCCAGCAAGTCATTCCCTCAAGGCTTTAGGGTATAACTAAAAATTGTTCATTACTTTGTTCCCTGTATGATCTACTGTATTCATGGATATATTTGCAGCATATGTAAGTACATATGTAGAAAGATGCTCTTTCAAACCATTTATATTGTTGGGTATAATCCCATTATGCTTCAGCTTGCATGTCTATCTATGAAGTCACAGATTATTGTTATTACTGATATTACAGGATTGTATGTATAATAATATTTATCTCTGTTATCTTTAGCTTATGTACCTCTTTTAGTGTCTTTCTCCTTTATCCAATTAATATGTGCTTACAATGCACCAGACTTCAAAGCCATTTGAACTGCAAGGTTGGCGGTTCAAGTTCACCAGCTGCTCCTTGGAAACCCTACACAGGGTCACTATGGGTTGGGATCGACTTGACAGCACTTAACAACAACAACTCTCTAGTTAGTAATTTATCCTTCACTGATAACCACCAATGAATGTCTCTTTTTGAAACATCTTCTTGACTTTTCATAATTGTGTGAGTGGTCTTATACAATATTTGTCCTTCTGTGATTAACTAATTTAATTCAGCATAGTATCCTTTAGGTCCATCCATGTTATGAAGTGTTTCACAGATCCATTGTTATTCTTTATGTTGTATAGTATTCCATTGTGTGTATGTACCATAGTTAGATGATGGATTCAGCCACCGATAAGCATTTAGGCTATTTCCATCTTTTTGCTATTGTGGATCATGCAGCAATGAATATAGATGTGTGTACTTCTATTCATGTTGTGTTATTTCTGTAAGATGTATACCTAAGTAGCTGGATTGCTGGATAATACGGTATTTCTATTTCCAACTTTTAAAGGAAGCATCATATTGTTTTCCACAGTGGTTGTACCATTTTACAATCCCTGTAGCAGCATACGAGGGTTTCAGTCTCTTCAAACTTTCATCAGCATTTGTTGTTTTCTGGTTTTTGTTTTGTTTTTAACTTTTCTATCAGTGCTGTGGTGTGATGATATGGCATTGTTGTTTTGATTTTCATATCTCTAGCCATTGGAGTCCTGGTGTGGCATTGTGGCTTAATGCTCTGGACTGCAAAGTTGGTTTGGACTGCAAGGTCAGTAGTTCAGGCTCACCTGGTCCTCCTCAGAACCCTATACAGGTCGTTATAGGTTGGAATACACTTAATGGCACTTAACAACAATAACAACAACAATCAGTCATTGGAGTCCTTGTGTGGGGCTGTGGGTTAAGGTAATGGACTACAAAGTCAGCTTGAACTGCAAGGTTAGCAGGTCAAGCTCACCAGCCACTCCTCAGAAACCCTATATATGGTCCCTATGGATTGGAACCTACTAGATGGCACTTAACAACAGCTACAACAAGTAGCTATTGTTGTTGTTGTTAAGTGCCACTGAGTCGATTCCAACCCATAGAGACCCTGTATACGGTTTCCGAGGAGCAGCTGGTGAGCTGAACTGCTGACCTTGCAATTCAAATGGCTTTGCAGTCTGGTGCTTTAACTTACAGTGCCACACCAGGGCTCTACTGTTATTGTTGTTAAGTGCCATTGAGTTGGTTCTGACCCAAAGCGACCCTGTATAGGGTTTCCAAGGAGTGACTGGTGAGCTTGAACCACCGACTTTGCAGTTCAAACGGCTTTGTAGTCTGGCGCATTAACCCACAGCGCCACACCAGGACTCTAATAGAGAGATGCAAATCTAAACAATAGTGATTTGTCATCACACCCCAACTATGCTAATGGTGAACTGGAGTCCTATAGGACAAGCACTGGGCACAAGGTCAGTTTGAACCACAAGGCCAGCAGTTCAAACTCAACAGCAGTGCCTTAGCAACCCTATACAGGGTTGCTATGGATTAAAATCAACTGGACCATACTTAGCAACAACAACAACAATGGCTAATTTTGGGCATGTTGTCACAAGGAACCAGTCCCTGAAGAAGGATAACATGCTTGGTAAAATGGAGGATCAGCAAAATCGAGGAAGACGTCAAATTGATAAACTGGCTCAGTAGTAGCATCAATGAGCTCAAACATTATAGCCATCGAGAAGGTGGTATGAAGTACAGGCTATATTACTGTATTAAGGAAACATGGAGAACTCAGTCATCTTGAAATCTCCATAATTATGTTTTCCTTAGTAGAGGAAATTTTGATTATTGTATGCTGACTTGATCAGCCCCCTAAATTTGTGTGTTCTCCACCAAGTCTCCTTTTCTTCAGGAAAGTAAGTGCCAGTTTTGATTTTTTTTTTTTTTTTTTTCTGCCATATCACATCTACAATTCCCACAACACCTATAACAATGGACACACACTCGAAGTCGATAATTCTCTGATTTGGGGTTGAGCAAGAATAAAAGACAATTGTTTCAGGGTCTTTAAACACCTGGAGCATAGCATTATTTACCATCATTTGAGAAAAGACAAATGACTTTTCCTGAGAACTCCTGTAATGAAGGTAGATAACTTGATCCACGGCTCTGTCCAGCCATTACTACCAAGTTTTACTTAGGTCTTTCCAATAAGCAATGTGTCCACCGAAAATATGACTTGGGGGAGGGCTGTGTGTATATGATGAAGAATGTTTAGAATAGGAAGGGTTCCTGTAAAAAGCATTCTATTGTAATTCAAAAGATTAGCTTAGAGTGAGTCAGCTGCTATTCTTTGTCCCTTCCTTCTTCATTTTCTTCCTTTTACTATACCCCACCTCTGACAATCCCCCAGTCTATACTTCATTTCCTCTTCTTTTCTCCTTTTCCTCCTTTTCTAAATTCTGCCCTAAGCCTATCAGTGAGGCATAAGACAATAAATAAATAATAATAATAAACTAGCAATTATGGCATTGGGTATACTACTTTTTACATATTATCTTTCAATCATCAAGTTTGCTGATCCTGGGCATATGTTGTAACCATATGATGTCAAACAGCTGTTTTTTTTTTAAGAAAATGCAAAATATTTTTTTTTGTTTGTTTTTAAGACATATCAATAAAATGGGTTGTAAACAAAGTTGTAGTCCTACTGAAAGTTTCAATTCTCTTTGTAAGTGTACATATGGATTTTGCAGTGACACAACTTTTATTATATTGGTCGTAAGTAAGGCAAGTGTGTGGTCTGGTTTTATTATTTGAAAATAGCATGGGTAGAACCCACTGTTACTAGATCCCTCTCATTTTTCTGAAGAGGATTTATGGGTAACACCTGGTCTTTGATTTTTGTCAGTCCTAATAGGGATTGCCAAGAGGAATTTGCAACTTGCTTAAATTGCATTATTGGATCATACCCAGAAACTAAATGAAACCATGTGCTGCATCGATACAAAGTACTTATAACACTCAGAAACCAATATTCCTATCATCAGTGACTACTCAAATCTGGGAAGAGAATATGAACTCCAACAGGTAATCTAGTGTTGAAGGCAATGACATCTTTGTCATGTTGTGCTCAAATAGTATTGAAATGTATAATCATCATGGATTGGTGGCAAATACCTAGGGAGGTTTCAGACAGTAGTGTCAAGCTTTAGTATCATTCCTCTTCTGCAAACAGTTATATAGCCATAGTGATTTTCAGTGGGAAGAGATTTCACTCACAATCTTTAGGCAAGCTCTGTCTTAGCTCTGAGCAGGTGTCCTTTGGAGTCATTCTTTAGTTATAGTCTGGCACATGAAGTGAGGAATTGGATTGAAGGAATCAATTTCAGATTATTTCCATCTAATATGATTGGACAGATCAGGGTATATCACCAAATATCTGGCTAAATGTCTTTTCTTCATTTTACTTCAGATTAAAACAATCTATTATGGTGTTGGAGGAGAATATTGAAAGTGCCATGGGCTGCCAAAAGAACCAATAGATCTGTTTTGGAAGAAGTGCAGCCAGAGTGCTCCTTGGAG
>NW_006408537.1:1213719-1220055 GCF_000296735.1 Chrysochloris asiatica
TATCCTCACTGGATTTAATAGTTAGTGCATAAATTTGAATAATAGTGGTATTAACTGGTCTTCCCTGTAGGTGCATGGATATTAACCTATCACAGACAGCATTGTACCTCATGACTTATCTTGATACGTTCTTTTTGATAATGAATGCAACACCATTCCTTTTCAATTTGTGATTCCTGGCATTGTAAGCCATGTGGTTGTCAGATTCAAAATGGCCAATACCAGTCCATTTCAGCTCACTAATGCCTGAGCTATTTATGTTTATGTGTTCTAATTCATTTTTGTCAATTTCAAATTTTCCCAGATTCATACTTCATATATTCCATGTTCGGATTATTAATGGATGTTTACAGATTTGTCTCTTCATTTTCAGTTGTGCCCCACCAGCAAATGAATATCCCATGGCCTTTATTTCCATGGGCTTTACTCCACTTGCGTCATCATGATTAACTCTACTTTGAGGAGGCAGCTTTTCTCCAGTCTCATTTTGAGTGCCTTCCCACTCAAGAGGCTCATTTTCCAGTACTATATTTGACAGTGCTTCTTTGCTATTCATAAGGTTTTCAGTTACTCAACATTCAGAAGTAGTTCGTCACTCCTTCTTCTTAGTCTGTGTTTGTCTGGAAGCTCATCTGAAACTTGTCCACCATGGGTGACCCTGCTAGTATTTAAAATACCAATGGCATAGCTTCCAGAATCACAGCAACTCACAAGCCATCACAGTATGACAAACCAACAGACGAGTGTTAGGTTCAGTGAATTGTTAGTATTTATTGAGTTCTTAGCATGTAAAACCTCTATCTTTTTATATATTTCCTCATTTCATCTTCACAATATTGGCAACTAAATAAATAGAATAAATAGAAGCATAGTGACACTCTGGATTGCCTGCCTGCTAATGCTGAAGCAGTGATACAAACTCACACAGTTTTACTTTACAGATTCAACCTTACTCCTACAAAAAGTGCATGAAAGCAGTAGAATGAAAATCAATGTTTAAACTGAGTCTGATTTTGTTTTTTCTAAGAGTTCTACTCTAATATGTGGCAGCTACATGTGTACAATACTAACATAAATAATCAAAAGAAGACACACTAAACTATTGGTAGTATATTTCTCTGTTTAAGAAAATTATAAGGGATTTAAATTTGGTTTTTTGACTTTCTCATATTGTCTAAAATTTCAATTCTATACATTTTTGTAATAAAAAATAACTCAACTTCAGAGAAGACCATTAAAAGATCACTAAAATCCATGGAGTTGAGTCTGGCTCATCGCAACCCTGGAGAGAGTTTCTGAGATTTAATCTTTATGGGGGCAGACAGTCTAACCTTTCTTATTGAAAGTAGCTAGTGGGTTTGAACTGTCGATCTTGTGGTTAGCAGAACAACAACTTCATCAACCATATCACCATCAGATTCCTCAAAAGATAAATAGTGTCCAACATTTATCCATCATCAGTGAAAATTTCATTATAATCAAAGCAAGATATGTCAGCCATAACTCCTATGACTTTCCTTTACACTTTATTTTCCAGTTAACTAATGACTGCTACTCATTTGTGGTCTGAGCATTTCTATCAATTCTTTGATATCCATTATTCTGTTTTACTAAAATTCCTACCCCACAATTTCTGTAGCAATTACAATGATATTCCTATTCTCCTCTTCTTTTCTGACATTCTACAAGCCTACATGTGTGCAAGACTATACACTGAGGGGGTGTGTGACTCACATTCACCAATGGAATAGAAGTAAAAGATGTAGTAGGCATGTAATCAGAATGATATATGAGGTGGTTCGGCATAGGCATTTCTCTTTTCACTTTCTCCTTCTTATACTTCAACTAAATTCAGTGGAGAAATCCTAAAACTAAAAAGTTGTATGGCCATCATGTAGAAAAAGCCTGCTTTCCCTATGAATGCAAAAGCAGACTGTCTCAGGTGATCTATAATAAATAGAAAGTCAGGCAAGAATTCAATTCCTCCCCTTCCCCCAGTGTGAATAGCAACAGTCACAAAAACAAAAAACAAGAAATGCTGGAGAGGCTATGGAGAGTATGGGACCCTCCCACACTGCTGGTGGGACTGTAAAATGGTGCAAGCACTGTGGAAAATGGTATGGAATTTTCTCAGAAGGTTGGAAATAGCAATACCATATGATTCAGCAATCTCTCCACTTGGTATCTATCCTGAAAACATAAAAGCTATAATATGAATAAATATTTGCATGCCCATGTTCATTGAAGTAAAAATAATAATAGCAAAATGACTGAGACTGCCTAGATGCCCACTAGCTGACAAAGTTTGGTACAAACATACTGTGGAATATTATGCAACACTGAAGAATAGTGATGAATATGAAAAACATGCATAATATGGAGGGACAGGGAGCATATTATGCTGCATGAAATCAGTTGATTGCAAAGGGACACATATTGCATGAAACAACTACTGTAAAAATTCAAAAAAAGGTTTTCATTCTATATTAAACGTTCTATGATGATTACCAGGGATGGGAAGGGAGGAAGGGAGAATTATTCATTGGATAGAGTTTAGACATTTGTTAACATGGATGGTGTGAAAGGCAATAAAAGAAAAGGAATGAAAAGACAAGAAGGAAGGGATAAAAAGGAAATTTCTTTGTGTGTGTGTTTTAATGTACAGGAAGGGAAGCAATGTGTATTTATTTTCTCATAAAAAAAAAGAGCTTTTACATTATTTCATTTGAAATATGAAGGTCAGGTTACTATAACAGCATGTTCTGTGTTGTTCTGATATATATAATACAGGACAGTCTGAGCTCTTATACAATCTATAAAATTTTGTGTTCTCTAATAATATGGCCGCTAAAATGATGGCACTTAACAACAGTAACAACAATGATGAAGTATGATATACAGAAATGTATTTGAAGATGGCATTGAATACTAAAGTAAAATAAATAAATAAAAGAATTCAATTTTCTTTAAAAAACCTCAACACCTCAACAAAAAAAGATAAATCACATGATTTTAAAATGAATAAACGACATGACAGACACTTCACCAAGGAAAACATTCTGGTGGCCAACAAGCCTGTGAAGAAATGTTTATGATTATTAGCCATTGTTGTTGTTAGGTACCAGAGTCAATTTAGACTCATAGTAACACTATACACAATAGAACAACCCTATACACAATAGAGGAAAAGGAGAAAAGAAGAGGAAATGAAGTATAGAATGGGGGATTGTCAAAGGTGGGGTATAGTGAAAGGAGGAATAAAGAAAGAAAGGAAGAAAAAGAAGAAGGAAGGGACAAAGAATAGCAGCTGATCACTCTAACCTAAACTTTTGAATTAGAATAGAATGCTTTTTACAGGAACCTTTCTTATTCTAAACATTCTTCATCATATAAACACAGCCCTCCCCCAAGTCATATTTTTGATGGGTGCATTGCTCATTGGAAAGACCTAAGTAATACTTGGTAGTAATGGCTGGACAGAGCCGTGGATCAAGTTATCTACCCTCATTACAGGAGTTCTCAGGAAAAGTCATTTGTCTTTTCTCAAATGATGGTAAATAATGCTATGCTCCAGGTGTTTAAAGACCCTGAAACAATTGTCTTTTATTCTTGCTCAACCCCAAATCAGAGAATGATCAATTTGGAGTGCCTTTTAGTTGTGTGTGTCCATTGTTAATTAAAAATAGGTATTGTGGGAATTGTAGATGTGATATGGCAAGAAAAAAAAAAATCAAAACTGCCACTTACTCTCTTGAAGGAAAAGGGGAGAACACATTAATTTAGGGGGTTGATCAAGTCAGCATATAATAATCAAGATTTCTTCTATTAAGGAAAGCATAAATAAAGAGATTTCAAAATAACTGAGTTCTTCATGTTTCCTAAATACAATCATATAGACTGTACCACGCTAAGATTTCCAATAGATTACTTATAACAATTGCCCATTCATGACAAGAAAACAAAACAAAAAAATATCTTAGTAAATGGCATCACTGTATCAACCAAATTACTCTAACCAGAAACATGGGTATTATACATGATGTATCCCTCTCTTTACACACCTAATTTGTCAGCAAGATCAATTCATTCTTTCATGAGATATACCTTGTAACTATCTACCATGCTGAACACTGTTCCAAGGTAGAACCATCTGTAGTCTATGGTGTTACTAAAACATTTTTACTGGTCTCTGTAATCTATGTTGCATATAGAAATATCTTTTTGAAATATTAAATTGAAGTTTATTTTTAAAGTTGCCTACACTAGAAATAAAACTGTAGTAGTGTTCTTTAGGCTAATGACAAGAACTCTTAAGATGACTACAAAGCTCTAAGGAGCCATGGTAGTGTAGTGGTTAAAACTCTTAGCAGCTAACAGAAAGGTCAGTGGTTCAAGCCCACTAGGTACTATGTGGGAATATGATGTGGCTCCCATAAAGATTATAGCCTTGGAAATCCCATGGGGCACATCGACTTGGTCTTGTAGAGTTACTATGATGGCAATGGGTAATAGGTACTAGTACAACGATCTGCCTAATCACAATTCTGCCTCCTTCTCTAGCGAGTGCCACAGGGCATCTTGAATTTACATCTCCAAAGAGATCATTTTTACATACTGTTCATTTCTTTTATAGTGCGTATTTGAATTAGTTATTACTCATTTTATATATTTATGGTTTGAGTTCTTCTGAGTTTGGGGCAATGATGAACAGTGTTGCTACAAACATTTTTATACAAATTTTTGTGTGATCATGAGTTGTCATTTCTTTAGGGTAAATACAGAGTCCCTGGGTGGTGTAAATGATCCATGTACTCAGCTGGTAATCAAATGCTTGCAGGTTTCAGTCCACGCAGAAGTACTCCATAGGTGATGAGCTTCCTAAAATTTAGTTATTGAACACCGTATGGAGCATAGTTCTCCCCTGACACACATAAAGGATAAGTTAGAACTGACTTGACAATTGGGAAGGTAAATACCCAGGAATATGGTTCTTAGATCATAAGTTGTTCGTTGTTATAAATTGCCATTTTATTATATAACTACCTGTGTAGGGTTTCCAAGGAACAACTAGTGGGTTTGAACCATCCATCTTGTGGTTAGAAGTCCAGTGCTTATCCTACAGTGGATAATAATATAGTGAGTGTATATTCAGTTTTATAAAAAAATTGCCAGACTGTGTTCTATAGTGGCTGCTCCACTCTGCATTTTCAGTTGCTCAAAATCCTCATCAACATGTATTGAATATATTTTATTTTTAACCAATAGGTGTGTTGTTGTTAGCTGTGGTGGAGTCAGTCCTTGAGTCACACTGGTCCCATGCACAAGGAGACTGGTCCATTGTGATCCAGGGTTTTTCATTGACTGAATTTTTGGAAGTAAAACTTCAGGCTTTTCTTCTTAGTGTGTATCAGTCTGGAATTCTACTGAAACAAAGCATCATTTGTTGTTGCTGAACTGCAAGGTAGGAGGTTCAAACTCACCATTTCCTGCTTGGAAACCCTACACAGGGTCACTATGAGTCAGAACCAACAAGAAATGCTGTGGAGTTGGTTCTGACTCATAGTGACCCTGTATAGGGTTTCCAAAGCTTTAAATCTTGACAGGAGGAGAAAGTCTCAACTTTCTCCCCAAGAATGGCTGTTGGGTTTGAAATGCTAACACGGTGGTTCTCAATCCATTGCTTGTCCTACAGAACCACTAAACACGCATATGGCATGATGCTATTGTTGAGTCGTTTGTCACTGAAAAATGGGTGGTGGCTGTGCTTGAGGTTCATTGAGCAGTAATCAAACTAGAGTCTTCTGCATGGAAGGCCAAAATTTTACCACTGAGCCACTACTGATCCCCATAGGTGTGCTGCTGTTACTGTTGTTGTTAGGTGCCATCGAGTTGGTACTGAGCCATAGTGACCTTATGCACAGCAGAACGAAACACTGCCCGATCCTGGGTCAACTTCATTATTGTTGCCACGCTTGAGTCCATCAATGCTGCCACTTGGCCAATCCATCTCATTGGGGGTTTTCCTCTTTTGCTCTGACCGTCCACCTTAACAAACATGATATCCTTCTCTAGCGACTGCTCCCTCCTGAAAATATGTCTGAAGTATGAGAGACAAAATTTGGCCATCTTGGCCTCTAAGGAGCATTCTGGCTGCAAGTCTTCCAAAACGAGTCTATTGGTTCTTTTGGCAGCCTGTGGCACTTTCAATATTCTCCTCCAACACCATAACTCAAAAGCTTCGATTCTTCTAAGGTCTTCCTTATTCACTGTCCAGCTTTCACATGCATATGAGGTTATTGAAAATACCATGGCTTGGGTCAGGTGCACCTTAGTCCT
>NW_006408537.1:1220155-1220779 GCF_000296735.1 Chrysochloris asiatica
GTATCGTGCAGTGTTTTGTTCTGCTGTGCACAAGGTCGTTATGGGTCGGTACCAACTCGATGGCACCTAACAACAACAACAACAGCATTTAGGGATACTCTTTATAAGGACAACTTTGAAAGTTATAACTAACATATTAACAAAAAGACACAGTAAATACCACCACATTTATTAGTTTACTAGAATCCATAAATTCTATAAAGGAATATAGAGTTTCACCTTTGAAATAGATAAATCCTTTTTTTCTTTTAACTGAAGTTTCTGAGAGTGGGGAAAACTGAAATTCTCATACCATGCTAATGAAACTATTCATGGCACAACAATTCTTTATGGCAATTTAGCAATGTGTATCAAGGGGCTTAAAAATATGCTGTTGATTCAGTAATCCTATATGACTTTATCTCATAAAATCGACAAAGATACAGAAATGTGTACACCAATATGATTTTTCTGGCAATCACTAAATTCACATACTCACATATATACACATTCACACACAAATGAAAAGAAAAAAACTGAATCCCTAATGAGAAAACACAAACTAAATATATAATAAGGGACTTTTATAAATGAAATAATTTTAATAAATGGGAATTTTACAAAGTTGAAAAACTTATAAGAACA
>NW_006408537.1:1220879-1225879 GCF_000296735.1 Chrysochloris asiatica
GTCTTCCTTATTCACTGTCCAGCTTTCACATGCATATGAGGTTATTGAAAATACCATGGCTTGGGTCAGGTGCACCTTAGTCCTCAAGCTGACATCTTAGCTCTTCAACACTTTAACAAGGTCTTGTGCAGCAGATTTGCCTAATGCATTACGTTGTTATTTTTCTTGACTGCTGCTTCCGTGAGTGTTGTTGTTAGGCACTCTCAAGTCCGTTCCCACTCATAGCGACCCTATGCACAACAGAACCAAACACTGCCCAGTCCTGCGTTATTCTCACAGTAGTTACATTTGAGCCCATCGTTCTGCCACGGTGTTGATCCATCTCGTTGGGGGTCTTCCTCTTTTTTACTTTACCAAGCATAATGTCCATCTCCAGGAACTGATCCCTCCTGATAACATGTGTGGAGTAAGAGAGACAAAGTCTCACCATCCTAGTTTCTAAGGAGTATTCTGAATGTACTTCTTGCAACACAGATTTGTTTGTTCTGGCAGCCCAAGGTACTTTTAAGATTCTTCCCCAACACCATATGCTCAAAAGCATGGGATTCTTCTACAGTCTTTTTTATTCATTGTCCAACTTTCAAGTGCACATGTCGTTGTTATTGTTAAGTGCCATCGAGTCAGTTCCAACCCATAGCCACCCTGTATAGGGTTTCTGAGGAGCAGCTGGTGAGCTTGAACCGCCAACCTTGCAGTTCAAATGGCTTTGCAGTCTGGCGCATTAGCCTACAGCGCCACACCAGGATGCTATTGAAAATACCTTGGATTGGATCAGGAACACCTTAGTCTTCAGACTGACAGCTTTGCCCTTTAACACTTTAAAGAGGTCTTCTGCAGCATATTTGCCTAAGGCAATGTGTCACTTGCTGTCAAGTGTCATCACTTTGGTTCTGACTCTTAGTGACAAAGATTGAAAGAAAGAAGATCATGGAAGCAGAAAGCCTCATCTTACTTGGTTAGCCACAGACTGTGGCTCATAGTGCAGTGCTTATCACACGAATAGTCCACACTTTACAGGCACCTAGATCAGGATGTTAAGGAGTCCTGATAGTGTACTGTGTTATGTGTTGGGCTTTCAGTAGTAGTTCAATTTCACTAGCTGCTTCTTCATGGGAGAAAGATAAGGCTTTTTGCTCCCATAAGTATTTATAGTCTTGGAAAGTCCATACAGGGTGGCTATGAGTCAGAACTGACTCGATGGCACACATGGTGTTAAGAAATGTATCCAGAATGGTACAACCAATACACAATAAACTTTGGATTAGAATTCAGACTGCACTTACTCCCTCCACTATTCTATTATTAGTTACATGCTTCCTACCTTTGAGAGGCAAATAGGCCAAATATACAAAAATTGATTGACTTATAAGAGGAACAAGTGAATCAAATTCTATTTTGTATTTGATTCAACATTGAATTATTTATGACTTCAACCCTCATAAGTTTGATTGTTGGTCATGTATACTAATATTAATGTCCTGGTATGGCACTATAGGATAAGCAGTGGACTGCTAACTGCAAGGTTGGCAGTTCAAACCCATCAGCTGCTCCTCAGAAGCCCTATACAGACCAGGTCTCTATGGGTTGGAATGGACTCAATGGCACTTAAGAACAACATGTTAGCATTAGGAGTCCTGGGAGATGCAAGTGGTTAATCTGTTGGCTATTAACCCAAACATTGAAGGAGTGAGTGTACTCAGAGGCACCTCAGAAGAATGGTTGGTGGTTATATGCCGTGGAGTTGGTTCTGACTCATTGAGACCCAGTACAGGGTTTCCGGGGCTGTGAATCAGAGGAAAGTCCTGGTGATTTACTGACAAACAACCACCCATTGAAAACCCTGTGGAAGTGGAACCCTGGCACACAGTGGGGTCACTGTTAGTTGTAGTTAACTGGTTTATTTTTATATTAGTGTTGGCTCAACCTTGACTCCTAAGATTAAATGCAGGATGAGTTACTGTTAATCAAAGACTTAGAAATTCAAATTTACTGCGTCTGACTAAGGGGAAGGAATCCTGGTGTAGCAATGGACTATAGGACTATAGGATAAGCAATGGACCGAAAAGTGGGTTTGAACCACTAAGTCGGGAGCTCAAACTCACCAGCCACTACTTGGAAACCTTATGTAGGGTCGCTATGAGTCAGAACTGACTCAAAGGCACTTAACACAACAACAAGGGGAATAGGTCCTGGTGTGATGCTATAGGATAAGTGCTCAACTACTAACTGCAAGGTTGCTGGTTCAAACCCATCAACCACTCTTTGGAAAGCCTAGAGGGTGGCTAAGATTTAGAACCAATTCGATGACAGTTACCAACAAGGGTCAAATGTTGCCTAGTAATCAGAAAACTGGGTGGAAGTTTTGCAATTAGTTGTATGATGTTTCTGAACATTTTTAGGAGCATTAGTTTACTTCTTTAGTAAACAAAGGAAATAATGGCAAATGATCTTACATCTCCTTTAACAATCCCATATGGTTGGATTTTGCTGAGAGACATTTGTGACTAATGAAAGGCAAAAGAAAAATTCACAATATTTTTAAAATTGAAAGTAAAATGCAAAGAGGGAGTAAATTAGTTATATTTTTAATCCTTCCCTTCTATTGATATTGCCCCAAGTTCTTTTTTGTCTGGACAATTAATAGTGAAATCCTGGTGTGGTGCTAGGATAAGCACTGGACTGCTAACTGTGAGGTCAGTGGTTCAAGACCACCAGATACTCCTCAGAAACCCTATACAGGGTCACTGTGAGTCATAACTGACTCAACAGCACTTCATGACAACATTAGCGAAAGTATTCTATAATACATAACAAGAGAAATTCCTTCATGTGGGCAATTTATAAACCTTATTTTGATCTTTGGAATTCTGGTGTAGTGCTGTAGGATAAGTCAATTGAAAGGTTCACTTTTCAAACCCTCCAGTTGCTCCTCCGAAACCCTATACAGGGTCGCTATGAATGAGAACTGATTGTATGGCACTTAACAACAATAAAAACAACTTCAGTATTTTGTCAACACTGTTATTATTAAAAATGTTTCTTTCTTCTGTCAGTAGGTCTTGACTGTGTTTATTTTATTAATGATGATTGTATTTAATGATTTAATCTTCTATTGTTAATCACCTTGTACTTCTCTTCCATTTACTTACTTTTCATTTAATATTTATTGTACTATTACTGTAGTTTTTCTTCATATAAGCCAGTTTCTCAAATTATTTTCTCAGTATACAGATTGAATAAACATAGTGAAAGAATACAACCCTGGCACACACCTTTCCTAATTTTAAACCATTCAGTGTTCCCTTTTTCTATTCAAATGACCGCCTCTTGGTCCATGTACAGATTTCTCATAAGCACAATTAAGTGTTCCAGAATACTCATTCTTCACAATGTTGTCCATAGCTTGTCATAATCCACACAGTCAAAAGCCTTTGCATGTCAGTAAAGAACAGGTAAACATCTTTCTGGTATTCTCAGCTATAAGCCAAGATCCATCTGATGTCAGCAATGATAACCCTCATTCCATGTCCTCATCTGAACTGGCTTGGACCTCTGGCAATTCCCTGTCAATGTACTATTGCAACCGTTTTTGAATTATTTTTAGCAAAATTTTAGTTGCATGTGATACTAATGATATTGTCTGATGATTTCTGCATTCTGTTGGGTCACTCCTCTTTGGAATGGGCACAAATGTGAATCTCTTCCAATCAGTTGGCCAGGTAGTTGTTGTCCATATTTCTTGGCATACATGAGTGAGTGCCTTCAGTGTTTTATCAGTTTGTTGAAAGATTTCAATTTGTATCCCATCAATTCCCAGAGCCTTGTAATTTGCCAATGACTTCAGTGCACCTTAGACTTCTTCCTTCAGTATCATTGGCTCCTGATCATATGCTACCTCTTGAATTGGCTGACAATATTAAAAGTACCTTGGACCATCAAAACAGCAAATAAAACTGTGCTGGAAGAAGTACAGCCAGAAAGCTCCTTTGAAGTCAGTATGGACAGAGTTTGTTTCTCATACTTTGGACCTATTATCAGAAGGGAACAATCCCTGGAGAAGGACATCATTTTTGTAAAGTGGAGAGTCAGCAAAAAAGGGGATGAACCCCTATGAGATGGATTGGTACTGTGACAATAGCAATTGGCTCAATCATAGCGATGATTGTGAGGTTGGTGCAAAACCGGGCAGTGTTTCCTTCTGTTCTGCAGCAGATTGCTATGAGTCAGTACAAAATCAGCAGCACCTGGCAACAACAGTTATTGTCGTTATTGCTGTTGTTACTAAGTGCCATCGAGTCAGTTCTCACTCACAACTACAGGAGCCGGTACTATATTCAAACCACCGCTCTTATGGTTAGCTTTCTAGTGCTTAGAGTCGATATTAAAATATAAAAGGAAACCCATTGCAATTAAGCCCAACTCATAACAACCCCTGGTTTGCAACTGAGCACTGAACCATTGTGCAACCAGCCTTCTTCAGAGTAAATATTAGATCACAAATATTAGGGACAGGTAGATTCCTTTTCAAGGTTTCAGATGTTTATTCAAGGTTTACTTGATTTCAAAGACCTTTTCTCTACAACTTGTTATTTATTTCTAAGTTGAATGGGATTTGTGGAAAAGTCTGTTCCCTTTCTGGAAAGTCTGTAAGGAATTATATTGGCGTCTTGATATTTTTATTACATTTCATCTTATGTGACAAGCACCAGGAGATGGAAAAATACCATAGGCCAGTGATATTGATATTTATGATTAGGTATTCATATGCATTGCCCCTTGGAAGGCTACATAGGGTCACTGTGACTTAGAACTGACTTGTCAATTCTTAACAACAATAACAAATTCATATGTGTGGAGTCTTTGTGTGGCATTGTTGAATAAGCACTAGACTGCTAAAAGAAAGGTTAGTGGTTCAAACCTACCAGCTGTTCCTCAGAAACTCTTTGAGTCAGGACCGACTCCAGACTCCACAGCAATTAAGAAGAGCATTCATACATATT
>NW_006408537.1:1230879-1239097 GCF_000296735.1 Chrysochloris asiatica
TTAAAGCAAATTTTCTTATTTTAAATCCAGAGATTGGTCCCTCCTGACATGTCCAAAGTACAAGAGACAAAGTCTAACTGTCTTCGCGTCTAAGGACTGTTATGGTTGTGCGTCTTTTAAGATATATTTGTTTGTTCTTCTGGCAGTCCATGATACTTTCAATATTCTTAGGCAACACCATAATTCAAATGCATCAATTCTTCTATGGTTTTCCTTATTCATTGTCCAACTTTCACATGCTATGAAGTGATTGAAAATACCATGGATTGGGTCAAGTGCAACTTAGTCCTCAAACTGACATCTTTACTAAGATAAAGAAAGAAAAATGTCAAACAATGCAGTAGGTGGTCAATTAACGCTAGTTCTCTAATTGATCCAATATTACCCAGCTGGGTAGAACTGATCATACTTTAGGACTCTTCTGTTTCTAGAAGATGAGAAGAGAGACATTAAACTAAGAATTCTTCCTTCACAGGCTTTAAGGTATTCAAACAAGAAAGCTATTTCCCAAATCCTAATGAAAGCTTAACATTTTGCCAATAATGAATCTACAAGAAGTTGTTAACATATACTTTTAAAATAACATGCCTACATTCTTGGGTGATAATTTTTATGCCCCTCGACATTCATGTTTCAGGTTTTCATTCTTTTTGAAATTTTACTTTGAGTAGAGACAACTTTGAGTTCTGAAGCCCAAGATTAGGTTGTTTCTACTTAGTATCAGAGCACTTCACTTCATGTGAGAAATTGCTTTAAGCTGACACAAAAAGGCAGGGCTAAGACTCAAAAATACTTTACTCCAAAATTCTTTTTTATCATTCATCTTGAAAGATAAAAGGAGTTAAAAAAAATAAAAAGAAAACAATCCAAATAAACACCAAACAAGAAAGCACAATGTTGTTTTTGTTTTCCCAAGGGTTATTTTCTACAAAGAGCAGCACTTCACAACCTGCAGTGGTGACATTCAGAAAGCCTTCTTAGTCTTGACCTTTGATCACCAATTTTGGTGCTCATCTCAGAGATGCCAATAGTGCACACTGCTTTTCTCAGAGTTGTTGCAGCTCTCCAGGGACTGAGAAATGGTATCAAGTGACTGATGCTTCCAGAAGGTGCAGCAATGAGTTTTCACTTGACAGTTCCCTGCTACCATCTCAGGCACAAGACTGTAAGTGTGCTTGATAATGACACATTAAACTCACTTGCCAGTGATTACCATACTGGAGGAGGAACAAGATTAAAAACAAAGTAATAGCAACACAGAACTTATTCCAAAGGAAAGTGAAAAACAAAAATAAAACAGAAGTTTTGATCAGTGGAAGAATGACTACAATTGAAAAACTGCTTAAGATTGTATTTCCAAGATGATGCACTGGTGACAAACTGTTTTTCTCTCAAGTATTGTGCTCTTACTATGCCTAGAGTAATAAAGTAAATGGTGGGGAGTCTGCTGTTTCAGCAAAATATTGAATTAGGGGATTTAGAAAATTCTACTTACATGTTGATTCAAGTTTTTGAAAGCAAATTTTATTAATATTTAATTGTTGCTGACTCTGACTCATCATGGTGACGTATGTACAGAAACATTTCCTGATTCTGTGCCAACTTCACCATCACTGGTATGCTTAAGTCTATTGCAATCCATAGGAGTTTCATTGGCCAATTTTATGAAGTAGATTGCCAGACCTTTCTTCCTAGTTTGTTTTAATCTGAAAGCTTCACTGAAACCTATTCACCATGGATGACTTTGCTGGTGTTTGACACACTGATAGAATAGCTTCCAGCATCATAGCAACATTCATCACCGATGTCTAGCAATCAGACAGATGGGTATTAGTAACAGTTAATTGCTGTTGTTGCTTTTGTTAAGCACTGTCGAGTCAATTCTGATGCATAGTGACCCTATACAGAATTTTTAAGGAGTAGCTAGTGGGTTTCAACCACTGACCTTGTGATGAGAAGTCCAGTGCTTATCCTATAGAGTTCACCATGCCATAAACAATTAATAGCTTTCCTAATAGTTGTTGTTAGGTGTTGTCAAGTCATTTCTGACTCATAACGACCCTATGCACAAGAGAAAGAAATACTGCCTGGTTGTGCACCATCCATACAATTTTTGTTATGTTTAACCCCATTGTGTTGCCACTGTGTCAATTGATCTCACTGGGGACCTTTTTTTATCCTGACCCTCCACTCTTCCAAGCCTGTTGTCCTTCTCCAGGGACTCATCCCTTCTAACAACATGTTCAGAGTACAGAGAGATAGAGCTTCACTCTCCTCATCTTTAAGGAGCATTCTGGTTGTATTTCTTCCATTAGAATATGATTGTTCTTTAGGCACTCCATGGGACTTTCAATACTCTTCACCAAGATCACAATTCATATGCAACAATTCTTCTTTGGTCTTTCTTATTTAATGTCCAACTTTCATACTCATATGAAGCAATTGAAAATACCATGGCTTGAATCTGGCACACCTTCATCCTCAATATGACCATTTTGCTCTTTAACACTTCAAAGAGGCCTTTTGAAGCAGATTGTTGTTGTTAAGTACAGTGGAGTCAGTTCCGACTCATAGTGACCCTACAAAGGGTTTCCTAGACTGCAAACCCTTATGGGAGCAGAAAGCCTCATCTTTCTCCTGCGGAACAGCTGATAGTTTCGAACTGCCAACCTTGAGGTTAGCAGCCCAATTCGTAACCACTATGCTACCAGGAGTCCTGGTGTGGTGCTGTGGGTTAATGCGCCAGACTGCAAAGCTGCTTGAACTGCAAGGTCGGTGGTTCAAGCTCACCAGCTGCTGCTTGGAAACCCTATACAGTGTTGCAATGGGTCGGAATTGACTCGATGGCACTTGACAATAACATGCTTCCAGAGCCTAATGCAATATGTCATTGATTTATTGACTAATGCTTCTTTATGGTTTGATTGTGGATCCAAGAAAAATGAATTATTTGATAACTTCGGTATTTTCTCCACTTTTCTTGATGTTATTTACTGGTCCAGTTGTGAGGACCTTTGTTTTCTTTACATTGAAATGCAATCCATACAGAAGGCTGTAGTATTTGATTTTCATTGTTAAGTATTTCAAGTCCTCTTTTCTCCCAGCAAGTAAGTTGTATCATCTGCACATCGCATACTGTTATTGAATCTTTATAATAATAACAATAATATTTGTTGTCATTGTTAAGTGCCATCAGGCACTATTCATAGTGGCCCATTATAAGGTTTCAAAGGCTTTAAGAGTGAACATAGTAGTTTAGGAAGCCATCTAAAAAGTAGCAGTGGAGAGGATGGAGAGCCAGGGAAATATTGGGTCAGAGGAAGGAGAAAGGAGTGGGAATGTCCTCATTAGATGCTCCTGAGATGCTAATAACAATGACTTAAAACTATTCTGAGATTAAGTGGTAAGGAGTGGAAACTAAGATTTTTTTTTTGTTTTTTTTAAGTGCCATGGAATAGGATCCTACTCAAAGTAACCCTATATGGGGTTTCTAAGCAGTGGCTGATGGGTTTGAACCACGAACCTTTTGGTTAGTAGACTAATGCTTATCCTTTAGCACCACATCAAGATTCCAGGGTGAGAAATTTGTTGTTGTTAAGTGAGGTCCAATTAATAGCAACCCTGTATAGTTTTTCCAACAGAAGCTGAGGGGTTTGAACTGTGGACCTTTCAGTTACCAGTCCAGTGTTTATCCTGCAGTTTCATAGCAGGGTGAGGAATAGTGAGAGCCACATCCAGGTTACTAGATATTAACTACAAAAGAAATGGTCAGATTACATACAATAGCATTCATTTGTAAAATTCGCAGTGAGGGTGAAATGAGAACTAAAAGTATATTATTAAGACTTTGTTTATGCAGCACCTATCACATTTACCTATTTTATCTTAATCCATTTGCACTTAATGAAGCAATATTTTATTTTTTTAATAGAGCATTTTTAAGCTACCTGATAGTAAGTATCACCAAGCATTTACTGGTGGCGATTATGTGCTGTGGAGTCCATTCTGACTCATAGCGACCCTCTACAGGGTTTCTGAGGCTGTAAATCTTTACAGGAGCAGAAATCCTCAGTATTCTCCGGCAGAACAGCTGGTAGTTTCGAACAGCTGACCTTGAGATTCAAAGCCCGATTCATAACCACTATGCTACCAGAACTCCTAAGCATTTACTAGAACCAAAAAATCTCAGACTACAGCACAATCCAGTAGTAGTGGATTGGACTCTCCAGTGACTGGACCTGGAAAGTAGTCTCTTCTAACATAGTTGTTTTTCAAGCCAATTCTGACTCATAGCAGCCCCATGCGTGCAAAGCAGAAATACTTCACAGAGTTTTCAAGCTGTGACTTTTAGAAAGCAGATTACTAGATCTGTTTTCTAAGGTGCCTCTGTTGTTGTTAAGTGCTGTCGAGTCGGTTCCAACCCATAGCTACCCTGTATAGGGTATCCCAGGAGCAACTGGTGAGCTTGAACCGCCAACCCTGCAGTTCAAATGGCTTTGCAGTCTGGCACATTAACCCACAGCGCCACACCAGGACTCCAAGGTGCCTCTGGGGGAGTTCAAATCACCAACTTTTGGGCTAATAGTCTATTTTGCTTAACTGTTTGTGCCACCCAGAGATTCCAGGTAATTCTCATGATTGGATAAATTTAGGAAACACTGTACTAATAATAACAACATTATATCATAAAACTAATGTTTACATTATTAAATACATGTTTTAGGTATGGCTTTTAATCCAAGAATTAGAAGTTTTTTGTGTATGTACTGTGGCATATATTTCTTATGTCTTACATAGGACAAATAATAATGTCATATCAAAATGGGAGTGCATAATAAAACCATGCTATTTAGTTAAGTTTTACCTGTTAGAAACCTATATTATTAATCATATTAATTCATAATGGACCCTAGATCAATAGCCAAATAAAAAATAAGTTGGAAAATGCACTAGAAAATAAATGCACACATCAGTCCTGGTGTGAAGTTATAGGATAAACACTGGACTTACAACTGCAAGCTTGGCCATTCAAATCCACAAGCTGTCCTTGGAAACCAGATACTAGGTCTTTAAGAGTTAGAACTGACTGGAAGGAACGCAACAATAATAACATATCAAAACCCTTAAAAATTCAGTATCATAAGAACTATATTGCTTCCTGGTGTCTTTACATAGTCTATGCAAAAGTCTTCATGTGAATTACGAAGTAGTCTCAGAATCAACTAAGAGAAAAATCTTCTCAACAACAGGGCTGAAACAATTATGACAATGAGTCAATCTCTAAGTTTATTTGTAGCAGAAAAACAAGACTTGTTTTTCCCATAGTATCCAGATGCATGACTATGTTGACCTAAAGCCTTAGGTCAACCATGTGCAGCAAGTATGTTTTTTTCCACTTGCTCAGTAAATGAGGTTATCATTACTATTAGCACCTTTAAGCCTGAAGCAAACTTGTAATTCCCTGCGACATCAACATATGTGTTGAAAAATGAATGTTTTCATTCATTCATTTTTAACACATTTGTGTTCAGTGACTATTAATTTTCAGCATTTTTCCTGGCACTAGGAATACAGCTGGGGATAAAAGGCACAGTGTCTGTTCTCATGGAGGTCACGTTCTAGTGTAAGAGACAGATAATAAATAACTATATCAGTATATGTCCAAGCACTTAAAGAAGAAAATACAGGGTAAACAGGCAGAGGAAACATGGCGGCGAATTTAGGTGAGATCAGGGAAGACCTCTTCAAGAAGAAATTTCCAAGCATGAGAATGTGGAAACTTGGATATAGAGGGGGAAGTATCTTAACAGAATCCATAGACATATGTCTATGGGGATGAGACTGAACTTAGCATGGAGTGGGGTAAGCCACATGGAGAAAGGAGGACATTTAGGAGTTAAAAACAATTGTTAACATCTATATGGTAATTGCTGCACTTCAGATTGTTTGTAACTATTTTATAGATTTGGCTCACAGAATGCCTGCAACAATCTCTTAAGTGAGTGTTGCTGTTATCCCCATTTTAAAGAGGAGGTGCCTGAGGTGGAGAGAAGTAAAATCATTTGCTTAGGGTTATGTGGCTAAATTTACATAGCCTGCAAGAATAATAATGGGGATCTGATGGGTTCAAATTCATTTCTGTATCCTTTCTTCTTCACTACACTTTGCTTACAGAGCAAGTTGACACATAAAGGAATAAGACATAAGATACTGTTTAGGAAACATCTTATTTCTCTAGCCTTACTGTTAGGAAGAAACTTTATTTTTCTAGTGGATTTCCCAACTTATTTTTTATTGGGCTATTGATCTAGGGTCCATGACCTAGGTGCTCTACAGACAGAATTTATGTATTGATTTAGCCTAAAAGACACATCGCTGGAGTACATGATTTCTGAGGTTATTGTGGTGGGCCAGACATGCATGCTTCACCTAGAGCCATTTCTTTGATCCCTTTTGGGGATGATGCACTCTCCCTTGTCAGTCTTGATGCTGGCAGCACTTAGAAAAGCATCTACAGACACAGCTGCCATGAACAGATCTCCTACACCAAAGATTCCCTCAGTTGCATTTTCACAGGGAAAACAATGTACTGTTTGTGTATATTTCTTATTGATCCCAAGTGTCATTTAGAGAGATTCATGAGTACTTTATGATTTTTTTTTTTTTTTTGAGATAACTAGAATCTACTACTTGAAAAGCAAATATGAAAATATTGTTGATGGTAGGATACTGGAGTGCAAGGGTTGGTGAAGGATAGAGATTGTGATGAAGATTGTGATTGAGATTTCTTCTAGGAAATCTCACACCAAGAAAGGAGAAGAAAGAAGTTGAAAATGAAGGGACAAGATAGAAGTTAGGATAATGGGAGGAACTTCTATCTGTTGCTTAATATTGTATAATGAAATGTAGAATGGAAACTGGTAGATTTGGTGTCTATTCCCAATACTTTGACTAACCAATTGCTAGTGCTCTATCAGATCATCTGGATGTGTGGGATGACTAGAGCTGTGACCATATGCAAGATAATTCATCAATTCATCTATTTATGCCTCAGTTTTTTCACCTCTAAAATGGCAATGAAAATAGTATCTACTTCATTGTTAAGTTGTTAAGTGCCACCAGTTCATAATGGCCCTGTGTAGGGTTTCTAAGGAGCAGCTGGTGAGTTTGGACTGCCAGTCTTGTGATTCAAAACGACCTTGTGGCCCAGTGCTTATTCTTCAGTGCCACATCAAGATTCCAGGGCTGTTGTAAAAATTAACTAATTAATACATGTACAGACATAGCATGCTGTTGTTAAGTGTTGCCAAGTCAATTCCTACTCATAGCAACCCTGTTACAGGGCTTATAAGGAGTGGTTGGTGGGTTTAACCACCAACTTTGTGATTAGCAGTCCAGTGCTTATCCTACAGTACGACACCAGGACTTAAAGACATAGCATAGACTGACAAATTGTAAATATTCAATAAACATCAGCTGAGTCCTGGTGTGGCACTGTAGGATAAGCAGTGAAGTGCTAACTACAAGGCTTTCAGTTCAAACCCACAAGTTGCTCATTGGAAACCCTATGCAGTGTTGCTATGAATCAGAGCTGACTCAACGACACTTGACAACAGCAGCAACAATATTATTATCATTAATTTTCATTTTTTTGGAACTTTTCATTGTGACTTGAGTGAAGGTTTACAGTGAAGATTATCAGTTTTATATCCACTTTGTTTCAGCTTAGTGATTACAATCCCTTCCAGGTAACAAGAGTTATGCCCTTTCTCCCTGTGGCTCTTATTTCCTTTCCACCTTCCTTCCCATCCGTTCTCAACTTTGTCTTTAGGTGCATGTTGCCTTTTTGATCTTTAATGGTAAGCAAAACTTACTAGTATTGTCCTCCCTGCTTGGCTGAAAATCGGTCCATGATGGTGAGTTCCATTCCAGACCTAAAGGGTGGCAGGGGTCAGTCTCAGTTTCTCCAGTCTCTTTCTTACAAGTAAGTTAAAAAATTACCAGTAATTTTTTTTTTTTTTTTACTGTAGTTTTGAGTACTGTAGTTTTGAGTATTGTTCCACATTTTCTCCCACTCTATCCAGGATCTTTTCAGAATAGTTGGTAGTTCAATTAGTAGTTTAAGCACCATCTAGTTCTTCTGGTCTCAGAGTCTTGGAGACTGATGTTCATATGTTCCATTAGTCCATTGGACTCATTGATTCCAAGCATCTTCAAT
>NW_006408537.1:1241046-1267647 GCF_000296735.1 Chrysochloris asiatica
AGGTCTCATTTTCTCATACAGAAGAATGGACTTCTAATTTTATAAATTCATAATTTCCTCGCACATAAGATATTGTTCAAGGACCATATAATCTTATGGTCCTTGCACAATTTTCTCAGAAGTATTTTTCTAAAGCCTTCACCTCTCTCCTTGTTCTTTAATAGTAACAGGTTTCAAAAGGTATGACTTCCCATTGCCTACAGAAGAAAGCCAAAATTACTTATGATGCTGATGTTAAGTGTCATCTGTTAGGCTCTGACTCATAATGACCATGCATGAAGCTTCTGAGGCTTTAAATCTTTGTGGAAACAGAAAGCCTGATCGTTCTTCCGAGGAATGGCTGGTGGGCTCGAATTGCAAATTTTATGGTTCACAGTCCAGTGCTTATCCTATGGAGCCACCACACTCCCCAAATTACTTATACATACATTCAAAAGTTTTAGCAATCCAAGATAAGTTAAAATGTCTAATCCTATTTCAACATGTATTCACACAGCCTACTTACCATAAAGATAGAACCACTTCCTCTTTCTTATACATGCTTTGGATGTCTTAACTAGACTTTGACTTTATTTCTACTGACTTTCAGATTCTCTCCTTAACTCAGCTTCTCAAAATATGTCCTATCAAGACTCAGTTCAAATGTCAACAATTTTGTAAAAACATCCTTGTTCTTTCAAAGGGAAATGGTAATCATTTCCTTTTTTAAACTTCCCCAGTAATTATTCATGAAATAAGCAATGGCTCTGTTATGAAAACAGTTGTTTCTTACCTTGTTTTATAGTCATGCTCATTTTATAAACTTCTGTGGTACATTAAAGATGAACACAAATTGTTTCACACTCTTGCCATTAAGAGATGGGGTTTCTGCCCCTTCTCTTTGAAACCAGGTGGTTTCTGTGATTGTTTGACCAACAGAATGTGTTGGAAGCATATTGTGCAAGTTTCTGGGTCTAAGGCTTAAGAGATTTGTAGACATACTATATCTGGAACATTCAATCTGGGTAAAGATAGTTGCCAAATAGTCCTATTCTATGATGCCATTATAAGTCCCAATGTGGTGCTGTAGGATAAGCACTAGACCATTAGATCAGTTTGAACTACAAGGTGTCAGTTCAAATCCACCAGTCACTCCTCAGAAACCCTATACAGAGTGGCTATGAGTCAGAATCAACTTGACAGCACTTAACAAGAATAACAGCATGATATCATGATGGAGGCACTCTGTTGACGATTCTAGCCCAGCTTCTTTATCCAGCCATGTCTTCCAAGGTTCCTGACATGTGGATACTGCATGGCTTCAAGGGAACTCTGTCTAGCCCACATAAATGAATAACCTAGATGAGAACTGTCTGAATTTGTGATCGGCAACTTATGAGATAAGAAAATGGTTGTCAATTCCATAGCAAGATAGCAGAGTAGGCAGACACACTGAACAGACTGTGCAACAAATACATGGGAAAACAAGTGAAACAGATATAAATGGTGATCCTGGAACCCTGAGCTTCCGAGGATAGGACAGAGAGGTGGACTGAGCTACCAACTGAAAAGAAAACTGAATAGGAGCAGGGAAAGAGAAGGAAAAAAGGCAGACTGTGGGTTGGTATGGAGTGGCATGGCCATCTTGAGCTGTTTCAAGCAACTATTGATACAACAGCCTGAAGACACATAAAGTGACTGGAGGTTGTTAGAAAGGAGTTGCGGTTCTTCTTTGTTAAGTCTCCTCTTGGTAACTAGAGGTGTGGCCAGTTCACACCCTTGCCAAACTAGTGCCCTATGATACCACCTCTTGTGCAGCCTCTATTCTATGTAGCATGCTACCCTTTCTTCTGGAGGCATGGGAACCTGCTCTCAAATGTGCTATAATAACAATGAACAGAGAAACTGTTTACACACTTCCAGTCTTTATTACATCCACTAGAAGATAGGTAGTAAGTGTCTGAGAGTCATCAATTAAATATAAATACAATAACACAATAATGTGTTAGAGAAATAGACTATATCAAAATATAAAAAGAAACAAGATAGAGTACCTCAAAGAAGTGATCAAAATACAGAGTAAGAAAATATAATACCAGAAACGGTATCGGACCTACTTGATAAGGAATTTAAAAGAATGATATTTAGGTACCTTCAATGGATTGAGAGAAAGGTTGAGGAAAGTCAGTGGAATACAGACAAAAATTTTGGACCATTCAGGAAAACACTACAAGAACACTGGAAACTAAATGAAAAATTGGAAACCATTCAAAAACAATTATTAGAAAGTCGGAAGATTAATATCAAGACTTCATAAATGATAATATGTTGAATGAGCAAAAAAGTAGAATTGAATCAAAGGAAAGCCAAATTTCTGAGATTGAAGACAAATCTCTCAAAATTCTGCTGAATATTGAGGGGAGGGAGGAAGTGAGGGAAATAGCCAACAAAGAATCATATAGCCAGAAAAATAAATGAAAATTAAAAGAATTTTTAAAAACCAGACCAGCCTTATATAAAGTACTAAAGGAGTTCTTTGGACAGAGAATCACCTACAGGGGACAGCAACCTGAGATTAACATGCATGTCAATATCACTCAGAACTCAAGCCAAATATAGAAGTATTCAAAGTAAAACAAATCTATAAGATTGAAAATAAGGAGCCAGAGAACCAGAGATACCAGTTTGCAACAACAACAACCGAAAAACCCATAAAGTAAAAAGAGGGAATAAGCACTTACGGAACTTCCAAATGAAAAGGAAATCAAACCAATTTCAAGAAAAAAATACAATAAATAAAAATAAACTTAACTCTAATCATAAGGATCTCTGGTACCATGGTGGTTACGAGTTAGACTGCTAACCTCAAGGTCTAAATTACCAGTCAATCCATGGGGGAAAGATGAGGCTTTCTGCTCCTGTAAAGATTTACAGCCTCAGAAACCCTATACATAGTCACTATGAGTCAGAACTGACTCCATGGCACACTACCACCACCATCACCAAAACCATAAAACTAAAGTGATCTTTATCTCTAGCTCTAGCCCAACAGTGACACCAGGCCTAGCCACAACCCTAACAACAAAAAGAAAATGTTGACCTTCTCTGAAAGGGATAACATTAGCAAGTCCCTGATAAAGAATAAGAAAATTTGGAACAAAACTCAAAATCATAAAAAAGACCAGGCTGGCTGATCAGATAGAGACTAGTGGAGTGCCCATACCTGTTTCAACCCTTCAGGTCTGGAACTAAACTCATCCTTGTGACTCAATTTTCATCCTTGTCACTGCAATACTTACATAGGGTGAAAACATTAGTGAGGTACATATACCATAGAATGGACAATCACTTAAGGTCAAAAGGGCAACATTTACCCAAGGAACAAAGTTCAGAGACATTGGAAAATCGATGGAATAGAAACAGAAACACAGAGAGGAAGTGGGTCAAGTGATGTTGTATTCAGGGATTGTAACCATTTATAAAAAATAAAGTATACGATTTGTTGAATGTAAAACTGATGATGCACTCTAATCCCTTACTCAATTAACAATGAAACACTTTTTAAAAACAAGTGCGTAGAACTAGCTGGAGGCTATATCAAGAAACAAAAGCTTCAGATTCATATTTTGATACTTGTGTTTAATGAAGATTTCTATCATTTTATATTTTAAAAAAAGAAAGATTTTTAGAGTCTTTGTGGTAGTTTGTTTCGCAGCAATCCATAATGAGAACACCTTTATTCCTGGACTCTTGAGTTCTTTGACATCTGAAACTATCATATTCATCTATCTCCTTTGTATCTCCACAACAACTACTATGAGGTCCAGGCATTTGCACAAGTCTAGGTTCTTTGTTTGCACTGTCTTGAGAGTCTCAAGTGTGTGTATCTTCTTCCCTAACTCCCAAGGGAATGGTTGCACATTGGAAACACAATTTTTAAAGACTTCTAAAATCATGGAGTAGGACCCAGGCATTTGTATCATATAGCTATAGTTATATAGAAAAAAAATAGAGAGAAATGAAAAAGCAAGTGCTTTTAAAATTTATGTTTGAGAGAAGAAGTAGATGAATTAAAGCATTTCAATTTGATCTCATGGAAGTATGGAAAATTTCTTTTAAATTAGTAATCATGAAAGAATTACAGTTTTCTCTGAAATGTGGCTTTCCTCATTACAGGAGAAAATAGGAACTACATTTAAAATTAATAGGTGTAACTTTGCCACCAGTAAGGACTTATGGACTATCTATTGTGTGTTTTATGCTATCTGGAGTACAGTTAGAGTCCAGATAAAATATCTACTATGCTGACCCTGTCCTCAAGGTGCTTATAATCATGTCTAATAAACTATGTTGTTGTTAAGTGCCATCGAGTCAGTTCTGACCCACAAAAACCTTGTATAGGGTTTCCGAGGAGCGGTTGGTGAGTTTTACTTCCAACCTTGCAGTTCAAACTGACTTTGCATCCAGTACATTAAGCCGCAGCGCCACACCAGGACTCTAATAAACCATAACATACATGACTCAATAAAATCAGAATGTAGTCCTTTGCTAAGTTGAGTGATGCAAAACATTGAAAGAGTTCAGAGGAAGCGATATAATGAAGTATAAAATAGTCAAAGAAATATATGATGGGTAGAATTTGACCAAAGAAAGGGGCTGGCAGGCAAAGAAAACATGTAAAAGAAACCAAAGAAGCAATGTAGACCTGGACTGTTTTGTTTGAAAGCAGCAAAGAGACCAGCTTAAGTATGTACGTGCTGAGGAGAAGGAAGAAATGAGGTTGAGGGGGTCACCTGGAAGATAATTAAGTACAAGATCTCATAAGAGCTTTCAAGTATCTTCTGAAAATACAGTGTTATAGTTCTAATTGTCTAAGATTTTGAATAGCACATAAACCTTTTCATTCCATATCACTTAAGCAAACGTGTGGTTTTGTACAGGCAAGCTAACCATATCTGAGAATGGATTTTCAACTTTTTCTGCTCGACCATTAATTTGACCTTCTGTCCAAAGAAACTGTCTCATGTAAGCACTGTCCCCTCCAGGACTGGATCAGAGGACAGATGACAAAGCAATTAGTTAGTAGACATCAGTTGGTTACCAGTCATCAGCCCAGTCACTAGCAAGCTTTCCAAGTGTGGTACAAAGACCTCTGGGACCCTGTACCTTAGGGAGGTAATCTAGGAACTCAGGATTCATGAAGGGAAAGAATTTCTTCACTGTGAAATATTCTAGATAGTAAGGGAGAGAACGGGGGTGCCTATTCAACTTCAAATGTGTATCTCAAAATGTGCTTTTCTGTGACTCTTTCTGACCAAGCAATAATTGGTCTTCACATATCAGTTCTAGTCTTATTGTTGATAAATGCTGTTGAGTCAGTTCCAACCCATAATGACTCTTTATAGGTTTTCCGTGGAGCAGCTGGTGAGTTTAAACCACTGATCTTGCTGTTCAAACAGACCTTCAGGTTGAGTGCTTACCCAATGGTGCCACATCAGTTAGCTAACAACTGCCAATTATGCTAGCATAAGCTAGTATGAAGTATACTTATGTATACTTGATTGTTTTTATGTGTGTTTAAGGCCTACTTTTGCTGAAGCTAGAGTAATGAGCAAAACAGATAGGAGTTCTACCTTCATGTCATTTGCTTATTTCATCCGAGGAATAAGACATTTGTTGTTAAGTGCCATTGGGTTCATTCGGACATATAGGCTATAAATTTTTTGCAGAAGCAGAAAGCCTTATCTTTTTCTGGTGTATCAACTGCTGGGCTCAAGCCACCAACTTTGTGATTTGCAGTCCAATGCTTATCTTGCAGAGCCACCACACTCTCATTAGACATTTAGTAGCTAATTATTTAATTATAAATTTGATAAGTGATTTAGAAAAGCATAGGGTATTAATGAGGTTTTCCAAGAGGGAGAGAATGTTCAGGTCACAGCAATTCAAAAATATGGATGCATATGAAAGTTAATATATAAATATAAATAAATGAACATTCTGATTTCATAGCTCAGTCTCAAAAAGAAGGAGAACTGTGTATTTGTGTAGATGAGGTCAGAGGGAAGGATAAATACATAAGACTTTCTGTAGGGCCCTTTGGGACATGGCAATGCCACCTTCTTTGGTGATCGATGTCTGCATTGCAGTAAGCTAATGGACCCTTTCCCAAAATGTCTATGCTTTTTAAGGAGCAAAGAGAGCTAACATGCTTTCAAAAATCTGCCAGCAACAAGGATTAAAACAGAAAAGTATTTCTGGTCAAATGAATTAATTTTAAAATTCAATTAACCAAAACATATGATCCTAATAGTATTTTGGTTAAATGGCATTGAAAGGATTCACTTCAAGGTATTGGTTCTCTGGAGAACGTGAGTAATTCCAGGTTTATGGGAAGATTAGGGTTTTCCTTTTTATTATAATTTGATAATCCTATTTCCAAAGGAACAATACTTTATATAAAGAAGTTAAAGGATTTCACAACTATTAATGCTTGCCTGTAAAGTGAATATTCTGTTGGCTTCAGGAAGGATTCATTGTCAAGGTTCGGCTCTAGAGTACTATCTGTGGAATTCACAGCTAAAAATCTAATATAGTCTCTAAAGGAAGGGTTTCATTAGTTACTAAAGTATAGTTTTGACGGACTTTAATTCATGCATTGCATAACATGTTTTAGGTGCCGTCGAGTTGGTACCAAGTTATAGCAACCTTTTGCACAACACAGCCTGGTTCTGCGCCAACCTCACAATTGTGCTATGTTTGAGCCCATTGCTGCTGCCACTGTGCCAATCCATCTATTTGGGTAGCCTTCCTGTTTTTCACTGACCCTCCACTTTACCAAGCATGAAGAGGACTTAAAATACTTACTGATGAAGATCAAAGGCCACGACCTTCAGCATGGGTTACACCTCAAAGCAAAGAAAACAAAAATCCTCACCACTGAACCAATAAATAACATCAAGATAAATGGAGAAAATATTGAACTTGTCAGAGACTTCATTTTGCTTGAATCAACCATCAACATTCATGGAAGCAGCAGTCAAGAAATCAAATGACATATTGCATTAGGCAAATCTGTTGCACAAGACCTCATTAAAGTGTTGAAGTGCAAAGATGTCAGTTTGGTATTTTCGATAAGCTCATATGCAAACGAAAGTTGAAGAATGAATAAAGCAAACCATAGAAGGAATTGGTGTATTTGAGTTATGGTGTTGAGGAGAAAATTAAACATACATAAAATGTAGGCATAATTTATAGATAAGGGGCAATGCAAATCTTCAAAGTAAATATTAAAATTGGCTGTTGCCCTGAGGCACACCTCTTATGACTTGGATCACATTAGCCATATTTTGGAAAAAAAACAAAAACAGTAACTTTTGAGTTTGTCTGTGTGATCTTCTGTATCCTTTCTTTCCAGTCCATTTACTCATCCATATTCACTCTATTTCATTAGGCTTTAGAAAAAAGGTCTGTTCCCTTCACAATGCATTCGTTTCCTGGAGTTGCTATAACATTTTATATTGACACAAGTTTGGTGGCTTATTATGGCAGAAATCTATTTTTTTTTTCACAGTTCTAGAGATCAGAACTGTGAAAAAAATAGATTTCTGCTGTAATAAGACACCCACGGGAAAAATATGAGGGTTTCTGCTCCCTAAGATTTACAGCCTCGGAAACCCGGTACAGGGTCACTATGAATCGGAACCGACTCCACGACACATAACAACAACAACAACAAGAGATCAGAAGTCCAAAATCAAGTTGTCAGTAGAATCACACTCCCTCTGAAGACTTCAGGGCGGATCTCAGGTCTTGCTTCTTTCTGCTTCTGCTGGTTTCCAGCATTCTTTGTCATGTGTATCACTCCGAGAGATTTCTGCCTCCGTCTTCACCTCACCTCTTATCTTCTGTGTCTTCTCATAAGTATTCTGTCCATTCTTATTCTCTTATAAAAATATTTGTGATGTCATTTAAGACCCATTGAAGATGATCCAAGGAAACTGGTGTCACTATAAATTAGGCATTGGGCTACCAAATATAAGGCCAGTTGTTCAAACCTACCAGCTGCTTTGTGGGAGAAGGAAGAGACTAGCTGTTCCAATGAAGATTTAGTCTCGGAAACCCTATCTAGGGTCACTGAGTTTATGTTTTTTTGGAGATAATCTATCTAAAATTATTGCCTCCTCCCAAGAGCCTTAATTTAATGACATCTGTGAAGACTCTTTTCCCAATAAAGTCACATACACAGGTTCCAGAGATTTGATGTGGATATCTTTGGGTAGCCATTTTCAGCCTATAATACACATTATCAGAATTTGACAGTCTTGCATGTGGCTAAGTCTGTATTTTCTACAAGAATATAAGCTTCTAGATGATGAAGAGTAATGTAGGTTTGAATTCTTTATAATATCTTCTACAGTTTTGCATACATAATTGAGACTTACCTAGTTCCTGTTAATTTGTAGTAAAGCTATGAAATAATAGTAGATAATATGGGGAAAAAATGTTAACTGCCTAGGATCAATAGAAAAGTTGTGTATAATCATAAGCCCAAGAAAGTGTTGCTGGTTTGGTGATTCACATGAGAGTATCAATACCAACACATGCCAAAAATGATGTTTGGGGATCCTAAAATCCAAATAATCTAACCTAGTTATCCTCTCTTTGGTTTTGTTGCCTCTCCCTGTTCCTCAACTACTGGCCATAGTCTTGGATCTTCTGCCCTTTATTTATCACCACTAGGTTCCCCACCATTGACACTTTCTTATCATGACTCCTTAGCTGCTTAGATTTCATGAGTTAATATAATAAACTAATCTTTCAGAAAGTCTCACTGAATAATCAATATCATTAAGAATGTCCATATATCATATGCTTTTAAACGGAGATCATATTGAAATGATTGTACTCTAGCATTGAAATGGGGATTCAGAGGCTCATGGTAGGGGGTGACTTAAATGACTTTCCTAATATCTCATGTCTAGGAAGTGGTATAGAATCCTGGTGTGGCACTGTAGGATAAGCACTTGATTGTAAACTGAAAAGTTGGCAGCTCAAACTCACCAGCCAGTATGCAGATACTCTATAAGGGTCATTATGAGTCCTGAATTTCTCAATGGCACTTAATTACAACAACAACACTACAACTTCCAACTCATCAGCGCTTTAGAAGGTGACACTAACCTTGTCCCATACTTGGTCACATTTGGATCCATGTGTGGGACTGGCCCTGCTCCTAAATTTGGGGGCATTTAATTTACTCTAACTCACATCAATTTCCTCTTTCGTTTAGTAGATTTAAATTTGAATTGCTCATGACTGTTGGCTTCTCTGGGGGCAGGGAAAGGGAATGAAGTTTGATCTCTTCTGTCAGTGGTGAGGACCTTTATTTTCTCCATCTTCTTCTTAATCTTGGAATTTAGGAGCACAAAAGGGAAACTCTTAAAAGTCCATTTTATGACATTTTTCCTCTTTCAGTCATATAATTTTAAGAATGCCTCAACCAATTTATTTATTCCAAAAAAGTAGTAGAAAATTCCCTTCTGGACTTATTTTCCATGTGCTGAATTTGAGCCTGAAGCACATTTTTACTGCTGGAAATAGGGGGTTATAATGAAAATGCTGACACAACCTCAACTATAGAGGTGCTAGCAGGCTCTGCTACAATAAATAATGTGGGAAATATTTTGCACTTCAAGGCAATTACATGTTCAGCCATCTTTAGGATAGCTGGCCCATGAAGGGTAAGGATTAGGTTTCTGTGACAAGTGTAAAAGACCCATGACTCATGAATGCCGGAAGGCATGAATGAATTACAAGAGCTGGGTGAAAGGCACATAAACACCTATGGTAGGTAAAAAACATTCTGTTTATTTGCAGATGAAAAGGATGGCAAAATCCAGCCAGGGCATTTCCGCCAGTTTGGGATTTGATCAACAAATTTGGAGGTACTGAATGTCAGGCAGTGCTCTCTATGAACTCAGTGGGCACTGAGGCATACATCTGAAAGCCAATTTTTATTCTTGACCTCTCCTTCCTATAAATATGTTTTCATTGGGCAGTAAAATGATGATTTATGTTCTCAGAAGGATGAGGGTGTCAATGTGCGTACAGCTAAGATGGTAACATGGCCTGAGGGACACTGAAGATAGTGACAGAACACTCACTAACTCCTTTCCTCTGCTCAGGCTCCTGGCAGGCCCTGTCTTGTCTTTCCAACACAACAGTCTTTCTTTCTTCCATAGGTGAGAATAACGGCACTGGTTCAGGTGCCTTTCCCTTGGGCTAATCACCTGTAAGTACAGGAAGTTTGCTTTTACTTCTCTTCTTCCTTAAGTGACTTACACAAACATGGGGGTACAGTAATTAATTCAGTTGTATGAGTACCAGACCCCACCTTTCACCCCATGTCTGGGTTTGTGCTCCGTAACAGGATTTAGCATACTCGTTTGCCACTGCTCGTTTCCTTTAGACTATAAGCTTCATGAGTCTAGGGATTGTTTCGTGTTGTCATGGCTGTACTTTCCAAGCTTAGCACATGAACTGGCATGTGATTGATGATCTGCAAGTATGTTAATTAAATGAAGAGGTGAGTGGCCACGATGGGTTAAGCTAGGGCATATGTTTATTAATTTTGCAGATCCTGTGCTTGCTCTTACGTGCAGGCATGAATTTAGTCATTTTGGCATTACCGAGTCCCACTTCTTGCTGTAGATGAGTTACCATTGTACACAGGTTAAGAGAGTGAATCATCACTATATAATCTAACATGATCAGGCTGCATGGACTAGAGAAAAAGTTGGCAAAAGGAAGGAGTGATATGCTTTACATGTATCAATTATTGACTCTACTACTGTATTGTCTTCTAGTGAGTTCCAACTCATAGCGACCTTGTATGGTTTCCAAGGAGCAGCTGGTGGGTTTAAACTGCCAACCTTAAGCTGACCAGTGTTTGTCCTATACACTATATCAAGACTCTGTTTTACTGTGTAGATACTTAGAATAATATTAAACCTTTTATTGTTACTTGCCCATTCATTTATTCATTCTCTCCAAATAATCATCAGTTGTAACATCTACATATTTATAACTTGTCTAATACCTCTTACAGAATTTGTTTTATCTGGAGAGTTACTGAATAGGACTTAGTACAGCAAATGTAAAAGAAGCATGTTTTAAAGTTGAATTACTTGGGATTGAATTCAAGTCTTGCAAGTATAAGCACTTCATTCTCAAAGTATAAGTAGCATAAATACTACCAATGCAAAGAAGAGAGATTTCTGATCATTGACCATATTCTTTAATGTTTCTGATAAGAATCCCCACTTCAGTTTCCAATATCCCTAATAAGAGAACAGACAGAGACTGCATTTCATCTGTGTGTATGTGAGGGTATGTAGAGTTGTCAGAAACCTTAGAGAAAATAAGATTCGGTGGCTTCCAACAACAAAAAAAATGTTTTCTTCTGTGTGTTACCTTGGGTCATCCAGCTTCTGGGACTTTTTTCAATCTGAACCATGCAGGTGGAAGCCAAACTGGCTGATCTCTCATAAGAGCCACTTTGTGCACAAGCTTGTTCATTTTGTGAAAGAAGAGAAAGCCTCCTTTGCACCACAAATTTACATTGATTCTATTTTAAAAGTTAACATGGGTAGGTGCTGTAGCCTAGGTTTGAATATTGTTTGATGAAATGATTGCCAAATCATGACTTTCAATACAGACTTCTTGAAAAATATATCTTTTGATAACAGAAAACCTAGTGAATTGAATAATTTTAAACCTACCCTTCTTCTGTCTGAGCTAGGAGTAGATACCTTTATAAATACTGTATTTAATTTTTGATTAATAAAATACTTGAGATCGAGTCACAATATTTCAAATAGGTCTTCTTAAAATATTTGCAAGGCTATATTGAGTAACATGTTGAATTACATGTATTATTATACACATATACATTTTTCATTCCTAGACGAAGCCATGATTATTCAAGAAATTTAAAATAACATGGACTAATTTATTATCACTGGTTATAAAGACTTTAACAGGGTGCACTGAACATTATGTTAGCATTGATGTGTCAATCTTCTAGTTGAAGGACGGCACGTCTAAATCCCAGAACAGCCTTAATTAACAGAAAATAATTAGCATCATTTCCCCAGCAGAGAATATGAGACTTTTTTTCCCCTCCAACAGAATCCATTGATTGATAATTAAGGAGGAGTTAGTTGTAATAAAACTCCCAGTATTGCAATTTCTAATTGGCCTTTCAGGACATTTTATAGTTACAGTTACTTTGTTCCAGGCATTCTCTGCCTTTTGAAGAGTTTTAATAAGAATCTTTCTTCTCTAACACCAAGGCTCTGCAGGTGATGAAGGAGGCAGAGGTGGTGGCACACTGGAGCACTTTAGTATCAGATGGGCAAAGTGGCAGCTGGAGAGCTTTTCATTTCCTTTTAAGTCTTGTGGACACCACACGTCTCTCCTTCAGGGCTTAACTTGTTCATGAGCCAAATAGGATCAGTCCAAGTATCTCTCTCTGCAGGATGTGTTCTGCAGTCTAGGACCCTTTTTGTAGCAGGAGACCCTATAATAAGTTTCTATCAAAGGATTTTGTTTGCTTTTTTATTTTTCACACTGAGAAACCTGCCTCTTTCTATGTAGTACACAAATCCATGCTTATCTCTCTTTTAAACATTCACATCTTTTTCTGAAGACTTAGGCACCATAACTACCTCCCATCACACTACCTCTACCTCTTCTTTCTTCCTAATTTTTCTTTGCCTACTCTTTTGTATGGAGGACATGATTGTGTGTATTTTATAAGCATATCATAGAAAAATTGGAAAATACATTAAACCACAAAGAAGAAAATAAAAATATATTCTACTAAGTATACCTTAATACAATGACTATAATTTTGGTGTTTTTTTTCTATGTAGTTTTCTACACAATCCAGTACATGAAATTTTTAAAGAAACATGCATTTTTAAAAGCTCAGCTTTGTTTTCCTCTAAGCCAGCAAAATCTGGCTTATTTTTGACTGAACTCAAGTTTACAAATCGTGCTGCTAACCTCAAGATTGGCAGTTCAAAACTATCAGCCATTTCGTGGGAGAAAGGTGAGGCTTTTGGGATTGACTCCACAGTACATAACCACCACCACCAAAGTAGGAATTTGCAGCTCAGTTTTGTTCCTTGGTACACATTTGATTGAGTATAAGAACCCCACTTTCTTTCAAATAAGATTTTTATTTATTTATTGTGTGTTTGTTTTCAGTTGGGATGTGAAAATGAAATTAACTTAGAAATTCTCATTAATATATTAATATATAATATATAATGAGATGAGTCTGGTAATATATAATATATAATGAGATGAGTCTGGTAATATACAATGTAACATTATCATAAGAGAATGTATGATATTACTTCATAACAATAATTAGTAAATAGTTGTTACTTGTTTCAACTCAAAAAACATACATGTGGCATAATACAAACAAATTACAAGTAAAGGATTATTTCATTGACTTTTGAAAAGATAATAATCCATCCATAGGCAGCATCTCAAAATTTCTTTTAGGTGTTTGATAGTATGTTTGATGATACAGCAATTTAGATGTTCAATTTAAAAGTAACAATAAGAAACTTCTTGTTGTTGTTGTTATTAAGTACCATCGAGTCATTTCCGACCCATAGTGACCCTGTATAGCGTTTCCAAGGAGCAGCTGGTGAGCTTCAACTGCTGACCTTGTAGTTCAAATGGCTTTGCAGTCTGGAGCATTAACCCACAGCGAAACTAGGAACTTTAAAAATCAGGAAACGTATGAATAGACAAATGTAATAAATATATTCACTAAATGTACTTCGTACATTCCATGTTCTGATTTTCAATGGATGTTTACAACTGTTTCTCTTCATTTTGAGTTGTTCCCCATCAGCAAATGAAGGTTCTGTGGACTTCTCTCCCACGAGTCTAACTCCATTCATGTCATCATGGTCAACTCTACTTTGAGGAGGCATCTTTTTCCCAGTCGCATTTTGAGTGCCTTCCAACCTGAGTGGCTCATTTTCCAGCACTGTATCTGACAGTGTTTCTCTGCTATTCATAGAGTTTTCAGTGGATTCAGAAGTAATTTGTCACTCTTTCTTCCTAGTCTGTCTTTGTCTGGAAGCTCATCTGAAACCTGTCCACCATGGGTGATCCTGCTGGTTATTTAAAATACCAGTGGCAGAGTCCTCAGAATCACAGCAACTCAATCCACCACAGCACGGCAGACAGATGAGTGGTGGCCGTTTGGTTTTATGGCGAAACTTTAAATTTTAAATTTCGATATCAATCCTGATACAATCAAGATGTTCCCTCCCAGGATGGCGGCTCTGGGAATAGCTGAGCGTCTTCAATTAGAAAACAATGGATTTCTTGATTCTCCTACAAATTCCCCTAGCTGCAAGCTCTCCAATCCTCCAAATATTCCTTTATATGTGTTTTAGAGTTCCAGCACCATCCCCTGAGCCTGGCTCAGTATTCTATGTTGTTATTGACGGAGCTCCTCACTGCACATCTACCCGATCCACCATCTTGATTGAGGAAGATTAAAAAAAAAACACACACCAAAAAACAATCTTTAATGAACAAAACGAGTGTAAATTGCTACAATTTGAGGAACTTGACCTATACATATGGATGTAGCAGCTAAAAACACAAAGTGAGAGGGAAAGAATCTTCAAATACAAAATCAATCCTATCCTCTCTGTATACAGGGTAGATAGGAATAGGCAACTTAGGCATTAGCTCCCTAAAATGGTTGGTTGGTTGGTTGGTTATAGGCTGTGGAGTCGGTTCCGACTCATAACAACCCTGTACAGGGTTTCTGAGGCTGTAAATCTTTACAGGAGCAGAAAGCCTCATCTTTCTCCTGTGGAACAGCTGGTAATTTGAAACTGCTGACCTTGTGGTTTGCAGCCCGATTCATAACCACTAGACTGCCAGAGTTCCATTAAGGCATGGAGTTACTGATTTACCAGTTTTCAAGAGGGTTTAGTTTAAGAACTTGAGGTGGAAGATAGAGTCCCTACTGAATAGTTTTCATCTTGTCTAGATGAGTCTGGTAAAAAGAAATGGGGATAAGATTCTTATGATTCAATAGTAATTGTTATCATGACTAATTTTGACTATCACAACTGTAAAGGTAGAAGTTTTGTAATAAAAATGGGGGAGTAGGAGTCAGTACTGACTCTATGGCACCTAACAACAATGAAGTTAATCTTACAGCCCAGAAACAGAGAACCCTAGGACCATCAGGAAAGAACAGCACAAGCAGAGTGAGGGCCCCTATCCAGAGAAGCAATAACACCAGATGGAGACAGAGATGAAGACATGGAGAGAGGGAGCAGCTGAGGACTCTGGACTCATGGAAAGAGAGGGACTGGGTGCTAGAGGCCAGGAGGCAGGCTTGCAGAGTGTGCCCTTTGGTTGTTTAAATTATGATATATCCCTGAGTGTTTCTGTATACATATCCCCCAAAACAAAACAGGGAATGGACATAAATACTGTTGAATGATGATGCACAGAGGAGATTGCAATCATTGCAATAAAATGATTGTGTAAAGCTGATGTTCTCCCATGTAAACTATCACTTAGTTCACAATAAAAGCTTACCAAAAAAAAAGGACTTTGTGGTCCAATGCTTATCCTACAATGCCACACCAAAACTCCTAACAATAGTAGACTTACATAATATCTCATTACTTTTTTTGAAGTTATTAATATAATGTGTGATTACACACACACACAGAATACCTTAATACAGTATTGCATTCTTGTAAGTAAAAGTTGTGAAGTTTAAGCTGTTACACCTAAATGTTGTTTATACACGTTGAATGTGTGATATTACTGTCTTGAATTCTGAGTGATCTTCAGTTTGTGTTATTTATTCTGTTTTGGCTGACTCTCTTTTTACATTTGTTTCTACTTGGGAAAATATTTTGGACACATTGACAAAATTTTGCACATGACGGTCCTGGACCTGCCATATATTTGTTATGGTTACAGTATTAGGAAATCCCAAATCATATTGGTTTAAAAACTAAATTTTATTTAGTCTCATTTGAGTTTCTGGGAGTATGCAGCCCAACACTCATATAATGTTGCAGTTTTTCTTAAGTATTGTCTAGTCTGTTCCAACCCACAGTGACCCTATGTAGGGTTACCGAGGAGTGACTGGTGAGTTTGAACCACCAATCTTGCAGTTCAAACCAACCATATGGTCTAGTGCTTACGTACAGCACTACATACTAAATTCTCAGGGAGCTAAGCTTCTTTCAGCTTGACACTGTGTCATCCGTATGATCCTCATCCTCTTCCTACTGCCAGGGATGGCAGTGTCTCCATTCAGCAGGATGGGTAAAAGGATGGAGAACAAGGGGAACTGTATATAATTTTATCACTTAAAGAAAGGTCTTTTCCTCTTACTATAAAAGAGCACTCTACTTATTTCCCATTAACTAAAACTTAGCCCCATAGATGACCCATAGATATCTCCAAGGGAGAAATGTCTCTGTTTTTGCTTGGAAGCTTATATCTAGCTAGAATTCTAAGATTGTAAGGGGAAAGGGAGGGTAAGTAATTGGGCAAGTAAATGCTTCAAAGAATTAAAGGAAAAGCCTTGTTTTAGATCAGGCTCCCCCCAAACAGAGCACAAGAATGTGTCCATGTCCATGTGCTAAGTCTGGGGAGTGCTCTCCAGAAAGACAAACAAACAAACAAAAAACAAAACAGGACAGCAGCTAGTAAAGACTGTATTTTTACTTCAGTTCCTCATTCAGGGAGTTCTTAAACATTAACCACAGAATCTGTTATACTAGAAACAAAGGAGAAGGGTCTTTGGAATCCCATCCCAGTGATTCATTGGTCACAAATGACAGTTTAAAATTTTTTAAAATTAATTAAAAGTTAGTCTCATCTTTCCCACATTCGGTGATGGAGTTTCTTTGTTCTTAAGAATCATAGTGCCTGATATCTCAGAAATTTGAGATGCTGCACCTCAATTATCTTATGATGTATATTTAGCTCATAATCTATTTAGACTATGCAAAAAATGTGAGGCACCAACCATTCCTCCTAAAGTTCTCTCTATTCACCTGGGTTCAATAATTTGTAACAACAGATACTCCAGACTCAGAAACCATAGTTATGGGGTTTATTAGAGAAGTTAACAGGTTATAATATAGGACCAGAGAATGTTTCAGGCATAGTTGTTCCAGTTAGCAGCTGATAAATGCCCACAGGACACCATACTCCACCATAAGCTTCAGCATGAAGGCATTAGGCTCTAGCTCGGTGGGTCAGCAAATCTAGGTCTCCCACTTAAGTGCCTAGAAGCACCCACTCTACAAGCAAATTTCTTACCCAAAATTACTCAGCATTACTTGCTTCATGGGCAGTGCAGCCAACTCCTCTTGTTTCATACTCTGGTTCTTGATTCTGCTGCTGTTGCTACTTCGCTGTGGCTCCTCTAACATCACAGCTTTCTGTCTCTGGATCGAGGAGGTTCAAAGTGCAGAGATCTAGGGATCACAAGAACATGCTCCACTCCTGGTTCTTCTTCTCTGATGATAGTGAGAACTTCCCTGCTGCTTCTGAGATCGGTAATGCTAAACCCATATTAAAGCTTCAAGTTTTTACAATTAAAATGAACTTTTCAAACCTTCACAGCTAAATCATGCCATCCTATCAGTATCTTCTTCCACCTTCTCTTAGCCAGACCCAGTAGGGCTAAAATGTTGTTTGATGTGAGTTAGAGACTTTGGCTAGAAGAGACATTAGATAATTTATGACTTCACAGACTAGCATCTGCACACACTTATCTTAAGAATGAACAAACAAATGATCTGCTATAAGAGTTCCAAAAACTGCTGCTGGCATGAAAATTTCTGAAACAGCTGATGATCTCTTGGGAAAAATAAGTATTTGTATACCTGAGTATATGGAGTGTTTTCATCTTACCTTCTTTTTTTAAAAAAAATTCTTTGCACTTGTTTGCTTGCTTCATCTTTGATGTTCACTTAAAAGGAAAAACTCAAATGCATTGTAACTGTTAGAATTTCTTCCCCTCGAAACAAAATATATATATAAAAAAAAGCTTCTTGTCCATAAGGCCATCAAAAATCAGCAGGAACATTTGGTGCAATCAATCTATTACAAACCAATTTTATAGCTATATAATGAGATCTAATTGCTGCTTTATTAGTCTGGCTAATATTAAAAGTGTCAGTAATTGCTTTGCATTTAAGTTGGTTTTCCAATTTAAATTGCATGACCAATACATTACCACTAACTTATGTACATTTATTTAATAGACTTTTCTTTGCTAGTCCACATTTATAAGATGCCCTCTTTTTTTTTTTTTTTAACTAGTTGAAATGGAAAAAGAAGAGAATTGAGGATAAAAGGCAATTTTATACAGTGAAAATTTATATTTTTTGATTGTGCAATACATCTTTCAATATTGTACATCTCGTTGGGGTTCATGTGGTCTGAGGTATCTTATTAGTCATTACCCAAACTGTACGCAAAATAAAAGTTGAGCAAATGGATTGTTTTGCTGAGGTGGTGGTGGTTATGTGCCATGGAGTCAGTTCTGACCCATAGCGACCCTGTACAGGGTTTCTGAGACTGTAACTCTTTACGGCAGCAGAAAGCCTCACCTTTCTCCCATGGAACAGCTAGTAGTTTAGAACTGCTGACTTTGAGGTTTGTAGCCTGATTCGTAATCACTATGCATCTTTTGCAAAATGCTATTAATAATTTTTTTAACTAGATTAGGCATTTCCAATCGATTTAATTCAATCAAATTAATAAATAGATGAAGCAATATTTAATAAAATAACTGTAATTGGCTATTGTGGGAATCAAACAACTCGTTTGTACAGTTACTGCAAAATGTTGTGGAAATATATAAAGTTCTCTGAGTACTAATCACCAGGTTCCATGATCATATCCTCTGGAAAAATATTTTCTCAAAATAATTTATTCCTAATTATTTGTTAGTGCACACTACTTGGAGGTAAACTAAATATGGTCCCTGTGGAAAACAACAGGAATCTAACACTTACTGTGGAGACAATTTTACATTTTATGGGCAGTTTCCTAAACTTCAAGGACTAAATAAAAATTAAACTGTACTTCAATTTGATCTTTTTCTTTGAAACGTATATGTTTCATTTTTATTATGATTGCGAAGAAATAGATGTATTGACTTTGTCAGTGTAAGTACAATGATGAGAGCATGTATTCTGTACTCAGACAGTATAGATTAATATCTTGGATCCTCCTCTTACAAGCTTGAATAGTTGAACAAGTTGAATAACCATTTTTGCCCCCTTCAGTTTTCCCACCTGTAAAATGGAGCTAACAATCAAACTTACTTTTAAAGTTTATTTTGAAGTTTGCATGAACTAAGATATCGTTGTTAAGTGTCATCAAGTTGGTTCCTACTCATATTGATTGGAATTGTATAGGGTTTCTGAACAGTGGGTTTGAACAACCAACCTTGTGGTTAGCAGTCCAGTGTTTACCTTACAGTACTGTATCAGGATTCTAAAGTAATAAGTAAACATTAATTATAGACACATTACTATTACTAATAATATTATTTTTGGTGTCTTGAAACAAAAGGGTAGCAAATAAGATAAATTAGAATGATTAATCTTCCATACTTTTTAGCTATTTACGTACAATTTCTATCACCACATGTTGTGGCAGTTTTGATCTGTGTCTGGTAGTCATTGTATTTGCAGCTTTAAGTGTAATTTAGGAATTTAGGAAGACTTTCAGAATGGCTTAAAATCAGGAAAGATGTGTGCCAGGGTTGTATCCTTTTCATCATAGTTATTTAACCAGTATGTTGTGCAAATAATCTGAGAAGCTAGATTGTATGAAGAAGAACATGGTGTCAGGATTGGAGGAAGACTCTCATTATCAACCTGTGATCTACAGATGACACAACCTTGCTTGCTAAAGATGACAAGAACTTGAAATGTGTACCAATGAGCATCAAATTCTGCTGACTTCAGTATGAATTACACTTTAATGTAAGCAAAATAAAATTCTCAAAAATGGACCAAAAAATAACATCATGATAAAAGAGAAAAGATTAAAGTTGGCAAAGACTTTATTTTGATTAAATCCACAATCAATGCTTGTGGAAGTAGCAATCAAGAAATCAAATGACATATTGCATAAGGCAGATCTGAAGCAAAAGACCTCCTTAAAGTATTCAAGAACAGTTTGAGGATTGAGACACACCTGACTTAAACCATGGTGCTTTCAATCACTCTGGATGCATGTGAAAGTTGGACAATGAATAAGGAAGCCCATAGAAGAATCAATTCATTTGAATTATTGCTGAAGAATATTGAAAGTAACATGGATTGTCAGAGAAATAAACAAATAGGTTTCAGAAGAAATACAGCCATAATGTCCCTTAGAAGTCAGGATGGCAAGACTTTGTCTCATAATTTGGACATTTTGTCAGGAGGGACCAGTCCCTGGAGAAGGCCATCATGCTTGATAAAGTGGAGGATCAATGAAAAAGAAGATGACTCTCCCCTACCCCCAACAACATGGCAACAACGACAAAAAAAAACAGTGGAAATAAAAATGGGCTCAAACTTAACAACAATTTTGTAGATGGTGATGGACAGGGCAGTGTCTGGTTCTGTTGTGCTTAGGGTTGCTAAGAGTCAGTACTGGCTAAATGACACCTAACAACAACAACAAGGAAGACTGATGGATATATTTTTTAAACTTTTTATTGTGAATTGAGTGAAGGTTTACAGACAATGTCAACACTTTTACATTCAACAAATCCCACACTTTGTTTTCATCTCAATGAATGGAATCCCCTCCATGCAACAACAGTTATCCCACTTCCTCCTTGTGGTTCCTAGGTCCATTCCACTCTTTTTTCCCATCCCTTCTCAACTTTATCCTCAGGTAAATGTTACCCTTTTGATTTCAAATGATTGACCGTTCCATGGTTAACATACTTGACTAGTGTTGTTGTTACCCTATATATCTATCTATTGCTTGGCTGAAATAGATCCATGAGGGTGAATTTCTTTTCAGACCTGAAGGGTAATCAAGGACTATAGTCGTATGTTCCTCAAATCTCTTTCTAAACAATAATCCTGGTCTTTAGTTAAATATATATATATATATATATAATTTTGTATTGTGGTCTACATATTTGCCCACTCTTCCAGGACTTCCTAATGTTATCCTTTTCAGGGCAATTGGCAGTGGTACTCATGCACCATCTAGTTCTTCTGGTTTCAGAGTCATGGAGACTGATGTTAATGTGTTCCGTTAGTCCACTGGACTAATTTATTCCAAGCATCTCCAATTCTCATTACTTGCTTTTCTTCTACACTACTCACCAAAGTAGGATGTAGAACATTGTCTTTGTAGACTATGTTATGCCAATTGACCATGGTATCCCTGAGACCCCCAGACCCAGCAACTCATTGCCTTGAGATATTTGATAATATCTCAGAACTTTCCATCATTTTGTCCACCATATGCTCTAACACACTCATAGGTGTGTTTGCAGCAAAGGTAAAAAATACCCATATACAAATATCCTCTTTCAAACCCTTACATATTTGTGAGTATGCTCCCACTTTTCTGCCCATACCTGTTCAGACTGTGCCCCTGTCCATGTATTTGATGAATATTGTTTGAGTAAATCAATGTTCAGACCTAAAATTTAGGGTTTGTTAAAGGAAACTTGGAATACCAGTTTTCAGATTTTTCTGCTGTAGTAGATTGTGCAAGTCAGAAGTCCTTCTTTACACTGAATCTCTCCTCAGTAGCTTTCTCTATTTGCCAACAAGAATTGCTGATTTCAGCAGAAATGATTGCTCTGATCCTGGAATTATAAATTTAAATGGAACAGTCAAAGAGAACAAGTATAAAATAATAAGGAGAAAGCATCCAAGATAGCAGAATAGGCAGGCACATTATTTAAAGCCTCTACTACAAAGATTTGAGAGGCCAAGTGAACTGGATATGGATGATAATCCTAGAACCCATAACTTCAAAGGAAAAGAAAAAAATAGAAGTAGATTAAACATTGACAAGAAAAGACTGAATGAAAATGGAATAAGAAGCAGTAATCTCAAACCATCACAGCACAACCAATTTGAGTTATTACAAAGTAGCATTCCAATCAAAGCAGGAACCATTTGCTCAGGACTGTACCAGAATCAACATTAGTGAGTGGTGACCAGCAGATATGATCTCCTTCCTTACTTTGCACAAACTCTCAGTGACTGGAGGGATAGCTCTCTCCCCAAACCCACCTGGCAATCAGTCAACACCCCAATGCTGCTTTTTAAAAATCTTTCTCTTTATTCTTCTTTCTTTCTCCCCATCCCTATTATTTCGTCGTCTTCCTTTCCTTTCCAACCCCCCCCCCCCTTCCCATACTCTTTTTCTCTTTTGGATCTCTCAGAGTATACATCACTCATCCCAACATGACACACACTGCCAGTAATACTTAAGTCTGTCTCTCCACAGTTGGAAGTGGACACACACACTCACTCAGAGTTAGCACTGTGTTCTCAGGTAGCCATGTTTGGCAAGTAACTCTTTCACCAATTCTATGCTGTGTTTTATTTTCTTCTTTTTAGTTCTTCCCTCTCCCCCACCCCATCCATTCTCTTTTCTTCTTCTTTCCTTGCCATTTTTCTTTATGTTTTGGATCCCACAAAGCCCTCTGCCTCCCATGCCATTAGCTGCAATGGTGAAGTAGGATGATCACTAGACTGCTAACCACAATGTCGGTGGCTCAAACCCACTAATCTACTCCTTGGAAACTCTATACAGGGTTGCTATGAGTTTGACTTACTCAATGGCACTTAACAACAACAACAACCCACACCCATCTCCAGTCAATGACGTGTGCTCTCAGAGTGAGTGCTGTGTTCCTGTGAGGCAAGCAGCCATGTTTCATGGCCAACACTTACTTTCTGCTGGAGTCATGGAATGGCACTGCAGGATGAGCCAAAAGGTCGGTAGTTCAAACCCACCAGCCATTCCTCAGAAACCCTATACAAGGTCACTATGAGTCAGAACCAACTCGATGGTACTTCACAACAACAACAAATGCTGCTGTAAAACATTTTTCTTTTTCTAACTTTTCCTTTCCTGCTTTTGTTTTTCTCTTCTTTCTTTCCCTCTTCTTCCTGCTCCTTTTTTTCTTTTTTGATCCCACTGAGCAGGTGGCCATTTCCTTCCTTCCTCTGTCAGAGTGCCCACCTCCACCCCTCTGTGGATGGCAGTACACATTGAGGAGTACGCTCTACATTTTAATTGTAGAGGTGTTTGGCAGCTAACAGTGCACCATTTTTGTTGGTGTTTTGTTGTTGTTGTTTCTTTTTTTTTTTTCACCTTTTTTCTTAGCCCTTTCTTCTTCCAACCTTATATTTTTCCTTTTATCTTTTTTTCTTCGCCACCCAATGGTCTTTTTTGAAATCCAATTGAACAATTGCTCCATCCACTGCCAACTTCAGGTTCCATATTGCCGTGCCCTAGCCCTCCACATCTACCAGTGCATGCTCCTATGCAGTGAGCACCATTTCTACCAAAGCCATATCCAGCAGCTAGTGCCAGTGCTGAGCCAATTATTTCTCTTCTTTTTTCGTTTTTTTTTTCTTTTCTTTCTTCCTTTTCTTTCTTTCTTTTTTCCTTTTCTTTCTACCCTCTTATTTTTGTTTTTGTTTGTTTTTGCTTTCCTTTCCCACTTTTTTTTTCTATATTTCCCTAGCACTTGGGAGTCAGATAACCTACACAGCCTTACCCACCACACCTGTCACCCCACCCACTGGACAATTGCTACCATCCACTCCAACACCATTCAATCGATGACAGGTAGCAGTCACGATCCACCAAGTTTACACTTCAAAGTTATGCACAATCAGGGATCACAGACTTATGCTTGCCCACTATTGCATTCATGAGAGACAGTTGGTGAGCACCCCAATGTTGTGAAACTAGTGATTAGAGGAACAAATCTGCCCTGTTGTCCAGGTACAAGGGCACTTCCAAAAAGTTTATGGATAAATTGATTTTTAAAATGTTTGAATTTTCCCATGAACTTTTAAAAAGTCCCCCCATAGTAAAACAAAACCAAATAGAAAATAAGATGAAATTTTTAAAAATGCAATAAAAAAAGTAATACAATAAAACCATAATGTCTAAGTCAACAGATAATTTCAAATCACATGTAAACACATACATACAAAAGAGAACAAATGGCTCAAACAACTAATCAAAATACAGTACCAGAGAATCTTCTGGGGGAAGAAATGCTATTGACTTGTTTGATAAGAATTTTTTAAGAATTATATTGTTACTTTCAAAAGATTGAGAAAAGTTTCTATGAAACCACAGATAAAATTGACAGACACATACACAAAATTCTAGAAGAATTCAACAAAACTATGCAAGAACAAACTGATAAAAATAAATGGAAAACTAGAAATCATATAAAAATAGCAAACAGAAATTTAGAAGATAAGTAATAACATTTCAGAAATAATACATTGGAAGAACAAAGGAGTAGAATTGAACCACTAGAAGATAGGATTATAATTATTGTTGTTTGGTGCCATTGTGTTGATTCTAACGCACAGCAACTTTATGAACAACAGAACGAAACACTGCCTGGTCCTGTACCATGCTCACAATCATTGTTACCCTGCAGCCAATTGTTGTTGCCACTGTGCCAAGCCATCTCATTGGGGGTCTTCCTCTTTAGTGCTGACCCTAAATTTTACCTAGCATGATGTCTTTCTTATGGAATTGGTCCTCCTGATAAAATGTTCGAAATCTGAGAGATGAAGTCTCACCATGCTGACTTCTAAGGAGCATTCTGTCTGTACTTCTTCCAACATAGATTTGTTTGTTTTTCTAGCAGTTCATGGTACTTTTAGTATTCTTCTACAACTTCATAATTTAAATGTATCAATTCTTATACGGTCTTCTTTATTTACTGTCCAGCTTTCATGGTATTTTTGAAAATACCTAGGTTTATGTCAGGCACAATTTAGCACTCAAACTAATATCTTTGCTCTTGAATACTTTAAAGAGGTCTTGTGCAGCAGATTTGCCTTGATTTACATGAGAGTTGATAGTGGATCCAAGCATAATGAAGTCTTTGACAACTTCAATCTTTTCTCCATTCATCATTTTGTTATTTATTGATCCCTAGTGAAGATTTTTGTTTTCTTTATTTTGAGGTGCAACTCAGACTGAAGGCTGTGGTCTTCAGTAAGTGTTCTAAGTCCTCTCAACTTTCAGCAAGCAAGGTTGTATCATCTGCGTATCACAAATTGTTAATGAATCTTTCTCCAGTCCTGATGCCATGTTCTTCTTCATATAATCCACTTTCTCTGGTTATTTGCTCCATGTACAGGCTAAATAAGTATGGTTAAAACATATAACCCTGACACACCTTTCCTAATTTTACACCATTCAGTGTCCATTTGTTCTCTTTGAACGACTGCCTCTTGGTCTATGTACCGGTTTCTCATGAGCATAGTTAACTATACTGGAATATACAGTCTCTGCAACATTGTCCATAGCTTGTTATGATCCACAGTTGAAAGCCTTTGCATAGTCTATAAAGCACAGGCAAACATCTTTCTGATATTCTCTACTTTCAGCCAAATTCCATCTGATATCAGCCATGATATCTTTCATTCCTCATCCTTCTCTGAATCCAGCTTGAATTTCTGGCAGTTCCTGTCAATGCACTGTTGCAGCCATTTTTGAATTGTCTTTAGCAAAACTTTACTTGGATATGATATTAATGATATTGTCTGATGATTTCCACGTTTTTGCTGCAGTCACCTGATAAAATTCTGTCTTCAGCCCTTATTACCTCCATGTTGCAGCTTGAATGTCTTTTTAAAATACTAAATTAGTCTTAACAATTCCTTGTGCTGTTGGTAGCTGCCCATTTATCTTAGAATGAAGAAAACATGGCCAACAAAGCCTGCCCACTCCCACTGTCCTGGACCCCTTACCCTGCACTCTGTGTTCTCTGCTTACCCTGAAAAGCTCTGTTTCTTCCTCTCCAGGTATTATGCACATGCTATTTCCAGGAACTGCCTTCACTCCCCAAACCTTACCCCAATCTTTCTTTCTGACTTTTCTTCTCTCTTTTCCTAGTTCATATTTCTGAGTCCTTCAACTTTCTGCTTGCTTACTCAGTGAAGACTTTTCAGATTCTCACCCATAGATCAGGTGCTGCTTTTATACAGTCAATGAAGCAAAATTACAGCAGGGCATGTGATACGTTTATTTATGTTTCTTAGGGAGATTATTTAAATTAGCACTTGTCTGAAACAATAGGTTATAAAACCCCATGGCTATGGAAAAACCTTTCTTGTTTTGCTTACCATTTTATAACCATGAATTCTCAATGAGATAAGTATACATATTTATTAAATGTATATTTATTAAGTGGATAAAATGAATGGCTATATAAATTAAGAACCTGTCTTAGGCTGGGTTTTCTAGAGAAAGAAAACCAGTAAAGTTTATATATGTATA
>NW_006408537.1:1270382-1272326 GCF_000296735.1 Chrysochloris asiatica
AGGTGGGCAAATTCCAAGTTCATTGGTCAATGTTATGCTGGATGCATGTAGCTATAGGGCTGATGAACCAAGAATGGCAGGTCTGATGGCAGGCGGGCAGGCAGGCAGTTGGGAAGATAAGATGTCAGGCTGCTTACAACTGCTAGGATCAGAAGCCAATACAGCAAGACAGTGGCTCAAGTCTAAAGAACCAAAGGTAGGAGGATGAGTCAGATGCCAGATCCAGACCTAGCAGGAAGCACAGAAGCTTTTCTGTGTTCAATAGATTGGGAGCAGACAACTCCCCTGAGGATATTTCCTTTCAGTTGATTGGCTACTCATAACTAATCTCATTATGGGGGATTACTACATCTAATTGCCAAACCACTGTGAATCCTGGCCCTCAGGTTGACATAAAACCTTTATGATACCTGAACCAAAATGCATCACTGGGTAAATTTCCCAGTTATAATTGATTGATTGTTGTGCATTTTTGTGAAAATCACTTCATGCCATTGGGAATCAATTTCTGGCATGTGAAATAAGATGAGTGGGCTAGGTTTTTTTTTCTATTTCCAACATTCCACGAGACTGTGCTAACTCCTGCTGAAAATTATTCCTTAGATATTGGTCACAAATACATGATCATATTTGTGTGTCTGTGAGACGTAGGTCTGATGCAAGACTGTTACAAATACTTTTACAGTCATCATTGGTGTATTATTTATCATGACTTGAATGTGGCTGACACTCCCAAGAACGTGTATTTATGTGTTATATTTGCAAAACCCTGCACTGTATATACTTAGCAGTTTTAGGTATTCAATGATATTTGTTGATATAATGAATCAAGGCAGAGACTAAATTTATGTGTGGAATGGAGACTTAAGTTTGTAAGTACATAGTACACTCAAATTTTAGCATTACTGTCGTCTCTTACCCCAAATAGTAGTGACTGAAACCAATATGAGAGTTTACAAGATCAATATTTTTCATTTTTTTCCTATTCTGGTCTTCTAACTGCCTTTATTATTAAAAAAGGCCACAGAAAAGAAAGAAGAAAGGTTACAACTTAACACTTGACAACCCAGGTAATTAGATTCATTCCACCTCAACTCCTTCAGCAGCTGGGTCTTCGGAGTCAATCAACAGGGAGACTCTAGGAAGAAAAGAGAAATTTTCAAAAAGTTACTTGGTTTCATGCAGGATTTTGAAAACAAGCACTGTGGGGCTTTTTTTGCTCCCCCCTGCTTGTTTTGGTCCTGGATCTCCCTCCAACATGCTGTGATGCCAGTAATTTGTTAACGCTCGTGCAGATCCTCAGCTCTGACTGAAGTTTTATATTTTGCACATGTTGGGTAGTAATTGGGGATTTGTATTTTCGACAGGGAAACTTATCTGAGTAGTGAGGTTTGATTCTCTTTTATGAAAGACTTTTTTTTTTCTTTCCCTGTTGTGATATCAGATTGGATTTTTAAAAGACTGGGTTTACCAGTCTAGGATCATGATTATGATTTTCATGTTGATTATTTATTACATTAAAAGGGACATATCAGGGTGCCACCCTGTAGAAGAAAGCATTTCAGGAACTATCAAGATGATGATGTTCTAGTTGTTGGTGTTGTAAAGTGCCATCAAGTCGATTCCGAGCCATAGCGACGCTGTAAAGGTTTTCAAGGAGCAGCTAGTGAGCTTGAACCGCCAACCTTGCAGTTTAAACGACTTTGTAGTCTGATGCATTAACCCACAGCGCCACACCAGTAGGGGCCCACAAATGAAAAGAAATTGACTTGTCTCCTTTGTAATCCTTATTTCAGAAAAAAAAGTATACTTAAAAATTGTCTACTTATCATGTCTTGCAAGAATTTAAGCTCCTTGAGTGGGTCAGAGTTTGTTAGGAATTCTAAGCATGTCCAAGCCATCAGTATTTCTTGTTGAGGCTTCCTCAGAGTGCTTGCCACCACT
>NW_006408537.1:1273156-1283343 GCF_000296735.1 Chrysochloris asiatica
CAAAGATTTCAGTTTGAGGACTAAGATGCACCTGACTCAAGCCAAGGTGTTTTTTTGTTTGTTTGTGTTTTTTACAGTTATGAGGTTTAATAGCTAAGTTAACAGGTTATAATTTGGGGTCAGAAATGCTTAGGGCACAGTTGCTCCAGTCAGGACAGCCTCTTCTCTGCCAATTTCATAGGCAGGCTTTTCTCTGCCTGGCCAATGTTATACATATTTTGTAGGACTCATGATGACTGCCCACAGGAAACATTACCATAAGTCTCATCCTTAAAGCCCTAGGCTCTAGCTCCATGTATCAGCAAACTTAGGTCCCCCAATTAAATACTTAGAGGCATCCCACTCTGAAAGCAAGCCTCCTGCCCAAAGTCACTCAGCTTTATTTGCACTGCATGCTGGGAAGCCCATTGCCCTGTCTGGTGTTTTGGATCTTTTGTTTTGTTTTAAGTTTTTATTGTGAATTGAGTGATAGTTTACATGGGAGAATATCAGCTTTACATTCACCCTATCGTATTTCGTTTCGTGGCAATAATTACAATCCCCTCTATGCATCATCATTTAACAGTATTTGCTTCTGTTCCCTCTGTGTTTTTGTTTGTTTGTTTGTTTGTTTGTTTGTTTGTTTTTGGCATGTTCACCGAAGCACTCAGGAATATTTAACCATTCAAACAACGAAAGGTATACCCTGCAAGCCTGTCCCCCAACTCCAGCTGTCAGCGTACAGCCCCTCTCCCTCCTTGAGTCCAGAGTCCCCAGTCACCCATCTCTCCACATCTTCATCTCTGTCTCCATTTATGGCATCAGTTCTCTGGATAGGGTCCTGCACTCCACTCTTCTCCCTTGACAGTCCCAGGGTCCTCCGCTCCTGTACAGCAAGATCATCCACTCCCTTCCTTTTGTTACAAAATGTCTAACTTTACATTTGCAACATCCACAATCAGTCCTGATAGCAATAAGTCATGGTATTTTCAATAGCCTCATATGCATATAGAAGTTGAACAATGACTAAGGAAGACCAAGAAGAATTTATGCATTTGAGTGATGGTATTGCAGAATAAAATTAAAAGCACCATGAACTGCTAGATGAATGCACGAATCTGTTAGAAGGCATATAGTCAGAATGCTCCTTAAAATCCAGGATGGACAGATTTCATCTCCCATATTTTGGACATATTATCAGGAGCAACCAGTCATTAGAGAAGGACATCATGCTTTGTAAATAGAAGATTGGCAAAGAAAAGGAAGACCCTTATGAGATAGATTGGCACAGTGGCAGCAACAGTGGGCTCAAGTATAATGAGGAATATGAGGATGGTGACGGATGGGGCAGTGTTTTATTTTGTTTTGCATAGGGTTGTTATAGGTTGGCACAGACCTAATAAAAACAGAGTCCCTGGGTGATACAAATAAGTAATATGTGGGGTCTCAAAAAGTTAGTGGGAAAAGTAGAATTGAAAGACACTGAAATTTTTCCATGAATTTTTTGAAGCATCCTCACATGTATGTTTGGCTAATTATGACAAGGTTGGCTTTTCAAGTTACCCACAAACTCCTCAGAAGAAAAGGCTGATGATCTATTTCTGAAAAATTCAGCCAGTGATAACTCTATGGAGCACAGTTTTACTCTGACAGACATCAGTTATGAAGAGTAGGATTTTTATTGTCTTAGCTAAAGGAATAGAACCTTGGTGGTAATAAACTACTAACCAAAATGTGAGTAGATGTAATCCAGCAGATATTCCAAGGGAGAAATGTAGCAGTCTACTGCTGATTGTTGTTGTCAAGTGTCGACAAGTTGATTCTGACTCATAGTGGCCCTGTATAGGTTTCTGAGTAGCTGGTGAGTTTGAACTGCCAATCTTTCAGTTCAAACAGATCTTGAGATACAGTGCTTATCCTACGGTGCTATACAAGGACTCCTAGGAAACCTATGGCGGGAAGTTCTACTCTGTTCTTTCCAGTGCACTATGAGTTGGAATTGACTTGGCAGCAGTGAAGTTTTGTTTTTTTGTTTTTTGGTTTTTTTTTGAGGGGTGATGGTGTCTAATGGAGGCTCTCAGAGAGGGGAAGTGCTAACCCATATGCCCTCCCCAATAAAAGCAAAGCATGAGATAAAGATTCTTGCCAAATTGATTTCTTTGAATACTGATATTAGTGAAGAGGACCGTGGAAGAGTGGAATGGGGGTAGGAAGGAAAGCCAAGACAAAGAAAATTGTTCTTACATTTAAAAAAATGGTAAAAAGAAAACTCTTTTACTTGCGTAATTAATATAATGTTTCTATGTACCATCTTCAACAGACCTGGTGATCATTTTGTCATTAGAAAATTTTGTGAAGTTTTATAAATACGTGTTAACAAAGTTTTTGTCAAGGTAAAATTACAAAAAGAAAACCTTCTTAAGTATTGAGATATTTACAAGGGGGCAAAATTATGAACACTTCTCAGACATTACCAACTATCATGACTGAATGAGTTGCTGGGCCTGAGGGCTCAGGACAATAATATCAGAAACAAAATGATCAATTGGCATGACATAGTCCACAAAGACATTATTCTATATCCTACTTTGTTTAATAGTTAATGGGATCTTAAAAACTCATAAGTTGCCATCTAAAGTGCAACTAATTGTCTCTCCCTCTTTGGAGGAAAGAAAGTGTGAGGAAAACTGAAGACACTTGGAATCAATTAGTCCAATGGACGGATGGAGCACATGAATATCAGTCTTCATGACCCTGAAACAAGAATCAGATGGTGCTTGACTACACTACCAACTGTTCTGAAAGGGAACGTGTTAGGAGGTTTTAGATTGAGCGGGAGAAAATGTGGAGCAAAACTCAAATTTTGAAAAAGACTGGGCTTACTGTTCAAGCTTACCAGCTACTCCTTGGAAACACTATACAGGGTCGCTATGGGTTGGAATCGACTCAACGGCACTTAACAACAACAAATGTTCAGAAAAAGATTATGGCCGTTGGTCACTTTTCAGGTCTGGAACAGAACTCATGCTCCTGGCTCACTTTACAGCCAAGCTGTTGATAGGTGGTATACGTTGTTAAGTGCTGTTGAGTAGGTCCCATTGTGAGCCTGAATAGGGTTTCTGAGAAGCAGCTGGTGAGCTTGAACCACTGACCTTGCAGTTTAAACGGCTTTGCAGTCTGGTGCATTAAGCCCTAGCGTCACACCAGGACTCTGGATAGTTGTATAGGGGGACCATAACAATAGTAAGGAATGCTTACCATGGAATGATCAACCTTTCATGATCATTGGAAGCATTTTACTAAGGAAAAAGTTCAGAAGGGTGGAGTGGAACCAAAAATCACAGGAAGAAAGTAAGATAACTGATGTTATATGGTTAAAGGGAGGGGACTGCATTCGTTGTAATGAAACAAAGTATATGATTTTTTTTTTAATGTAAAACTGATGACCTGATCTACAAACTTTCACTTAAGCCACAATAAAAAGTTTTTTAAAAAATGAATTGAGATATTTAGTGGCAACATTTGCATTTAAACAGAGGAAATACTACTTTTAGCGTATATATTTATCAGTATGTTTACAAAAAATTTTAATACTCATTATACTCCATTCTCCTAAGAGCCTAGCACCAGTCAGCTGTTTTAGTTTATAAATTTGGACCAATCCATTTTTTTTTCTTTAAAATGCCTCATTCTGTTGAAGCTTCAATTCAGAATGAACTCACCACATACTAGTTCCCAAGTATTAATGGATTTTTATTATATGGTATGCTAAAGAAAGAGATTGGGCAGTGTTTGCAGCCTTTTCAATTAGAAATCTGTTCCCCCAAATGATTTTCTTTCTGACAATTTTCTCTATTTTGTATTATAATCAATCAAGCTTGGAGCTAAGTTCAGTCTTTATTTAGTCTTCTTCCTCTAAAGCGAACATGTATAGCCAATTCTGTTGATCTTTAAAATCACTTGCCTCACAATATTGGTGAATATTAAACAAGAAATAAGAAGCAAGGAAATATAATGTTTTAGAACAGAAAATGATACATACTAAGTTGGTCCTATCTATCTATCTGGAGTCCTGATGTGGTGCTGAACAACTAAGCACTGCACAGCTAACTGGTAGTTCAAACCCACCAGTCACTCCTTGGAAACCCTAAACAGACCAACTCAACAGCACTTAACAACAATGACAACAGTATCTATCTATCTATCTATCTATCTATCTATCTATCTATCTATCTATCTATCTATCTACCTATCTGCCTATCTACTTTCATAACTACCTACATACTACCACCTTTCTATCTACCCATCTCCTTTATTATAGCAGGCACTATTATAATACCTTTTACAGTTAGCTCTTTGCTGAATTCCAGACCTTTTTCTTTTGTCTGAAGTACTGCAGGGGTGTTACAACTTGGATATCTGGCTACAATTATTCTCTTCTAGGCTGAGGATGAATTAGAAGAATTCAATATTTTCTGCAACTCAGCCCCAAAATGACATCTTGACCCATATTCCACAATGTGACTTGTCAATTAATTCTCAAGAGCCACAATGGCTGGGTGATCTAAATTGCTACCTCTCCGCATTTCCTATACATGATATTGGCAGCCTCTTGAGATATGACAGTTGTCATGTGGATGCTGACCAGGGATGAGACCAACTATGGCATTCCCCAGCGTACTCTGTGTGGTTACTCTCACTTCATTAATGACATTTTCAACTCTGATTGCCAGTTTGCCCTCTCAGGCTCCTGAGATGGAATGCTACACCTCTGAGATCTCATAATGGGTGCCACCACACATGAGTTTGTAGTCAATACCAAGGATGTGCTGAGTGTGGCATTCTCCTCTGACAATCAACAGCTTGTCTCTGGTTCACAAGATAAAACCGTAAAGCTGTGGAATACTCTGGATGTCTGCAAGTACACTGTTTTGGATGAGAGCCACTCAGAGTGAGTGGCTTGCATTCATTTTTCACCCAACAGCAGCAACCCCATCATTGTCTCCTGTGGCTGGGACAAGTTGGTCAACGTATAGAACCTGGCTAACTGAAAACCAACCACATTGGCCCCACAGGGTACCTGATCACTGACTGTCTCTCCAGATGACTCCCTCTGTGCTTTTGGAGGTAATGAGGTCCAGGTCATGCTCTGGGACTTCAACAAAGACAAGTATCTAAATTCCTTAGATGGTGGAGAGATCTCAATGCCCTATGTTTCATCCCCAATCACTACTGGCTCTGTGCTGCCATGGTTACTAGCATCAAGATCTGGAACTGGGAGGGCAAGATCATCATTGATGAATTGAAGCAGGAACTTATCAGCATGAGTAGCAAGGCAGAGCCACCCCAGTGTACCTCTCTGACTGTCTGCTGATGGTCAGACTGATTGATGGCTATACAGATAACCTGGTGCATGTATGGCAGGTGACCATTGGCACTCGGTAGAAGTTGATGGCAAAGTTTTAGAAATTAATAAACTGTTTCTTCTGACTTTCAAAAAAATAATTTTTTTTCTCTGTGAATTTAAAAGAAATATCTTAAAGGAAGTTTGGAGGAAATGGGCAGATGAACCAGCTAGTCTGATATACAAGACTAAAGACATAATACAGATATAGCGTTGTTAGTCCCCCAAAGTCACTTGCTGAATGGTTGTGGAATATCTAAACGAATCTCATACTGTGGGAACCAGATTCCTTTGATTGATCTTTTTGTCAAGACACCAGGGCGTGGTACCCACACGGGGAAGGGAAGGAAACTTATGCAGAGACTGAAACCAAGATCTGGAAATGAGAATGCTCACTTCCCTTGCTGCATCTCTTTGAAACACAGGGAAACTGAGCAAATGAATTACCAGGATTTGAAAAAAAAATTTACTTGTAGCTGATAAGTAAGCACAAGTTTAGTTGGTCCATCTACCTATTTAAAAATAAGAAATAGACAAATACCCAAACATATGCCTAATTTATATCCCAAACACACAAAACAATTGTGTTACTTTGCACACTCTTCAGCTGATAACAGTGCATTCACAGATTTGGATGTAAGCATGTTACCATTTAAAGGAGTGATGATTCTAGCACATTTTCATAAAAAGGAATGAGGCCAGATATTGTTACCCAGTAATCAGTAAATAAACTTCCTGATATTTCCCAACACAGCAAATTGTTTCAATTTGGAGGGGTGTGTGGAGAAGAGAATGGAGGTGACCTTATTCCTTCTGGTATACATACGTTCTTCATAAATTATTGTGCACCTTCTGGAAAAATAATGTTGATCACGCCTCGTTTTGAGTCAGAATGAGGAATTAGTGAGTGCTCTGAAATGCTCAGAAATGTTCCTGAATAGAACAACATTGTGAAGGCATAATGTCTAAGCACAAATATATGTGTGTGTGCGCGTGCGCGCATGTATACGAGAAGACTGCAGAATCTACAATATTTTTCAAACTCATAGGACCTTAGATATTAAAACAAGTATTTTCCTTTCAAAAGGGAAAAAGAGCCATTTCTGTCACTTGGTGGATGGGTAGCAGGCATTTGACATTTGGTAGTCCCAGTTTCTGCTTCAGAGTAAAACCATATTGAGTAAGATGACCCTCCTACCTTAAAGGTTATTTTTGCTTAACCGATTGCAGATTTTTAACCCTAGGTCACAGCATGAACTGGAAGAAGGATTTTAAAACCTATGCCCAACAATACAATCAGCTCCATTATGTGACTTGTTTCATGTTACATCCATGCTTTATTGAGTCCTACTCGGACACATTTGTTCTAAAGGGATTTGCGTGTTTGCTTGCTCCCTAAGAGGAGATGTACAATTCTGGGAAATACCAGAATTCTTTTTTTTCTCACTCTCTAAACTAAGGTTGTTATGTTATGTGCCGTGGAGTCAGTTCCGACTCATAGCGACCCTATACAGGGTTTCCGAGGCAGTAAATCTCTATGGGAGCAGAAAGCCTCATCTTTCTCCTGTGGAACAGCTGGTAGTTTCAAACTGCTGACTGTGAGATTAGCAGCCCGATTCGTAACCAGTACATTACCAGAGCTCTTTAAACTAAGATCTAAACTAAGATTTGTTGCTGTTGTTGTTAAGTGCCGTCGAGTCGATTCCGACCCATAGCGACCCTGTACAGGGTTTCAGAGGGTATAAATCTTTACGGGAGTAGAAAGCCTCATCTTTCTCCTGCGGAGCGGCTGGTAGTTTCGAACTGCTGACCTTAAGGTTCGCAGCCTGATTCGTAACCACTACGCTACCAAAGACAAAACAAAACAGAACACAAGATTGTAGAGTCCTGGTGTTTATGTAGGCTAAGACCGGACTGCTAACTGCCAGGTTGGTGGTTCAAACCCACCAGCTGCTCTTCAGAAACCCTATACGGTGTCACCATGAGTTGGAATCAACTTGATGGCACTTAACAACAACAAAATGTACTTGAGAAATTAAACCCTCACAGAGGAGTTAAACTTCTCTGTTCTCTAGCATCACTATGAATTAGAATGGATTCAAGGGCACACAAGATTCACTTAACATTGTGACTATGAAAATCAGGAAGCTATAGTATCTGGCTTCAAGGATTCACATTGTAGCAATATCATCAGAGACACACAATCCAAGAGCATGCCTGTATAATGTTGTTGTTAAATTTCTTAGAGTTGGTTGCAAAGAGAGGGCATCAAGAGAAGTAGATATTGTAATCAAGTCCTTTAGAATATTATGTGCTAGTACTAGATTGGTTAAGAGTGTTTCTAAATAAGGGAAGAATTTAATTTTACTCAAAATAAGCTTCAAGTGGAGAGGAAATGTTTTGACTTCACCAGTGTTTGCTCTTGAATAAACTCCATCTATCTGATCTTTAGATTTTCACTTGAACTAGAGCAGCTCTAAGGCATCCTGCAACTCTAATAATAGGCCATTTTAAGGGTTCTTCAAAAGTTCATGGAGAAATGGAATTAAAATGAATGAAGAACTTCCATAAATATTTTGAAGCCCCCTCATATACAGCTGGAGGAGAATATTGAAAGTGCCATGGGCTGCCAAAAGAACCAATAGATCTGTGTTGGAAGAAGTACAGCCAGAGTGTTCCTTGGAGGCCAAGATGGCCAAACTTCGTCTCTCATACTTTAGACACGTTGTCAGGAGGGACCAGTCGCTGGAGAAGGATATCATGTTTGGTAAGGTGGAGGGTCAGAGAAAAAGAGGAAGACCCCCAGCGAGATGGATAGGCAAAGTTGCAGCATCAATGTACTCAAGTGTGGCAACAATAGTGAGGTTGGCCCAGGACTGGGCAGTGGTTTGTTCTGCTGTGCATAAGGTCACTATGGGTCAGTACAGACTCAGTGGCACCTAACAACAACAACAACATATAGAGGGACATAATAGAAAATAGCTATATCACAGTGCAAAATAAAATATAATCAAATCTTAGATTCTAGAGTCAATGCCTGACTAAGAATCTCAGAGAACATTCACGGAAGACAAGTTGAACTTTGAATATTAAAACAACATGCTAATTCAAGAACATTACTCTACAATTTCCTGATGAGATACCATTCAGACAAAACATAGGTAATGCTAAAGTACCAAACTTTGAAATTTTTGCAAGATATGAATCAGCATTACTGATGTTCATTTTGAGGTTTTAGAAAGCATGACAATAATGATGTCACTAAATTGTGTGGCAAAGTCTATGTTTTTATACATACATCCTCTTATCTCTGCTACAGTCCCAATCTGGTGCCATGCATTAAACTGTAGGTAACTGATGAACTGAGAAGAGAAAGTTGCAACACGAAGCCTAGGGCATTTTTCCTTCCTGAGCATTGCACCATTGCTTTTGCATTGTTTTGCTCTTGTGAATTTCATGACTTTTTTTTTTTTTTTTAATTAAATCCTCCACCCTACCCCTGTTTAGAGCAAAAAGGGTTTGATAGATTCTTTAATACAAAGGAAGTTAGTGTGTTCTCATCCCATTTTATGTACACATCCACCTCAAATTAAAATGATCCAAAACTGCAAGAAGAGGAAAAAAAGTCACAATTGATTTTCATTTCTGGGACTCCAAAGTCAGCTTGAGCCATTACGTTGGCAGTTCAAGCTCACCAGCTGCTCCTTGGAAACCCTACAAAAGGTTGCTACTAGTCAGAACCAATTCCAAGGCACTTAACAAAACAACAGCAAGATATTTGGAAATATTCTCCACACTTACCTGGCCTGGCAATGCTAACCTAGCTTAGTCACTCTGCCTCAAAGGACATGTAAGGTGTTTGGGTAGGACCTGCATGGTATGAAATTGCTGACTCTTAACTCTGCTTTTTTCTCCAAATAACTAAGTTAGTTGTTCTACAATTTTGCTAAGGATTGAAATGAAGTTAACTAATTTCAGTTTTCAGAATGACCTTTCTCTTGAAAACTATGTAAACTGTTGGGCATTTCCAGTTTATGCATATCCAAGTGCACGGGATTGAAAGTTGGATGGTTAACCTCAAGGTCAGTGGTCCTAACCCACCATCCACTCCAAGGAAAAAGGAGTGGTAGTCTATTTCCATAACTATTTGTTGTTGTTGTTGTTAAGTGCCGTTGAGTCGGTTCCGACTCATAGCGACCCTGTACAGGGTTTCTGAGGCTGTAAATCTTTACTGGAGCAGAAAGCCTCATCTTTCTCCCGTGGAACAGCTGGTAGTTTCAAACTGCTGACCTTTTGGTTCGCAGCCCGATTCATAACCACTACGCTACCAGAGCTCCTTCCATAACTATTTACAGCCATAACTATTTACAGCCTTGGAACCCCATGCAGGCAATGCTCCTCTGCCCTACAGGGTTGCTATGAGTCACATTGAACAGAACAACCTTGGGTTTGGATTTGCTATCTGTCACTTCATTTTAGCGAGCAAGTGTGAAAAATGCCTGCAGATTGTAATCAGCAAATGTGAAACTTTGTCCTCAGCACCTATGCTCACATCTCTCATCTCCTCACATGACAGATAAAAATTACTCACTTTTCAGATTTATGTTTAAGCATGTCCTCTTTATGAAACCATCTGACCATTTTTCTCTTTCCAAGGATAAATTGCCCAACTCCTCGATTTGTGCCTCATATGCCATGCATATTTTGTTGTTGTTGTTAAGTGCTGTTCATACTTGTTGTTGTTGTTAGTTGCCATCGAGTTGGCACCAACTCATAGCAACCTTATGCACAGCAGAACAAAACA
>NW_006408537.1:1285523-1306072 GCF_000296735.1 Chrysochloris asiatica
CTTGTGCTGTCTAAAGAGGGTATTTGAAATGAACAAATCATTGGTTTTGCAGAATTCTATCATTCGTTCTCCAGCATCATTTCTATCACCAAGGCCATATTTTCCAACTATTGGTCCTTCCTCTTTGCTCCCGACCTTTGCATTCCAATCACCAGTAATGAGCAATACATCTTGATTGCATGTTTGATCAATTTCATATTTAAGAAGTTGGTAGAAATCTTCCATTTCATCCTCATTGGCTTTAGTGGTTGGTGCATAAATTTGAATAATAGTGGTATTAACAGGGCTTCCCTGTAGGCACATGGATATTATCCTATCACACATAGCATTGTACTTCATGACTGATCTGGATACGTTCTTTTTGATGATGAATGCAACACCATTCCTTTTTTAACGTCTTTTCAGTCAAATTTGGTTTTAGGTCTAATGGCTCCAACAAGCCCATGCAGTTTTGTGAACTAGAGGAGAGCAGGATGTCTTCCTAAACTCTGTTTTCTCTACTAAAAACTATAATTCCTGAAACATTTGTTGTTGCTGTTAAGTGCTGTTGAGTCAGTTCTGATTCATAGCGGTCCTGTATAGAATTACCAAATAGCGTGGGAAGCTTTAAACCACCAACCGTTCAGTTAGCAGTACAATGCTTATCCTACAGAGCCACACCTGAAACATAGTAGACAGCAAAGTTATTGAAAGAAGAAATAATTGAGTGAACGAAAACATTTGAATTCAGCCTCAACTCTCATACACCAGAGACCCAGTAAATATTTTGACCTAGATACTGTTCCTTCTTTCTCTTTACCATAGTAAGTATGAACAGCGTTTTAAAGTAGAAAGAGTAATGATGTGGTTGATAAGATCTGACAATCAGTTCATGAGATTTCATTTTAAACTGTTGTATGGTATTCACCCTAATGAACATTGTCTGCTTCTAAACTGTTATCTTGGACATTTAAACATTTGGCATGAAGCTGTTGCCATTGCTCACAATAATAGTCTTGGAACTTCTTTCCCAGAATTGCTTTTCCACTTCTTTTAGATGTTCTCCACATGGCAAATCTTCATTTTCTGAAGCTGAATTGGATTTCAGGAAATAACCAAAACATTTAAGGAGCCAAGGTTGGCAGATATCTGCTTATAATGCTCATGTCTTTTTTTTTTTTTTTGCTATTTTGGTATACTGTGCCTCAAGAAAATGGTACTGTATATAATTATAAATTATCCTCTTTGAGGGAATCGTAAGAATGATAATCAAACAGCTTGTCTGCTTCCTCTCTTCTTTTGAATTTCATCTTAAGCGATCTGTTGTGCATCTATTTCTAGACTTAAAAAACAGTTGAATTTTCAAGTAATTTCTTTAGCAATTGGAATCTATGTGAATACACATACACACAAGACCTATAGGTCCTGTTCATTTAAAGCTGCTTTTTATAATGTCTAGAATGATATACTTATCATGAACCCTGAGCCCTGCTTGTAGTCTTGCCATTCACTAGCTCTTAGCTTTAGGGCAAGTGACTAAGTCTCAGTTTTACTTATCTGAAAGATGTACATTGTTGTGTATGGCCTATACCCCTCACAGAGTGGTTGAGGATTATAGGAGTGTAAATAAAACAGTACTACTACGTGTTTTCCAGCTCATACATGCACGGGTTCATGCCAAACAAAACTCTTTATACACGTCTTTGTAATTAGTGGATGGATGTAGACAAGTTTTCTTAGTAATACACTTGCTTTGGGGTCTTATTAGGGTGACTTCCAAAACAAAAAAGCCTAATAAAAGCAATGGCTTCTGAGGAGATCTGCTAGACTAGATCAATTAATAGCAGAAGTCAGCTCACAAGATCAGATTTTTTTCTTTTAGGGGGGATTCCCAAGGAATATTCTTGATAGATTTTTGTTTTTAAAGACACAGGATGATCATGAGGATTTATTATTAAGATGTTTTTAAAAAATTGAAAGCTGCACAGGTGAGGAAAAGACAAGGAAAAGTAATTCAAGGATTTTTTTATTTTTTTCATTACAGCAATGCACCTGCTCTTTCTTTGAGGGTAACAAGGGCTATCTTATGAGAATTTCATTAGAATACCTCACTCCATCCACTCTACAACACTTATATTGTCTTCTCAAATTTCTTTTGTTCCCCAAACTCAAATAATATTTCAAAGGACAAGGATCAGAGTCCCTCAAGGATGCCAAAGCTGCCATTTTGATATTGTGTAAATTGAAGAGCACACAAAGCTTTGAAGAAGATTTAGAAAGACAGAAAAACTGCCTTTGGATGTGCATAAACCAGATGGAAGATATGTTAAGAAACAATGACTTCACATTGTGATATTTTTGTTTAATAAGGACTTCCACGATTTTATGGCAATACTTTAGGAATCCTGGTGTGGCGCTGTGGGTTAATACACTGGACTGCAAAGTCATTTTGAACCGCAAGTTTGGCAGTTCAAGCTCATAAGTCACTTTTCCAAAATGATATATAAGTTCACTATGAGTTGAACCTATTTGACAGCACTTAACATAAACAACAACAACATAGTGCTTTTAAGGAGTTCTGGTGTAATGTTATAGGTCCAGCAAACCCAAAGGTTGGTTTGAACTACAGGGTCAGCAGTTCAAACTCACCAGCTGCTCCTAGGAAAACCTATACAGGGTTGCTGTGAGTCTGAACCGATACCAAGGTATTTAACAATAACAACATGATGCTTTATGGACTCCTGGTGTGGCAATCTAGGATTAGCCCTGGACTGCAAACTACAGGGACTGCATGGTTGATTTGAACCATAGGTCAGCAATTCAAACCCACCAGTGGCTCCTCAGAAACTTTCTACAGGTCCCTGTGAGTCTGAGCTAACTCGGCACTTAACCACAACAATAATGTTTTATAGAACACTCAGGTTTCTTTTCTTTCTTTTTTCATTCTCTGCTCCCCTGTCAATTAGTTTAAGCTCCTTGAAGTCAAGAACGACCATGATAGACTCATCAGTATTGCCTACTTATATATTGGAACATAGGAAGAGCTCAATAAATATGTTTTTAAAAATATTAATAAAAATATTACTTAAGTCTTGCTATCTGGGGAATAAAAAATTTAGGTCTAAGGAAATCTATACATTGCCATTATTCATGATGACTTTAACATCTGTGGGTGAGATTCCAATTGTCCCCTAATACCTTTCTTCCCTTTTAAAAACAACAATCTGAGATTTATGTAGGCACAGGGTCATTCAACTACAGATTTTATTGAATATTACAAGCAGATGTGATCATATCAATCTGGCCAGTGATGTATAAACAACTACTTAAGAGGAAGCAGCTTATCCTTAACTTTTTGATTCCCCTGCATATTAATGATGATGAGCTGGGTTTGACCATAAGGATTTGGTGTATATTCGGGTGAGAGAGCAACAAGGTAGCATTCCTAGGTCTCCGTATATGGAACTCTGCAGCCTACCTATTTGGACTTCCTGTTCTGTAATGGAAGAAATAAACATTCATCTTATCTAAACCCCTATGTCTGAGGTGTCTGTGTTGTTGTAACTTAGATTATACTATAATATATGCCCTAAGATCCTACAAGATAAAATAGGAGATTATACCCAGCACATTGACCACTTGTTCTTTTGTGTCCTTACCACTACAATATATTCCCCACTGCATCTTAGGCATCCACTGTCATTGTTATTGGTGTTAAGTGCTGTCAAGTTCAGTTAAGTCAGTTCTGAATCATATCTACCCTGTATAGAGTTTCTGAAGAGCAGCTGGTGGGTTTGAACTGCTGACTTTTCAGTTAAAAAAGACCTTGTGATCCAAGGCTTACACCACACTCTCACCTGATTTTTGTTGGCACTGATAACGTGATAACTGCACAGCCTACAAGATCTTGTTTTTTTTTTTACATCCTACTCTCTAACCCCAGCAATTCTTTTCCATTGGCACTACTAATTCATACCAATTGTTCTTTTCTCGTTTCTTTACCTAGGTAAGAGCCCATGCCCATCCTTGAAAAGCACTGCATTAAAAATACCTTTGCTGACAAACTACATTCCTGATGAAATGCATGAGTCAGTACTTACATGTGGCTGGAACTTACTGGAGAAAGGTGAAAGAGCACAAAATGATGCTTAATCTTTTCACACCATATTTTATTACCTTCCACTATCCTAAATTCCACCCCATAACTCTAAACTAACAACATTCCTTCAAAGTCTCTTAAGAAAAAAGTGAAACCAATCAGTCACACATCATTTATTCTTCAAAATTACCTACCTGTCCATTTCTGTACCAAGATGCTGTTGCTCACTTACTGTGAATGATATGTGTTGGTATCCACCAAAGCCAATTCCACTGCTGTACTTAGGCTAACATCCCATGTCACATTCTCAGGGGTGTCCTTCCAGCAATAAGCCTTCAATTCTCACTCTTGATTGCATCTTACCCATCATCAAATAAACTTGCTTAAACAAATGCTCACATCACATACATCTTATCCTATCTACTTCCAATTTCTTTACTTCTCATCCACAGTGAGGAAAAATGATCCATAGTCACCATATTTTCTTCTCCAGCCAAGCAAATTGGACTTCATTGTTGACACCTCCATTGACCAATGAAGCTAATCACAGTCACCAAGGACATCTGTGTTGACAAATCCACTAGCCATGTGTCTGTCTTTCTCTTCTACTCCTGCATTCATCAGCTCACTATGCAGTTAACCACCCTTTTCTGACATCCTCTGTTTTCTTTGATTCTGTGATACCACATTTTCCTTGTTTGGCTCCGATGTCAGTATCTGCTTCTTCTCAAACTCCTCTGCTGCTTTCTTCTTATTTTCTTACCTTTAAACCATTTGGTGCTCCAAGCTGTGACCCTAAACTTCAATTTTCCAAATTATTCAGGATTTTTTCTTTTATTTCACTGCTGCATCCTCAAGTGACTAAAACAGTATTTGGCATACAGTGGATTCTCAATAAACAATTTTAGAGTGAGTACATACAATATTCCAGGTTTTAGAAAAAGTACAAGTGTGTAATAAATTTTTCCCATTCTCCATAAGTGTGATATTTAGATTTTCTCTGGATTTTTGTCTACTTACATTTTCTTTACCTATTGGAGTCTAATAATTGCTCTATTAATGACTCAGTATTTCTCTTTATGAGAATTATGTTATAGCAAGTAGAAAAGGTGGAGGGTAAGAGAAAAAGAGGAAGACTCTTGAGAGATGAATTGGCAAAGTGGCAGCATCAATGGGCTCAAGCGTGGCAACAATTGTGAGGCTGGCCCCGGGATCGAGCAGTGTTTCGTTCTGATATGCATAGGGTTGCTATGAGTTGGTACCGATTCGATGGCACCTAACAACAGCAAGTGGAAAAAAATTAATTTACTGAATCAACTGCCCATGATAATAAACATGAACACAATGGAGTGTTGATATGGTACTTGTGAAATTGCATCCTCTCTACAACTAATGTCAGCTGTTCTAACCCAAAAGTTGGCTGTTCTAACCCACCAGTTGCTACACAGGAAAAAGATGTGGCAATCTGCTCACTGAGAGATATACAGCCTAATAACCCTATTGGAAAGTTCTACAGCTCACTAGCTGCTCCTTGGAAACCCTATACAAGGTCGCTATGGGTCGGAACTGACTCGACGGCAGTTAACAACAACAACAACAACTCTATTCCATTGAGTATGAGTTGAACTCATATCCAATCTAAGTTGAAATCAATTCCTCACAATGTTTTGTTTTGTCTTTTAAACTAATAGAACTGTAAGCTCTATTTCCATCTCACCGTATTGTGCTCTACTCTTCCCATTTTTACGAAATAGAGAAAGTACTTTGTTTGCAGTGTGCTTTGTGGTCAAGAATGAAAGATTTGGTAAGTCCGTGGCATTATGAGTACAATGCGTTTAAATTTGCCTAAGCCCTTTGTACAGGGAAATAACACGTTCTAATCCATTTAAGGGCCTGTGTAAGTAGTTAGGTCTCCAAACCTTAATCCACCCCATTATGTCTAGGTAGTGAAGCATAGAGGGTTAGGTTCCTACAATTACTGGCTGATAAGGTACACTGCCTACCAAAAGACAGATTAAGCAATGATATTCTAAAGAAACCACTTCCAGCCTGTGACCACATGATACAAGGAGCACTGGGTTGTGCTAGGTGTATGCTGAGATAGCTCATCTTCATGTACAGTCTGGTCTGAATTTGCTTAAATTGTGTCTAAAATGAACCCCTAGGTAAGGGTTGACAATTATCATTCTTATCAGCCCTTACCCAACCACTAGGTAAGGGCTGGGAATTATTGATTCCCCTAGACGTGGTCAGACTGCAAAGTCATTTGAACTGCAAGGTCGGTGGTTCAAGCTCACCAGATGATCCTTGGAAACCCTATACAGAGTCACTATCGACTCAACGACACTTAACAACAGACATTCAGGCTATAAAGTTTTGTACTCCCAGTTGTTGACTATTAAATGATTTTATTTCAGATTTACAACTCCTGAATAACTACCCAAATATTTTTCATCCAAGACCTCTCTCTAATTTTCAGTATTCATTTTGTATTTTTTAGAGAATCAAAACTGTTCAAAATTACTAAAACACCAATGATGATCTCCTGATGCAAGAGCTGTGCTGTTTGTTGTTGTTAAGTGCCATCCAGTTGATTCTGACTCATAGTGACCTTGCATCGGGTTTCCGAAGAGCAGCTGGTGGGTTTGAACTGCCGACCTTATGGTTCACAGTCCAGTGCTGCTCCTGCAGTGCCACTGTGCCTTCTTATGACTGAGCTAAGCCTGTGGTCAATGACTCAAGTGATGGTCCCATTTTGATGCATTTGAGATGCAAACAATTCAACCAAATACACTCAGCTCTGTATGCCTACCAGCTTAATGGACTTTCCATCTAAAATACATACCAGTATCCTGGTGTGATGCTTAAACCGAAAGTTTAGTTTGAACTGCAAGGTCGGTGGTTCAAACCCACCAGATGGAAATCCTATACAGGGTTACTGTGAGTCTTAACTGACTCAATGGCAATTAACAACAACAGCATGCTCCTTATCAAATTACACATTTCAGTTTCACAGGCCAATATTCTTTATGAGAGACAAGAAAACTTCAGCTATAGCTACCCTATTGTAGGCCAATAATATTATCTCCTTGCAAAGAAATCTATCAGCAACAATATAAGATAATTTACAGGTCTTATTAACTTGTTCTTTAGTGCTTTGATTTAGTGCAATAATGTGCTACATTCTCATCTACATAAGGTCAGCATAGTCTCCTGGTTGCTTTTTTAAAAAAAAGAAATATTTTAAGGTAGTCATTAAAACTTTACTTGCCAGTAAAGTTTAAACTCCTAGTTAGTATTTTTTAAAGAAATATTGTAAGGTGTTCATTAAAACGTAATCCAATAGTTAAATATCGACCCAATATAAGGCTGGATGCTTTTACTCATGTATTTCAAGGAATGCTCATTGTTTAACTTTCAGACTTTTCTAAAGTTAGGATTAAAATTCTCTCTTTTGGGATCTGAAAAAACAGAGTAAGTTATATTCGTATCTTATTGTAAATACAAATTTTTCATGGATCATTGTGTCATTGATTTGTTATCTGTTAGCTATTCCTGATGATGGGATATTCTTTTTCTCTATATTTTCAATCTTTTAAGTGTTGTCATGGTAAATTAAAAATGCAAGCAAGTTTATAGGCAGATACATATTTTTACTTAGAGTGTGGTTTTCTGTTGTTTACAGTAAGTCAGGTAATACCACTTCTTAAGAGGTAAATGATGTTTTGTTTGAGTTGTTAAATGTCATGGAGTCATTTCTGACTCATAGAGACCCTGAAATGGTTTCCAGGGAGCAGCTGGTGAGCTTGAACAGCCGACACTTTTGTTCAAACTAACTTTTACTGGTATTTAAATGCAATGCAAGATAATCCTAGTATTTTATTAAATTAAACTAACATCTCTCCTCTCCATACACACATGATAGGAATAACGTGGGTCACCTAAGATGTTCAGGTTCTCAGGATTGGAGGAGTGGTTACAGATGAAACTGTTGGGAGCAGAACAAAGGCTTGTAAAGGGCATGCTGACAATAAAGAGTAGAGCATGTGGGAAATTAATATGAAGATTTTCTGGGCTTCTCATAAGCTTCCTGGGAGCTGGCAGCCCACATAGGAGGGGTTTTCCCAACTAGCAAAACTTCCCATCCCAGCCCTTGGGGCATCTCATTCTTGTAAAATAATTTCACTTAGAGGTTTAGGGATGTAAAAGGATGGTAAAATTGGACACACCAGTATTCTACTCGCATCAGACTTTCCAGGGCATTTATATACACCTATACTTGACATTGTGTCAGCTAATTCTCTAGAGTGGAAAACCTATTTGTTTCAGGATTTCCTACTTTGGTTCAGACCCACCAGCCATTCCACCAGATACAGATGTGGCAGTCTACTTCTTTAAAGATATATAGCCTTGGAGACTATATGGGACCGTTTTATTTTGTCTCATAAGGTGATTATGAGTAGGAATTGACTCATTGGAAGTAGTTTCGGTTCCTTTTAAAATAGCTGTTTTATGTCTCATAACTTCTTCATTAGTCACTGATAAGTTGTTGACTCACCGCAATCCCATTTGTGAGAGAGTAGTACTGTAGCAGAATTTTCACAAGTAGATCACAATACCTTTCTTCCAAGGCATCTTGGGATAGACTGGGAACTCCAAATTTTCAGTTAACCCAACACGATAATCATTTGTACAACACAGGGTAAAAAGTTCATATACTATGGCAGCCTGGTAAAAGAGACCCATTTGAACAATCTGAGTCTCATGCTACTCCTTAAATAAACCAGGCTAGGATTGTCCCTGTATTCATAGTACCAATCAATGAGACACAGACTAATAGGAGGAGGTTTGGCAGGAACTTTGGGACAGATGGGTGATGGCCATCGCTGGTAATCTGAGTAATACTAGTCAGTCATGAGAAGGGAGCACAGCAGGGTAACTGTCTTGGGTTTAGACCATGTTAGATAATCATAAGGGGACTCTGAGCTAATTTTCTCTCCTAAACATGTGATGGGAAAGACTATAATTCTTTTGAGTCAGTGCAGTTTTACTACAGAGACACAATATACCTTTGGGAATGGCCAGGGCTAGATCTTCTGATGACCTAGCTGACACCCAACAGCCCAGATAATAATCCACTAAATAGTTACTGAACTAATCTTCATAGCTACAGATCTTATAATCTAGGAAATTCAACATATATGCAAAAATGCAAAAAAGAAAGAAATTTATCAATTTAATGGACAACACCTAGGCATTTCTTTTATAGACAAATATTTTATCACAAAGGAGGTGCTGGTGGTAGAGAAATGCTAACTTCAATGAGAAAATAAATGAAAATGTCCAGACACTCTTATTAGCCAAGTTTTCCTTTTTATATCTGTAATGTGCATTATGGTAAGCTATTACAGAGCTCCCTTGCAAGCTTATTTTTGTCTCCAATATTGACTTCAATTTGTAATGCAGTAGCATAAATGATTATATTGTAAAAGGGAGCTAAATTTTTTTTTAAGCCATTGTCCTAGGGTTAATTATCCTTTAACTAGGCAGGAAACCATCATAGTATTATTAGTATAATTATAAAGACATTAAGTAGAATGTTTAAGATCTCTGCATTTAAATATATAAAATATTTGGAATGGGGCTTTCATGTTGTCTTTTTTATGTGAGAATATTTTAAGACACATTTAAGATTGTATGGAAGAATATTAGAAGTAGGTCATGTTTATGTTTCTTTCTTTCTCACAGTCTCTCTGTGATGGCAGTTTTTCCTACATTCTTGGGATTCTATGTAGTAGGTCACTCAAATTTTTATAGATGGTGACAAAAGCTTATGACACTCATTATATCTGAAGTGTTGGTCTCAAAGGAAATGAAAGGGAAGAAAGAAAGTATGTGATTGCTCCACCAAGCTTTTAGTATGACTAGAAAAATAACATTTATTAAGGAAATAATAAACATAAATGTTTAATACAATTGATGTTGAACACTTGCTAGCACATGACACTTATAAGCCACTAGCATAGTGGTTATGTGTGGGGCTGCTAACCTCAAGTTCAGCAGTTTGAACCTACCAGTTGTTCCGTGGGAGAAAAATGAGGCTTTCTGCTCCTAAAAAGATTTACAGCCTTGGGAACCCTATGTGGGGTCACTATGAGTTGAAACCGACTCCACAGCACACCTACACCACCACCAAAACTCATCACATAAAGTGTTTTAAAAGAGAAAATGTTAAGATTACATCATTCCTGCTTGAAAGAATGTCTGTTAATATTGATTGCATCTTCAATATTTAATTTTTTGGGGTTTTATTTCTAGGATGAAAATTTGGTTTAATGTTTATTATTTCAAAATTTAAATCAGAGCCATTTTGATTATTAATATCTCCTGTCATAGAAAGATTATTTATTTGAAAAATGTTAATTATTTGAAAATACTTTTAAATCCTCTATAACTATCTAATCTTTTAAAAAAAATCTTTAAAAATTTTCAAAAAACTCATTGTTTTTGTGGAAAAAGTGACATGTGGAACAACTAAGGGACTTATACTCCTTGATAAGCATATTTATGCACTCAATGCAATGGAATGATGTGATGTAGTGAATTATCTAACGTCTCTTCTAGCCATAGTCTTTGCAAATCCTACCAAGTGACTCTTTTCCAGATTGGTCAGGGTGAGAGAAAGTGGGAGAAAATACTGAAAGGATGACATTATTCCTCAGGGGATATTAGCAGCATTTATTATAATTGTCAAAACTTGAAACTCTAGCATGGATTTTTTTTTTTTTTTAATTTTTATTGTGAATCGAGCGATAGTTTACATGGGAGAAAACCAGCTTTACATTCATCCTATTGTATTGCATTTCATTGCAATGATTACAATCCCCTCCATGCATTATCAAACAACCAAAGGGTATACCCTGCAAGCCTGTCCCACTGCCATCAGCACACAGACCCTCTCCCTCCCTTAAGTCCAGAGTCCCCAGACACTCCATCTCTCCACGTCATCGACTCTGCCTCCATCTCTGGCATCACTGCTTCTCTGGATAGGGTCCTACACTCTGTACTTCTTCCTTGATGGTCCTAGGGTCCTCCACTTCTGGACTGCAAGTTCAACCACTTCTCTTCGTTTGTTACAAAATATCTACCTTTACATTTGTAACTTTCACAGTCAGTCCTGATAACAATTATTCACTATGGAACCACAAGAGTCTTATTCTGGTCTCCTTTCACCACCCTATCCAGACAGGTTGGAAATCACTCAGTGGAGATTCAACCTTCCCTCGTACCCTCTGGAACTAGGCTCCCTCTTGAAAGCTTGTAAGCCAGTCACTTCGTGGCTTTGTAGCTCCTCCTCCACCCCCACCCCACCATTTTGGGTAGCCATTGTCTAAGTTGCCCAACCCTGTCAACCCTGTGTACCAAAGGGGTGGGAATGATCCTTGCTGTAAAGACTCGTTCCTTCTTTGAGCTACTATATCCACAAGTATAGGTCAAGTTCATCAAATTGTAGCAGATTACTCTTTTTTTCCTCTTCTTTCTTCCTGTAGTTGAGTTCTGATCATCCAACCATTAAAGCTAGGTCAAATGGGTATTATCTGCATGTGTGGGTGTTCTTGTGCTTCTCCCCACAAATCGTATCAGCTGGACACTTCACTCCCTGCTCTAGTCCTCTGTGGCCATGTCCCTGGGCCCAGGAGTCCCCAGGTCTCGCCATGCTGCTGGCTAACCAGGTCTCAACCCAGGTTGACAGGAGTCTACTGAACGAGGTCAGACTTAACTCACAACTCCATTGCTGTTTTTTACCCCCACTTCCCGTTATCAGTAAACCAACGTGGTCACCAGCAAGACCACAACTAGCATGGATTTAAAATGAGCCACCTCAGGAGCAGAAGGTGAATTTCACTACTATCGAAGAAGAAGAGTCAGGAATGGAACATGTCCTTTGGATTGAACCTCCTCGACTCAGGGAGAGAAAGCCATAACACCAGAAGACTGGCAGTGAAGCAACAGCAGCAAAGCCAAGAACCAGAGCATGAGACTGATCAGTGAGCGTCCCACAGATCAAGTAAAAGTGAATGCTGTTAGAGTATGTGCCTTCTGTGCAGTTTGGACTCCTTTCATTAACCCTGGTTTTTGATGCTATGTTATCAGTTGAAATGGATGCATGTCAATGGATCAGTGTTTTCTGGTACAGTGACTCTGTGTATTATTCCCTCCATATTCTTTTGTTCAATATCATGTCCTTATAATCCTTTACTATTGAAAATCGAGGTTAAAATTTTTGTTTCTGTTCTTGATAAATGGTAAACATGTTCTTTTCTTTTGATTTTCTAGCTCTGAATCTTTGCAATTTTCATTGCAATATTTTAGTGTGTCTTCTTGAGCTGCCATTTAAAATCTTCCCTTTGACTCTTGAACTTCACCATTTCTTCATTTCACTTTATCTACTCTATACTCAAGAGTTAGGCGCACAGTCTTTCCTGACATCCATTTGTGTCTTTTTTTTTTTTTTTTCCTGTCTTTTTAATAGCCATTTAGTTTCTTTTTGTATATAGTGCTTGATGTCATCCCACAACTTGTCTGGTCTGTGATCACTAGTGTTCAATGAGTCAAATGTATTCTTGAGATAGTCTCTAAACCCAGATGGGATGTATTCAAGGTCACATGTTGGCTCTTTCTGACTTTTTAAAAATTTCTTCACCTTCAATTTGAACTTGCATATGAGCAATGAATGGTCTGTTTCACAGTCGGCCCCTAGACTTGTTCTTGATGGTGATATTGAGCTCCTATATAGACTTTTCTCACAGATGTGGTCTTTTTTATTCCTGTCTATTACATCTAGTGAGGTCCAAGTGTGCAGTTGCCATTTAAGTTGTTGAAAAGGTTTTGAAGTGAATAAGTCATTGTTGTTGTTAGTTGTCATTGAGTCAGTTCTGACTCATAGCAACTCTATGCACAACAGAAAAAAAAACACACGGCTCTGTATTTCACCATCTCACAATTGCTGTTACAGTTGAAGCCATTGCTGCTGACATTAACAATCTATCTCATTGGGGTCTAATTCTTTGTTGTTGACCCTCCATTTTACCAAGTATCATGTCAGTCTCCAGGAACTGGTGTTTGCTGATAACATGTCCAAAAAACGAGAGATGAGTCTAACCATCCTGGCCTCAGGAGAATCTAGCTGTACTTCATACAACACAGATTTGATTTTCTTCTGGTTGTCATATTACCTTTAGTATTCACCTCCAACACCGTAACCCAAATGCATCAATTCTTCTATGGTCATCTTTATTCATTTTCCAATGTTTACGTACATATAAGGCTATTGAAAATACCATGGCTTGGGTCAGGCGCACCTTAGTTCTCAAATTGAAGTATTTGGTCTTGTTCACTTTAAAGAGATCGTTTGCAGCAGATTTACCTAATACAATACATCTTTGATTTCTTAATTGCTACTTCCATGAACCTTGATTGTGGATCCAAGTGAGTGAAGTCTCTGACAACTTCAATCTTTTCTCCATTTATCATGATGTTATTTATTGCTCTAGTTGTGAGGATTTTTGTTTTCTTTAAATTTAAATGCAGTCTGTACTGAAAGCAGTAGTCTTTGATATTCATCAGTATTTTAATTTATCTTTGCTTCTAGCAAGTAAAGTTGTATCATCTTCATTTACAGGCTGTTAATGTTCATATAATCCAGCTTCTTAGATTATTTACTCAGCCTACAGACGGAATAAGTATGGTGAAAGGCTACAATCCTGATTTTAACTATTTAGTATCCCCTATTGGGTTAGCAGTTCAAAACTACCAGCTGTTTCACAGGAGAAAGAGGAGGCTGTCTACTCCCGTGAAGATTCACACCCTCGGAAACCCTGTACAGGGTCTCTATGAGTTGGAACCAACTCCACAGGACATAATAACAACAACATTCTGTTCTAGGAGTCCTGAGGTGGCACTATGGGTTAATGCACCAGATTGCAAAGCTGTTTGAACTGCAAGGTCAGTGGTTCAAGCTCACCAGCTGCTCCTCAAAACATATATAGGATCGCTATAGGTTGGAACCAACTCGACAGCACTTCACAACAACAACATTCTGTTCTAACAACTGCCTCTTAGTTTATACAGATTCATCAAGAGTGCAATTAAGCGTTCTGCACTACCCATTGTTCGCAATGTTATCCATAGTTTGTCAAAATCCACACAGTGGAAAACATTTGCATAGTCAATAAAGTACAAGTAAACACCTTTCCAATATTTTCTGCTTTTAGCCAAAATCCATCTGACTTCAGCAATTATATCGTTGGTTCTATATATCATTAGTTATATCACTACCCTCTTCTGAATCCACCTTGAATCTCTGGAAGTTCCCTGTCAATGTACTATTGCAACCATTTTTTAATTATCTTCAACAAAATCTTACTTGCATGTGATATTTGTCATATTGTCGATGATTTCTACATTCTGTTGGGTCCCTTCATATGGAATGGACACAAATATGGATTACTTCCAATCTGTTGGCCAGGTAACTGTCTTAACAAATTTTTTGGCATCAATGAATGAGGACCTCCAGTGCTGCATCAGTTTGTTTAAAGATTTCAATTTGTATTTCATCAGTTCCTGAATTCTTGGTTTCCGCCAGTACCTTCAGTGCAGTTTGCATTTCTTCCTCCAGTACTACAATCTCTTGATCATATGCTACTTCTTGAAATTTTTGAACATCAGCCATTTCTCTTTGGTAGAGCAACTTCCATCTTCTTTTTATGCTTTTTTGCATCATTCAATAGTTTGTCTAAAGAATCCTTTAATATTGCAAGTTGATGCTTGATGTTATCCCGTTTAGTTCTTTCAGCTTGAGAAACAATGGAGTATGTTCTTCCCTTTTGGTATTCTAACTTCAGGTTGGTTCTGACTCATAATGACTCTTTACAGCATTTCTGAGGAATGGTTGGTGGATTTGAACCGCCGACCCTGCAATTCAAACCGACTTTATAGGACAGTGCTTATCCTACAGCACTACACCAGGTCTTCCTTCTAGGTGTATGCATAGTATCCTATCACAGAATGCTTTGCATTTCAAGATTGATCTTGAAACGTTCTTTTTGATGATGAATGCAATACCATTCCTCTTGAATTTGTCATTCCCAACAAATTTTTTTGTAGTAAATTATATGATTGTCAGTTTCAAATTGGTCCATACCAGTCCATTTCAGTCCACTAATGCCTAGAATAGTGATGTTTATGCTTTCTAGTTTTGACAACTTCCAGTTTTCCTAGATTCGTACTTCATACATTCCATGTTCTGATTATTAAAGGATGTTTCCAGCTGTTTCTTCTCAATTTGCCACATTAATAAATGAAGGTCCTTATAGTTTTATTCTATGTACATCATTAAAGTCAATTTTATTTTCAGGAGGCAGCTCTTCCCTAGTTTAACTTTGAGTGCCTTTTAACCTGATGAGCTCATCTTTAGGCTCTATATCAGACAATGCTCTGCCACTATTGATAAAGTTTTCATTGTCCAACATTTTTAGTAGATTGTCCTTTCTTTCACAGTCTGCCTAATCTCGATGCTCTAAAAAAGCCTGTCAATCCTTAGTGACCCTACAGATATTTGAAATACTAGAGGGCTAGTGTCTAGTACCACAGCAGCCTACAAGCCATTACAGTATAACAAACTGACAGAGCTGTTGTTTATAGTGGTAGATGTGTCCGTTATAAATCTACTATGAAAACAATTTGACATTAGCAGCACTGAACTGCTAATATAGGTACCTGGTTGAAAACCATCAGCTGATTTTCAGAAACCCTACATATAGGGATCACTATGAATCATTTACCGAATCTAAAGCACTTAACAACAACAATAAATGTAAAAGATACTCAGATTATTATGGCCCAGAAAAATTCTACTTCTACATATATACTGTTGTTGCTGTCATGTGTCATGGAGTGGGTTCTGACTCATAGCGACCCTGTACAGGGTTTCCGAGGCTGTAAATCTTCACGGGAGCAGAAAGCCTCATCTTTCTCCCTTGGAACAGCTGGTAGTTTCGAACTGCCGACCTGGTGGCTCGCAGCCCGATTCATAACCACTGCGCTACCAGAGCTCCTTAGATATATATACTAGCTGTCATCAAATCAGCTCTGATTCATATTGGCCCCTCTTGTGTCATAGGAGAACTGTGCTCCATAAAATTTTCAATCACTGATTTATTTAAAAATATTTTTTCAAGTAAGTCACCAGGCATTTCTCCTGAGGTACTACTTCTGAGTGGACTTAACCAACAAACTTTTGGTTAACAGTAAAATGCACTAATCATCTGCACCATCTAGGAATCCTTCCAGACATATTAATCTACAGTATTTTTTGTCTCCAAGTAACCTGGTGATCTTTTAAAAATTTAAATTGGAATTCAATAGGTGTAGAATAAAGGCTGGAATTCTATTTTCTGACAAGCTCCTAGATGGTACTTATTATGCTGGCCCACAGACCAGCTTTGAATTGCAAGCCCCAGAACACTTGTTCTCAAAGTTTATTCCCCAGACCAGCAGTATTCACATCAACTAAAAGCTTCTTAGAAATGCAAGTTTTTGGTTCCCATCCCAGACCTACTGAATTACAAGTCCCAGGACTAGGGCTCAGCAATATGTGTTTTAGCCCTTCTAGGTTCTCTTATTGCATTCTAAAGTCTACTATCAGGATACATATATAAGAAGACTCATAGCTGCATTGCTTTTAAAAACCCTAAAAGGGAAACAATCCAAACATCTGTCAACAATCCACTAGTTAAAAATCATGATCTATTTGCACAACGGAATGTTACACAGAATAAAATGAACAAATGAAAGCTATCTACAACAATATGGAAGAATCTTTTAAGTGATATTGAACAAAAGGAAAAAAAAAAGTAAAGTGTAAAAGAATATATCTATGATTCCATGTATTCGTAATTTAAAAACAGGTGCCCTGATTTAATGAGGTCTGCATTAGTGGTAAAAGTATAAAAAGAAAGCAAGGAAGTAGCTACCATAAACCCTGGAATAAGGACCCCTTCTAGTTAAAGGGAACAGGTTGTGAGGGGCGGGGCTTCACAGGGGCTTCTCAGAGCTGTTGTTATTGTTGTTAACTACCATCCAGTCAGTCCCAATTGATACGACCCTATATAGGGTGTCCAAGGAGTGACTGGTGAACTTGAACCACCGATCGTGTGATTCAAACCCACCTTTTGGTCCAGTATATTTACTTTACCCACAGTGCCACACCAGGACTCCAGAGCTTACAGTATAATAATTTTTGACTGAATGTGATTATACTCATAGTTATATGATTAGTTACTTTGTAATTACCCATTCACTGTTAATTTAAGCTTTATGTATTTTAAATGCTGCAAAGATATAGCAATAATAAAACACATTTCTGCCAGATCTAGTTTGTAATGGTATGCTTGTTCATGACTGGAGAATTACTTTCACGGAAATTACTCAGTAGTCCACAAAAAGTAGTTTTTAAAGCAAATGAAATTTCAGTCCAATTCCCCATTGCATTGTATTCAGTGAGTTATTTATGGGCTAAACAACTTATCTATAACATTAAATTGCTCATATACACATAGGTAGTTCTGCTTCCTCATATAACTATATTCTTAGCAAAAATAGGAAAAAACAATGAGTAGAGGCATGGTTTTCATATTCTGGTAGACATATGATGTTTTCCAGAGTGTCTTTTTTTCCCCCCTTGATGAATTGTATTCCCATCCCCAGTATAGTTCTGATGGGACTGCCGTTCTCAATGTCCTGTCATTGACCCCAAGTGATCATATGACCTTGGCCTGGCTAACCGTGGGTCCCTATCTTCGTGCACACAGTGATAAATCCCAAATTTGATATAATGATGCTGGATGTAAAGCTCAGCAATAGTGATTTTGAGATTCATGGAAAACTGGAGCCCTGGTAGTTTCCTGGGCTACATGTTGGGCTACTAACCACAAGGTCAGCAGTCAAATTCACCAGCCACTCTACTGGGAAAGCACAGCAGCAGTGGCTATTTCCTTCCTCTTCAAATGAAGACGCTTGAAAATACATTAAACCTAAAAGAAAACCATTGAATGAGGTTGAGAAAAGAATTGCAATGCAAATGAAAAAGTGTGACAACATTTTTTGGCTCCTGGACCAAGATATACCTCATTCATGGGGATACTTTTGCTTTAATTATTGTTGTTATTGTTGATGTTATTTCTTAAGCCATTTTGAGTTCAGTGTCTAATACTTAGGACACCAGGTTGTGTCCTATTTAGTTGGGTTTGACTTATAGTGCCCTGTGTAGGTTTTCAGAGGTTGTAAATCTTTACAGGAGCAGAAAGTCTCCTCTTTCTACCATGGAGGTGCTAGTGGATTTGAATTGTTGACCTTATGGTTTGCAGTCCAATGCATAACACACTACACCATCAAAACTCCTTTATGATGGAACGAGCCCTAAATAATTTAGAAACACAGTCCAATATACAACCAGCATTCACTCTCTAAAATTGTTAAATGACTTTTTGTACTTTGGTGGCATTTTTTTATGAACTTTCTGCAATAATTGAGTTATCTCTTAAACATTTTTGCTAATGAAGGTGCCCTGGTATGGCACTGTACAATAAGCACTGGACTAATAGCCACAAGTTCAGTAGTTCAAATGCACCAGGGGCTCTAGAAAATCCTAGACTGGATTGCAATGAGTTGGAACCAACTCAATGGCACACAATAACAACAATTGAGATGCTTAACAGTGATGTAGTTATTTCCTGGATGACTGACCATCCTAAAGTTTTTGTATATCTCTGGTCATAGGACTTGCTTTCTCCTTCTAATGTGGAATGAGGTGGACAGAGAGATGAAAGGAAAAAGAGCTACAGCAGAATGAAATGAAGTGACATCCTGAGAAGGTTTCCTTCTGCTCTTTCCATAAACTTTGAAGATTTTTGACTTCGCGGTTTCACAACCTTACTGAAAGGATTATACATGGCATAGAAAACGTATATGCTTAGCCCACAGGTAAAATCTAAATGAGGCTATTAATGCATATATGATTTCAAACAGACTATGAGGAAAGCTTCAACAAGAAGAGCTCTAGAGCAGTGACTCCACTTTGGAATCACCCAGAGCGCTTTTAAAAAACTCTTATGCTTGGTTCAACCCTCAGAGACTGATTTAACTGGTTTAGGGTATAGCCAATACATCAGAACTTTTAAAATCCTGCCTCCTCCTTCCTTCTCTCTCTCCCACTTTTCATCCTCCCTACAAAATGATTCTTGTGCAATCAAATTTGAAGTGCTGCATAAAGGAAGTGTTGAGTCTATGTGATATGTTGTCAAAGTCTTGGTTCTGACTCACAAGTTTTGAAGACCTTGAACTATTGCTGTTAATGAGGATAGTGGAGGTCATACATAGAGGGGCAAGCATTCATATCTTCTGGGAAGATTTTGGGTTTGTTCTTAGATTACACAATATGACAACCTTCTTGGGCGACTTAAACAGTTTCTTAATCTGAATACTTGATAACTTTCAAGAGTTCCAAAGTATCTCATGGCTAATCAGAGGGAAGCACTCCTGGACCTCTTCTCATTTATAGCTTGCTTCTGAAATCACTCCCCATAGATTTAAACTGCCTTTGCTCAGAGCTTCCTATTTCTTTCTACTTATTGGACAAAAAAGAAAGCATAAGCAGAGAGAAAACTATATTGGAGGACACTTAGTTAATGATGCAGGAACCCCAGAGGGCAGGCATGTTCACTTTAAGGTAAGCCAAGTTCATTGGAGAATATTTTTTAAAAACATTTTTTAAAAATGCACTCCACCTCTGTCCCCAACACACAATATCTATTGTTTCAAATCCAGGTAAGTCCTCATTGCTGATGCCACTGTGCCAATTCATCTTGTTGGGGTCTTTCTCTTTTTCACTGACCCTCCACTATAACCAAGCATGATGTCTTTCTCCTGATAACATGCCCTCCTGATAACATGCCCAAAGAATGACAGAGTCTAGCCATCCTGGTTTCTCAGAAGAAGAATCTGGCTGTACTTCTTCAAACACATATCTGTTCTTCTGGCAACCCATGGTACTTTCAATATTCTTCTCCAACACCATAATTTAAATGCTTCAAATCTTGTATGGTCTTTTTTATAGTTGTCCAACTTCACATGCATATGAGTCTATTGAATATATGCCTTGGGTCAGAAGCACCTTAGTCCTCAAACATATATCTTTGCTCTAGACGTTTTTCAAAAGTCTATTGCAGGTGATTTGCTTAAAGCAATGTGTCATCTAATTTCTAGACTGCTGATTCCATGAGTGTTGATAGTAGAGCCAAGCAAAAAGAAATCCTTTACAACTTCAATCTCTTCTCCATTTATCATTTTTAGGTTCAGTTATGATGGATTTTGTTTTCTTTACATTGAGGTGCAACTCATACCTAAGGCTGTG
>NW_006408537.1:1306922-1316305 GCF_000296735.1 Chrysochloris asiatica
TTCTTGGCATAGATAAGTGAGTGCCTCTAGTGTTGCACCAGTTTACTGCAAGATTTCAGTATGGATTCCATAAATTCCCATATTCTTGTTCTTTGTCAGTGCCTTTAGTCCAATGTGGACTTCTTTCTTCGGTATCATTGGCTCTTGATCATATTCTACCTCTTGAAATGGTTGAATATTGGCCATTTCTTTTTGGTACAGGGACTGTGTGTATTCACTCCATCATCTTAGATGTGTTCTGCATCTTTCAATATTTTGCCTATGGAATTCTTCAATATTTCAAGTAGAATCTTGAATTTTTTTCTTCAGTTTTTTCAGCATGAGAAAAACTGAGCAAGGTTTTCCCTTTTTGTTTTCTAACTCTATAGCTTTGGAGATTTCATTAGAAGGATTTACTTTGTCTTCTAAAGCTGCCCCTTGGAATTTCCTGTTTAGCTCTTTTACCAAAGCCATTTGGTTTTGCACCTCTACACTGGCTAGCATGTTTCAGAGACTCATCTGACATCCATTTTGGTCTTTTCTTTCTTTCTTGTCTTTTTAAATGATCTTTTGATTTCTTCCTATATAATATTCTTGGTATCATCCCGAAACTCTTCTTTTCTTTGATCATTAGTGTATAATGCAGCCAATCTATTCTTGAGATGGTCTCTAAATTCAGCAGGCATATATTCAAGGTCATATTTTGACTCTTGTTGACTTACTTTAATTCTCTTCAGTTTCATCCTAAACTTGCATATGAGCAATGATGGTCTGTTCCACAGTCTGCCCTGGCCTTGTTTTGGCTGACAGTATTGAGTTTTTCCACTGTCTTTTCCCACAGATGTAGTCAATTTGATTCCTGTGTAGTTCAGATGATGAGGTCCATGTGTATTGTCATCTTTTATGTTGTTTTTAAAAGGTCTTTGCAATAAATAAGTCTTTAGTCATTCAAAATTCTATCTTGCAATCTTCAGTATGATTTCTATCACCAAAGCCATATTTTCCAACTACTGATCCTTCCTCTTTCTTCCCAAGCTTTGAATTAAAATCACGAGTAATTATCAATACATCTTGATACCATGTTTGATCAATTTTGCACTGAAGAAGTTGGTAGAATTCTTCAATTTCATCCTCATTGGCTTTAGTGGTTAGTATGCAAATTTAAATAATAATGATATCAACTGGTCTTCCTTGTAGGCATATGGATATTATCCTATCACAGACAGCATTGTACTTCAAGATAGATCTTGAAATATTCTGTTTGATGATGAATATGGTGTAATTCCTCTTCAATTTTTCATTTCTAGTATAGAAAACCATATGATTGTCATATTCAAAATGCCCAATACTTATTCACTTCACCTCACTAATGCCTAGGATCTTTATGCATTCTATTTTATTTTTGACAACTTACAATTTCCCTAGATTTTTACTGTATATATTCCATGTTCCAATTATTACTGAATGTTTACAGCTGTTTCTCCTCATTTTGAGTTTTACCCTATCTGCAAATGAAGATCCCAAAAGCTTTATTTCATTTATTTACATCATCACAGTCAACTCTAATTTAAGGAGATAGTTCTTCCTCAGTCATATTTGGGCTGCCTTCCAACTTGAGGTACTCATTTTCTGGCACTATACCTGGCAATATTCTGGTGCTATTCGTAATGTTTTCATTTTCCAGCACTATATTGAACAGTGTTCCACTGCTATACATAAAGTTTTCAATGGCTAAACTTTCAGAAGTATTCTGCCTCTCCTTCTTAATCCTTCTTATCTAGAAACTCAGGTAAAGCCTCTCTACCCTGGTTGAGCCTGCTGGTGTTTAAAATATTAGTGGCATAGTTTCTATCATCACAGCAACATGCAAGCCACCACTGTATGGCAAACTGGTAGAAGAGCACTAGTTAGAATCACTAGTTATTTTAATTTTAAAATAGTATGCAGCAAAACAATTTAAATATTGCTATTTTCACTACTTCCTATTTTCCCATTATTTACAGTTAGAGTTGGGTAATAGGAAAAGTGAGAAACATATCATTCAAGTTCACACACATACTTACTGTGGGTATGCATTAGTGTATATGCATGTTGTGTGCGTGTAAGAGATAGGCAGAGGGAGAGAAGTCTTTAAGACACAAAATTAAGCAATAATTCGGCAATATATCTTGGAAATTTTTCCAGGTCACAAAACTGCTTTTGGTAGATTATACAGCATTATTTTTCTAGAAACATCAAGATCTCTTGTAATGAGCAACCTTGCTATAAAACTGAAGTAGAAGGATAATTTTCAAATATCAAAGTCAGTTGCTTTCATCAAAACAGGCTTTCTATTTTTTTGCCTTCACCCTCATGAACATACCCCCATAGAATTCACTCTTACACCTTCCTTCATTCATCTCAAAAGAGGACAGAGCCCTTTTTTTGCTCCCTCTTTGCAATCCTTTTAGAAGACATTGTCAAGGCTTCATGCATAGGTATGCTTCTGATACAGATTAATTCAGAAACCTGTTCTTTTGAGTATGCTTGCACTATATGTTTTCCATTGTAAGTGAGAAAAAAAAATTTAGCACTGAAATGTACCACCTGTGTCAATATATGTGTTCATATCGATTTAAATATGAGCGCATTTTTCAGTTCTTATTCCATGGCATTTAGTGCTGTAATCACTGTTTCTTCTAGCCCTCAAAAGAAAGCACTTCCTGGGATCACCAAATCCCTTCTTAGATGTCAGATGAAAACATCTGTGGAAAGGAAACAGATCCGCTGTGGGTAGAAGCTATCCAGACCTCCCTAGCCTGGTTTGCACAATAAGTCTTCTTATACCAAAAAGCAACGCTGGGGTAGAGGTCACCAAGAACAGTTAAAAGTGAGCATCTTTTAATCTTCCATCCCACAAAATCTTTCTCTTCTGCCTTGTGCTTCATATTCTTGTTGCAACACAAACATTTAAGATTAGCCTTTCCCCTCCTTGACACCCCCATGTTGAAAAGATTCTTCCTAGTTTGAGCCAGAATACCAGGAATGTGGAAAAGCCAGTGAAGTTTTAATTGGATTAAACTTTGTGTCCCTCCACCCTACAACCTTCTTGCCAGCAACTTTCTTGACAGCTTAACTAACAAGATAATATGCCACAAAGAGATGCGGCATTCAACAGGGATTGGTATCTTACCTGAGGGTAATACACCTGGGCCAGCTGTGAGTAGCAACAGAATAACAGGTAACAAACAACAGCCCCCACTAGGATACTGCCACCAACTCTACTGCTGTGTGCATTTCTGAGATGAAATTCAAACCTGAAATTTTAGATGCTCACAGTGAGTGAATTCAGTAGAAGTCTCCTGAACTTGTGGTGGAAGCACCAGAGGGGGAGCAAAGCCACTTCCCTGGTCTTTAATTCCCTCAGCCAAGAAAAATCAAAATCTGTCCATTTGGCACGTTTGAGAAGGGAAAAGGGCAATACAAATTTTCCTTAATAAAATAATGCTGGCTATTAAAGAGCAGTCTTTCCGATGTCACTTGACGCCCTTCTCCCACAGAGCTGGCGGGCATGGGGCCAGGGTGTGGGAAGTGCAATTGGAGACATTAGTTACACCACCTTAGGTACGGTAGCAAAATAATATTTGATAAATGAAAATAAATCCAGGCAGACACAATTTCCAAATAGTTTTTAGAAGTACCTGTCACTTCCAGACTCTCTTCTTAAGCATAACCCTTGGTGAGCGAATCCATTTTGCCGCTTCTTCTGGGCAGAAAATTTCTGTGTGCCCTTATAGAATTCAGTGTTTCCAGAAGGAGGTGACAATCACATTTTCACGAGAACCTGGGGCTCTCTGTGAAAACTCTTTTCAGGAAGTTCTTTCCTGAAAATGGCATATTTGGATGCCTGATCTCTAATTTCAAAAGCCCTGACAGGAAAAAATGATCCCTATATTTCGCTGTCAGACAGAAATGATATAGTCACAAATACCTTTCATGTGAAGACAGCCATTTCAAGCTATTATTAGAGCTAAAGTTTAAGCACAGATGACCCTGGAAGGGTAGCTGCGCTTTCAACTCCCACTAGGATGTAAAGGACTGCTATATGATCTTATCTTGAGGGCAGGTTTTGATACTGAATATGATAATGTGGTAGGGAAATGCAAGGGAAGTAGAAAGCAAGGATTTTAAAGATATTTTTCAAGTCTTGAGGTTTGTGTGTGTTTCCTTAATTACAAAAGATGGGCTAATTTGAGCCTGGATAAGATGGTGGAGCAGGCAGCCGCGCACTAAACAGACCCACAGTAACAAGGACATAGGAGACCAAGGGAAAGCGATTCAGATGGTAATCTTGGAACCCTGACCTTCAGGGGATAGGGTAGAGAGGTGGACTGATTGCTCACTACAATAGAAAACTGAGCAGGAGGAGCAAGAGAGAAGAAAAACAGGTGACTGTCCACTGGCCTGGAGGGGCAGGGTCATCTTGAGCTTTTGCTTTTCCTTTTTTGGAGGTGGACGGAGAAGGGTTGCAGGGCATTCTTTTTTTTTTTTTTTTTCTTAAAAGTTTTTATGTTGGAGAACATCAGTTTTGCACTCATCCTATCATATTTTGTTTCACTGCAATAATTACAGTCCCTTCCATGTATCACCATTCAACAGTATGTGCTTCTGTTCCCTCTGTTTTGTTTTTGATGTACACAAAAACACTCAAGATTATATAATTATTTAAACAACCCAAATGCACATTCTCTAAGCCTAGCCTCTGGCCATCAGCACACAGTCTTTCCCTTTCCATGAGTTTTAGAGTCCACAGCTGCTCTATCTCTTGTTGTCTTCATCTTTGCCTCTATCTCAGGTGTCACTGCTTCACTGGATAGTTTCTCACATTTCATTCATGCACCTCTTCCTTGATGGTCCTAGGGTCCTCTGTTCCTGGATTGTAAGATTAACTATTCCCCCCTTTATGTTGCAAAATGTCTACATTTACAGTTGTGATGATCACAATTGTTCATGGTAACAATTACTCACTATAGATGTGTAAGAATCTTATCCTCATCTCTTTTCACCAGGCACTTCTAGACAGGATGGAAACTATTTAGTGGAAATTCTTCCTTCCCCCACACACTCTAAAACTAAACTCCCTCTTGAAAACTTGTAAGTCAGTCACTTCATGCCATTTTAGGCAGCCTATGGCTAAGTTACCTATTCCTATCAACCCTTTGTACAGAGGAGATAGGTTAGATCCTTAATGTGAAGACTCCTTCCCTATCAGTTGGTATTTTGAGCTATTACATCCATTAGTATAGGTCAAGTCCATCATATTATAGTGCTTTACACTTGTTTCCTTTATCAAATTCCTTTAACTTCCTCTATTCAAGTTCTGATCATCAAGCCATTGAGGCTAAGCCAAATGGGTACTATCTACAAGTTTGGGCATTCTCGTGCATCTCCCCTCACTTCATATCAGCTGGATACATTGCTCTCAGGCTAGCCCTGCATGGCTAAGTCCTTGTCCGTGGAATTAAGTATCCTCAGGTCTCACCACACTTCAGACCAACCAGCCCTTCCTCTTCTCTCTCTCATCTCCAGGTCGACAGGAGTCTACGGAACATGGTTGAACTCAGCCCTGATCTTCATTGCTGCCTTTACCCACACTTACACTCACCAGTAGACCAATGTGGTCACCAGCAAGCTTATATGCCTGCTTGTGTGTTCCCTTTGAGTTTCAGTTTTGGTGGGGGTTTAAGTTTTTGCTTTTGACTGTCAATGCAATGGCCTAGAAGCACCAGATTGACTGGAGGTAGGTGACAAGGGAATTGCAGTTCTCCCTAATTATCCAAGCCCTCCTGATAGCCTGGGTATGGTCAGTTTCCTCTCTTACCAACCCAACATCCAGTGACACATACTTTTGCAAGTCTCTGTTTTCAATATTGAAGGATTCTATGGGCAAGTGTAGCAACAATAGTGAGGTTGCCCAGGATCGGGCAGTGTTTCGTTCTGCTGTGCATAAGGTCTCTATGAGTCAGTACTAACTTGATGGTGCCTAACAACAACAACAACAATGGGCAAAATATAGAATGATGAAGAAAGCATAAAAAGAAGATGACAGGAATACAGAAAGTCACTGTACCAAAAAGAAATGGTTGATGTTCAACTATTACAAGAGATAACATGTGATCAAGAGCCAATGATACTGAAGGAAGAAGTACAAGATGAATTGAAGGCATTAGCAAAGAACAAGGCTCTGGAAATTAATGGAATACAGATTGAAATCTTTCAATAAAATGATATAACAATGAAGGTACTCACTTATCTATGCCAAGAAATTTGAAAGACAGCTACCTGGCCAACTGATTGGAAAGAATCCGTATGTGTGCCTATTCCAAAGAGAGATGACCCAAGGGAATGTGGAAATCATAGGACAATATGATTAATATTGAACACAAGTAAAATTTTGCTAAACATAATTTTAAAAACATCTGCAGCAGTACATTGGCAGGGAGCTGCCACAGGTTCAGTCCAGATTCAGAAGAAGATGTGGAATGAGAGATATCATTGTTGACATCAGATGGATCTTTGCTGAAAGCAGAGAACACCAGAGAGATGTTTACCTGTGTTTTATTGACTACATAAAAACCTTTGATTGTGTGGATCATGACAAGCTATGGACAACACTGAATATTCTAACTGTGCTCATGAGGAACCTGTACACAGGTCAAGTGTCAGTTGTTCAGAAAGAACAAGGGAACACTGAATGGTTTAAAATTAGGAAAGGTGTGTACCAAAGTTGTATTCTTTCACCATACTTATTCAATCTGTATGCTGAGCAAATAATTTGAAAAGTTCGATTATCTGAAGAAGAATGTGTGTTATCACATGATAACAATCTTGCTTGCTGAAAGCAAAGAGGACTTAAAATTCTTACTGATGAAAATCAAAGACCACAGCCTTCATTATGGGTTGCACCTCAATGTAAAGAAAACAAAACTCCTCACCACTAGACCAATAAATAGCATTAAAATAAATGAAGAAAAAAATTGAAGGCATCAAAGACTTCGTTTTACTCAGATCAACCATCAATAGCAGTCAAAAATTCAGATGTCATGTCTCATTGGGCAAATCTATTGTATAATACCTTTTAAAAGTGTTCACAAAGAAAGATGTCAGTTTGAGGACTGAAGTGCTCCTGACCTAAGTCATCGTATTTTCAATAACCTCATATGCATGTGAAAGTTGGTCAATGAATAAAGATAATAGAAAAGTTGATGCATTTGAGTTATGTTGTTGGAAGAAAATATTAAAAGTACCATGAGCCTCCAAAAAACCAAACAAGTCTGTATTGAAATAAGTAGAGCCAGAATGTTCCTTAGAAGCCAGGATGGCCAGATTTCATCTCTCATACTTCACACATATTGTCAGAAGGGACCAGTCCCTGGAGAAGGACATCATGTTTGGTAAAGTGGAGGGTCAGTTAAAAAGAGGATAACTCCCAACAGGACATATTGGCACAGTAGCACAAACAATAGGCTCAAGTGTAGCAATGTGGGGTTGGCAGAGGACCATGCAATGTTTCATTCTGTTGTGCTTAAGGTTACTATGAGTCAGTACCTAAAAACAACAAGGACAATGAGTCAGAACTGACTCAATGGCACTTAACAACAACCACAGAGAAACAATCAGAAAAAATAATTTAAAAATCTGAAGAAAGGCTAAGATTTACATGCAAAATAACTATCAAGAGAAATAACTTATGTATGCTTTGGAATTCCAGAACAGGGAGAGACAAAATAAGAATAAAAATAAGGAAAACTAAGAGTTGTTGGAAGAAATGTCCTTAACATCATGAAAGATGAGAAAATAGCATTCAAGAAGTTGAATGAATTCCAAAGAGGATAGCCCCAAAAGAAAATCACCAAGACATTATAATCAAACTTTTCACACCAAAGACAAGGAAGGAATACAGAGAGCAACTCAGGAAAAACAAAAAGTTACTGACACAGAAGAACCAATAAGACTCAGCTCTGATTTCTCAGTAGAAATTGAGCAGTACTAAAGACAATAGGATGGCATATATAAAACTCTGAAAGAAAAAAATGGCCAACCAAGAACCATATTGCCAGAAAAAAATGTCCATCAGATATAATGGCAAAATTAGGACATTTCCAGATAAACAAAAAGTAAAAGAATTTGTAAAAACCTGACCAACCTTACAAAAAGCACTAAAGAGAGTTCTTTGGACAGGAAACTAACGAAAACAGACAGCCACCTGAGATTAAACTACATGACGATATCACAAAGAACACAACCAGTTATGTTGTTGTTAAGTGCCATCCAGTTGGTTTCAACTGTGTAGGACTTCTGAGACTGTACAGCTTCTTCTTTCTTCCAAGGAGTGCCTGGTTGGCTCAAACCACTGACTTTGTGGCTTGCAGTCCATTACTTATCCTACTGAGCCACTGCACTGCCCCCACTCAGATAGAAAGTATTCAAAGTAAAACAAACCTATCAGACTAAAAATAGGGAATCAGAGATACCAGTTTGCAACAAATCAACAACAAAAATACATAAAGTAAAAAAGGAATAATGCAGTTCCAACACTTCCAAATGAAGAGGAACTTACATAGATTTCTAGAAAAATAAATAAATATAAATCTAACTGCAACTCTGAAACCTTATTTCTAGTCCTAGTCCAACCCCACCCTAACACTAAACCTAGTCCTAAATATAACCCTAATACTAAATGACGTCCTAAGCTTAACTTAGGCCTAGCCATAGTCCTAACCCTAGCCCTAACTTTTTATTCCTACCCCCTACAAAAAAAGGGGGAAAAAAAAGTGGTAAAACAAAAATAAAAGATTTGATAATTTGGTGAACATTAAACCAACAGTTGTAGTAACCTAAAGATTGTTGTTAAGTGCTGTAGAGACAGTTCCAATTCATTGTGACCCTGTATAGGGTTACTGAGGAGTGGCTGGTGAATTTGAACTACTGACTTACAGTCTAACACATTATGCTACAGTGCCATACCAGAGGAGAGAAAGAATATGAAGATATAAAAATAAAATAAAAGTACCTAGGGGCTTCTAATTTGGCATAGTGAGCAATAGGAATAGCAATAGGAATACATGACAGTTTCATGTATTTTTTTTCATCATTTTTATTCAATTGATATGCTGAGCAAATAATTGTGGAAGCTAGAGAATGAAGAAACACAAGGCATCCGGATTATAGGAAGACTCATTAATAGATTATGATATGCAAATGACATAACCTTACTTCCTGAAAGTCAAGAGGTCTTGAAGCATTTGTCGATAAAGATCAAACAGTACACCCTTCATGATGAATTATACCTCAGCATAAATTATAGAACAATTGGACTAATAATTAGAGAATAACTAGACTGCTAATTGAAGGAGCTCTGGTAG
>NW_006408537.1:1316405-1317759 GCF_000296735.1 Chrysochloris asiatica
TGAGGCTTTCTACTCCCGTAAAGATTTACACCCTCGGAAACCCTATACAGGGTCGCTATGGGTCGGAACCGACTCGATGGCACATAACAACAACAACAATTGAAGAAATATGGAAGTTACCAAGGATTTTATGTGGCTCCACAATCAACACTCATGTAAGCAGTATTAAAGTAAAGGGGGACTTCTGGGCAAGATGGTGGTATAAGTAGATGCAGTGAGCAGACCCTCCACAACAAAGACTTGGTAGACCAAGTGAAACTAATACAGATAGTGAACTTGGAACCCTAAGCTTCAGAGGACAGAATTGAGAGGTAGATTCAGTGACTATTGGGAGAAGAAGCAAAACAGGAATAGCAAGAGAGACAAAAAAAAGGGGGCGGGGAAACTGTAGGCTGGCAATGTGTGGCCATTTTGAGCTTTTGTGATTGATCAGCTGCTGACACAGTAGCCAACAGGCACAGGACAAGATTGGAGGTTAGCAGCAAGTGTTGGAGAATGTGCAGTTCTCCCTTGTACCCATGTTTTCCTGGGAGCACAGACATGGCAAGTCAATACCTTTGCCAACCCAGCAGCCAGTGACACCCATTCCTGCACAGCCTCTGCTATGCCTGGTATTGGTTGACAAGCGTACCTCTCCTGCTTTTGGAGATATCTGAATGAACTCCAAATTATGTTACACAAATGACAAACAGATAACTGTGTTCACACTTCCAGTTTCTTCACATCCACCAGGAGACAGGCAGTGAGAGCCATAGGACAGACCGATATAAAATCCTCATTTAAATATAAATAGAACACTGTGATGTCTCAGGGAAAACAGACAATTTCAGCTTACACAAAGAAACAAGGCAGAATACCTCAAACAAGTGACCAAATTATGGAGTCAAAAAATATACCAGAAATTGTATCAGAATGAGTTGATAAGGAATTTAAAAGAATGAGATTTAGGTACCTTCAATTGCTATGTTCTGGTAATGTAGTGGTTACTACTTGGACTGCTAACCTCAAGGTCAGTAGTTCGAAACTACTAGCCATTCCATGGGAGAAAGATGAGGCTTTCTTCTCCTGTAAAGATTTACAGAGTTGGAAACCCTATACAGAATAGGTCACTATGGGTCAGAATAGACTCGAAGGCACTTAACAACAACTTCTGTGAGTCAGATCTGATAGAGCAGCACTTAACTGTCGAGGTCCTATGTCAGGGTCCAGCCTTGACAAGGAAGTGTGGGTGTCACAAAGAAGGGAGATCTGGCTGCGAAAGGGATAAAGAAAAAGAGAGACGAAATATATACAAAAAAGACAGACACACAGATATGATGTAAGCTGGCAGGTAGGCAGATCTGCAAGCATGTTG
>NW_006408537.1:1318794-1323825 GCF_000296735.1 Chrysochloris asiatica
TCACAGGACCACTGATCAACCCAGGGTCTGCATATGCTGACGCCAGCACTTAACAACAACAGATTGAAAGAAAGATGGAGAAAATTGCAGATGAAATCAAGGAAAACACACAAAAAACTTCAGAAAAACTTAGAAAACAAACTGACTAAATGAAAAAGCAAAGCCATACAAAAACTAGAATTAGAAAACCAGAAGATTAATACTAAGATTTCAAATATATATAATACATAAAAGGGCAAAGTAGAATTGGATTAATGGAAGACTGAATTACTGACTTTGAAGACAAATCTTTCAGTATTCATCTGCTAGAGGAAAAATCAGAAAAAAAAAAATAAAAATAATCCAAAGAAGTCCTAAGATTTATGTGAGACACTATTAAGAGGAATACTTTATGATTGATTGAAATTCTAGAACAGGAAAAGACAAAAGAAAACCATAGAGAAAATTATCCAAGTATCATTGGAAGAAAACTTCCCAAACATGAAAGATAGGAAGATAGCCATCTTGAAAAAACTCCAAGCAGTATTGTTGTTGTTTTTAGGTGCCATTGAGTCGGTACGACTCATAGCAACCTTATGTACAGCACTGGGCCAACCTCAGTATTGTTGCCATGCTTGAGCCCATTGATGCTGCCACTTGGCCAATCCATCTCGGTGGGGGTCTTCCTCTTCTTCTCTGACCCTCCACCCTACCAAACATGATATGCTTCTCCAGCCACTGGTCCCTCCTGACAATATGTCCGAAGTATGAGAGATGAAGTTTGGCCATCCTGGCCTCCGAGGAACAATCTGGCTGGACTTCGTCCAACACAGACCTGCTGGTTCTTTTGGCAGCCCATGGCACTTTCAATATTCTCCTCCAACACCATAACTCAAAAACAAAAATTTTTCTATGGTCTTCCTTATCCACTGTGCAGGTTTCACATGCATGTGAGGATATTGAAAAGACCATGGCTTGGGTCAGGAGCACCTTAGTCTTCAAGTTGACATCTCTGCTCTTCAACACTGTAAAATGGTCTTGTGCAGTAGGTTTGCCTAATGCAATACATCATTTGATTTCTTGACTGCTGCTTCCGTGAATGTTGATAGTTGATCCAAGAAGAATGAAGTCCTTGACAACTTCAATTTTTTTCTTTGTTAATAAAAATGTTGTTTACTGGTCCAGTGGTGAGGATTTTTGTTTTCTTTACATTGAGATGTAATCCAAAACCAAGGCTGTGCTCTTTGATCTTCATCAGTAAATGTTTTAAATCCTCTTCACTTTCAGCAAGCAAGTTTGTATCATCTACATATCGCAGGTTGTTAACGAGTCTTCCTCCAATCCTGATGCCACATTTTTCTTCATATAACCCAGTTTCTCAGATTATTTGCTCAGCGTACAGGTTGAATAAATACGGTGAAAGAATATAACCCTGTAGCACACCTTTCTTAATTTTAAACCATTCAGTGTTCCATGTTCTGTTGGAACAACAACTGCTTCTTGGTCCATGTACAGATTTCTCATGAGCACAATTAAGTGTTCAGGAATACTCATACTTCTCAATGTTGTTATCCAAACAGGATAGCCCCCCTAAAAAAGTCACAAAGACACATTATAATCAAACTTTTCAAAACCAAAAAAGCAGCGCAGGAAAAATGAAAAGTTACCTACAAAGGAGAACAAATAAAACTCAGCTTTGATTTCTCAGCAGAAACCAAGCAGGTAGGAAAATAATATATAAAACTCTGAGAGAAAAACATTGCCAACCAATAATCATATGTTGTTGTTTTTAAGTGTCTTGGAATGAGTTCCAACTCATAGTGATCCTGTAAGGGATTTCTAAGGAGTGGCTGATGAGTTTGAACTACCAACCTTGTGGTTCAAATGGACCTTGAAGTCCAGTGCTTTCTCCCAAAATGCCATAGTCAGCAAAATTGTCCATCATGTAGAATGGCAAAATTAGTATATTTCCAGATAAACAGAAAGAAAAAGAATGTATAAAAACTAAACCAACCTTACAAAAAGTACTAAAGAGATCAACTGCAGGCAACAACCTGAGATTAACACATATAACAACATCACACAGAACTCAATCCAGATATTTGTTGTTGTTGTTAAGTGCCCTTGAGTCAGTTCTGACCCTGTATAGGGTTTCCTAGAAGCAGCTGGTGAGCTTGAGCTGCTATCTTTGTGGTTCAAACCAACTTTGTAGTCCTGTCCACAGCACCATACCAGTACTCTAATCCAGGTATAGACGTATTCAAAGTAGACCACATCTACAAGACAGGAAATAGTGAACCAGTGATACCAGCTGCAACAAAAACCCCCATATGATAAAAAGAGGAAATAATGTAGTTATAGAACTTCTAAATGTAGAGGAAATCAAGTAAATTTCAAGAATGAATGAATACATAAATAAATAAAATGTATGAATGAATAAATAAAATAAAACAAACCTATCACCGTAAAACTAGACCAAGCCTTTCTCCTATCTCTAGTCTTAGTGCAATCTCTACCCCTATCTATAACCCAGTCCTAACCATAGCCCTAATGCTAAACTAAGTCCTAGGGCTAATCATGGTGAGCTCAAGCGCAAGGATTCTGAAGGCGTTGGCAAAGAACAAAGCTCCAGGAATTGAGAGAAAACAAATATAAATATTTCAACAAACTGATGAAGCACTGAAAGCATCACTCATCTATGCCAAGAAATTTGGATGACAGCTACCTGGCCAATTGATTGGAAAAGGCCAATATTTGTGCCTATTGCAAAGAAAGGTGACCAATGGAATGTGGAAATCATTGGACAGTATCATTCATATTGCATCCAAGTAAAATTTTGCTAAAGATAATTCAATAGCAGCTGAAACTGCATTGACAGGGAACTGCTGATTCAATGGCACCTAACAATCACAACAAAGGGCTAGACTAGACCTAGCCATAGTTCTAATTGTGAATCCATGTTTCTGTCCTCCCCACAACACACACACACAAAAGAAATTAAAAGACTCATTGCATTGGACAACTCTGTTGCACAGACTTCTTTTATAGTGTTAAATAGCAAAAGATGCCACATTGAGAACTAAGGTGTGTCTGACCCAAGCCAAGCCATCCCATTTTCAATCCCTTATATGTAGATGTATGCAAATGCTGGACAATGAATAAGTAAGATTGAAGAATTGATGTCTTTGAATTATGGTAAAGTAGAAGGTTATCGAAAACGAGGAAGAACCTCAAAGATTAAGATTTACACAGTGGGTAAAAGCATAATAGTCTCAAACATAACAATGTGAGTATGGTGCGGGATCAGACAATGTTTCCTTCTGTTGTGGATTGGGTCACTATGAGTCAGAACCATCTCAACGGCACCTAACAACATAACAGCATGATTCATCATTTAAAATAAGGAAACTTCCTGCTTAGGTCATTGGCACTATGGTTATAAACATCCAAATAGTCTATGTAGGTCAGCCATTGGGAGTTGTAGTTTGCTTATGAGTACATGCTCCCAAGTAAAGTTTTCTTTCTTTCTCCCTTCCTTCCTTACCTTTTTCTTTCTTTCTCTTTCTCTCTCTCCTTCCTTTATCCGTCCCTCCCTCTCTCTTTCTTCCTTCCTCTTTTCTTTGTAAATTTTTTGGTATAGCCTTTTGTTCCTCATTTTCCTCAGCTCTGACATGTGGAAGAATGTCTGTGTTGGAAGAAGTGCAGCCAGAGTGCTCCTTGGAGGCCAAGATGGCCAAACTTCGTCTCTCATACTTTAGACATATTGTCAGGAGGGACCAGCCACTGGAGAAACATATTATGTTTGGTAGGGTAGAGGGTCAGAGAAGAAGAGGAAAACCCCCAATGAGATGGATTGGCCAAGAGTGGCAACAAGAGTGAGGTTGGGCCAGGATTGGGCAGTGTTTCTTGCCGCTGTGCATAAGGTCGCTATGAGTTGGCACTGACTCATTGGCACCTAACAACAACAACAATGTGTGGATAACAATCGTATTTATTTTACAGTATTGTGGTGAAGACTACATGAGGTAATTCATTTTTATTGTTTCAGAAAGTGTTTGACATGTAGTAAATAGCAATCACTGATTAATTTCATCCATTACAACTATTTGGATAATGTTGGTGAGGCTGCACATCGGTGAGGCTGGAAAGTTAAGAATATAGGATTCTTTTCTATTCTGTATTTTCACCTTTGTCATTAATTTAAAAAATTTGGTATTAAGGCCACCTTTAATAACAGCACCTTGCATGAAAAGAAGCAATGAATCAAAAGTGTCCATTCTGTTAAGACAGTTGGTGATGCAGGCAATCCTGACTGGTCATTTTTTCTATTAAAAAGCTATCCCCACAGTAAGTCTCTTGGCTTGCCTTTCACTAGCTTAGGATAACAAATCTGGAGAGCTGTATCTTGGACTGCTAGCAGAGTCCATTGTCAGCTCCTACAAATCAAGGAGAGAATAATGGTATCCAAGGGGGGTGGGGTGGGAAAGTGACATGAGGAGAGAAGAAGAAAGAGAGAAAAGCAAACAATTCTTGCCCCCAGAAAAACAAACCAGAAAGAAAGAAGATTTATTTTGCCATTGCTCTTATGTCTAAAAAGTTAGGGCTTAGTGGAAGGCCATGGAAGGGTGCTTCACTCTTATTTTGCACTGCAAACCCTTTTTTTTTTTTTTATGTTTTATTGTGAGTTATGTGATAGTTTACATGGGAGAACATTAGCTTTACATTAATCCTATCGCATATCGTTTCCTTGCCATGGTTACAATCCCCTCTATGCATCATCAAACAACCAAAGGGTATACCCTGCAAGCCTGCCCCACAGTCATCAGCACACAGCCCCTCTCCCTCTCTGGGTCTAGAGTCCCTAGCCACTCCACCTCTCCATGTCATCGTTTCTGCCTCCATCTCTGGGATCTCTGCTTCCATCTCTGGCGTCACTTCTTCTCTGGGTGGGGTCCCACTCTCCACTCTTCTCCCTTGATAGTCCCAGGGACCTCCAATCCTAGACTGCAAAGTTAATCACTCCCCTCCTTTTGCTACAAAACATCTACCTTT
>NW_006408537.1:1324840-1326610 GCF_000296735.1 Chrysochloris asiatica
AGCTTTCTATGGTGATATTTCTGGCTATTCCTTTCTCTCCCCCTCAAGTATCTATTTTATAATGGTATGTCAGGGAAACCAAGATACAAAAGACAGCCAAGCATCTTAACATTATTTTCCCCCACCCCTTTTTCCCCATTCTGACCATATCTCAATCCCTGTATCCCAGAACCCTGTTGTTCCAAGGTTGTGCATACATTATTATTTACCTTTACCTCCCTTCAGCTTTACATTCATCCTATTGTATTTCATTTCATTGCAATGATTATAATCTCCTCCATGCATCATCAAATAACCAAAGGATACACCCCATAGGCCTGCTCCCCACTACCCCCGGCTGTCAGCATATAGCCCCTCTCCCTCCCTGAGTCCCGTGTCCCCAGCCACTCCATCTGTCCACGTCATCATCTCTGTCTCCATCCCTGATTTCACTGCCTCTCTAGGTAGGGTCATGCTCTCTGCTTTTCTCACTTAATGGTCCCAGGGACCTCTGCTTCTAGGCTGCAAAATCAATCACTCCCCTCATTTTGTAAAAAAAAATCTATCTCTACATTTCTAACACTCACAGTCAGTCCTGATGGCAATTATTCACTATTGTACCACAAGAGTCTTATCCCCATTTCCTTTCACCAGCCTGGTCCCAACAGATTGGAAATCATTCAGTGGAGGTTCTACCTACCCCTGCCCTGTCTTGAACTAGGCTCCCTCTTGAAAGCTTGTAAGTCAGTCACTTCTTGCCTTTATAGCCACCCCCCTTTTGGGTCTGGGTAATTTCTAGCCCCCTTTAAGGTATTCTAATCAATTATAGGCTGAAGATGGGCTTACAAGCTTTTTATTGTGACATTTCTGGCTATTCCTACCCCACCCCCAGTGTCAATTTTACAGTGGTAGGCAAGAGAATCCAAGATTCAAAAGACAGCCAAGCATCCTAAGATTATTCCCCTCTTTTACCTGTATCCCAAAGCCCTGTTATTCCAAGGTTGTGCATACATCATAATTTATCTTTGTCCCACTTAGTCCATGGGAACTTGCCTAAATGTTCTCCCATCAGCCTTGTTCTTCTATTTCCCTCTCCCTTCTTGTGTATTACCAGCCCCTCCCCCAGCACTCAAGTTTTCCTGTGTCTATTCCTTGCCCTGTGTTCTATCTTCCCCCCTCCTCCCCTCCTCTCATCCCATACATGCCGCTGATCAGCAGTTATATATATAGAACCCTTTTGGCTGGGTTCTTTTTCTTAGTCTTTTACAATAATGGTCTTATGCAATATTTCTCCTTTTGTGATTTACTAATCGCACTCAGCATAATGTCCTCAAAGTTCATCCATGTTATGCAGTGGCTTGCAGCTTCTTTGTTGTTCTTCAAGGTAGCATAGTATTCCATTGTGTATATGACAAAATCCAACATCCATTCATTTATCCATTCTTCAATTGATGGGCATTTAGGTTGTCTCCATCTTTTTGCTATTGTAAATAGTACTGCTATGAACATTGGTATGCATATATCTACTCACGTTATGGCTCATATTTCTTGTGGGAAAATAACAAGTATAGGTATTGCTGGATCATAAGGTATTACTAGTTGCAACTTTCTGAGGAAGCACCGTATTGCTTTCCAGAGTGGTTGGATCATTTTGCAATCCCACCAACAATATAGGAGGGTCCCAGTCTTTCCTTATCCTCTCCAGCATTTATTGTCCTCTATTTTTTTGATCTTTGCTGTTATTGCTGGTGTGAGATGATATCTCATTGTTGTTTTGATTTGCATCTCTCT
>NW_006408537.1:1329313-1331087 GCF_000296735.1 Chrysochloris asiatica
TACCCACTCACTTTTCAGCATTGTGTTATTCAATTTCCATGTATTCAACTTTATTTCCTTGGTCTTCTTATTATTGATTTCTAGTTTTGTAGCATTGTGGCCTGAAAAGATGCTTTGTGGTATTTTGATGTTTGTAAATTTATGGAGGCTTGCTTTGTGACCAAACACATGGTCATTTCTGGAAAATGTTCCGTGTGCACTGGGGAAGAATGTATATTGTTCTGTTGTTGGGTTGAATGCTCTGTACACATCTATGAGATCAAGTTGGTTGATTGTGTTGTTTAGTTCCTCTGTAACCTTGTCGAGTTTCTTTCTGGTTGTTCTGTCCCTTTTTGAAAGTGGCATATTAAAATCTCCCACTATATTTGTAGATTTATCTATCTTTCTTCATTTCTAGTAAGGAATGCTTCATATATCTTGGTGCTCTTTCAATGGGAGTGTAGATATTTATTATGGTTATGTCATCTTGCTCAATTGACTCTTTGATCATGACATAGTGTCTTTCTTTGTCCGCTATGCTGGCTTTTTTTCTTAAAGTTTACTTTATCAGAGATTAGTATTGCCATTCCTGCTTGTTTATTGTTGCAGTTAGCTTGGTATATTTTTTTTCATCCTTTAACTTATAGTCTGTTTTTGTCTTTATGTGTAAGGTGTGTCTCTTGCAGGTAGCATATTGAAGGGTCTTGTTTTCTTCTCCATTCTGTCACTCTCTGTCTCTTCACTGGTGTATTCAATCCATTGACATTCAGTGTAATTATCCATAGCTATGAATTAATTGCTGCCATTATGTTATTTTTTGTGAGTGCTATTTGTTGCTTTGCTCTGCATGCCTTCTTGTGCTGAGTTTATGTTTTTTGTGCTATTTCTTGGTATTTTCTTCTTAGTTTTCATGTTTGCTTGTTCTGCTTGAAAGTTCATTTTCATGGTAAATTGTTAAGTATTAACCTTCTTTGGTGTTACCTTATTGTCTATTAACTTTTCTCTCCATTTAAGAGAATCTATCGTATCCTGTAATCTACCTGACATCCTTATCACCTGGATCTCTGTTGCTACGCTTATCCCTTCTTTGACATTGATATAATTTTGATCTTCGATTGACCTCCCAGCTCCTATGAATTCATTATTGTAGTTTTGTTCTGTTCTGGACTGTGCTATCTGTTGACTGAGTTCCAGGTGGTGTTGCCACACCTGTCAATCTCTGGTTGTTGTCTGTTCTTATTGGTTTTCAGTCCAAAGAAATCCCTTTAGGATGTTTTGAAGTGCTGGATTGGTTTTGTTAAAATCTCTCAGATTCTGTTTATCCTGGAATGTTTTGATTGATAGTTTTGCTGGATAGATGATTCTTGGTTGGCAGTTTTTTTTTTTCTTTTAGAGTTTTGTATATGTCTCCCCATTGCCTTCTTGCCTGCATGGTTTGTTCTGAGTAGCCAGAGCTTAATCTGATTTGTTTGCCTTTATAAGTGACACTTCTCTTCTCTCTGGCTGCTTTTAGGATTCTCTCACTGACTTTGATTTTGGAGATCTTGATTATTGTATGTCTTGGTGACTTTCTTTGAGGGTTCTATCCTTCCTGGGGTACATTCAGCTTCTTGAATGTTTATCTTTTCATCTTTTGAGATATTAGTGAAATTTTCTTCGAGAAGCTCTTCAGTTATTTCCTCTGTGGACTTCTCTGATGCTTCCTGTTCCGGAATGCCAATAATTCTTAAGTTGTTCCTCTTCATATTACCCAGCATTAATCTTAGACTCTCTTCAGATTTTTTTTTTTTTTTTT
>NW_006408537.1:1332312-1375804 GCF_000296735.1 Chrysochloris asiatica
AAAAAAAAAAAAAAAAATGTGTAGAATCACTAACCTCCTTTTGCAAATATTGCTTCGATTCTTTTAACACAGGTTCCTTGTGCCCGTTTGTCTGTAGTCCCACCCTCTGACTTCCACCTGGGCAGAATGGCTGCAGAGGTATTCCCATGCCAATTTCTAAAGCGCAATGTTTCCGTTTATAACGTGATTTTTCCACTTGCAGTTGTGGGAAACTGATGCCCAGTCCCTTATGTTAGATCCAGAGCTCTAGTGCAGTTTTGTGAGAGCCACATCTCTGGGTTTTCAGCCCCTCCCACACAGAACCTGTCCTACCTGACTCTGCTCTGCAGCCGCCAACCAGAAACCTCTTCAAACCGTTTTTTAAAAACCTAAAATTTAAAGTTTCTAAACTCTGAGTGATGTCACCTAAAATTAAAAAAAAAAAAAAAAAGAATGCTTAGAGTAGGGGGGTTTAATCTGGATTTCCAAGTCCACAACAGATGCATGGACTGGCTTTAAGGATCTCAAAAACCTGTAAAACTACAAGCAAAATTTAGCATGTGTATATACGAATATTTTGTAAAATAGGCTTATATCTTTCAGAGTTGTGAGACAGAAAAAGGGCTAAGACCATTTAGTTAAATCACACCACTTAGACTTATACATAAGAATCATTTTCTTTTTTTCTTCATGTTGCACAAAACAGTTCCAAAGGCATCATACAATAACTTAGCATCCTGGAGAGAGAGATAGTGTTCTTGTTGTTTCATTCCATCAAGCTGGTTCCATCATAGTGGCCTTGTTTGGTGTTTCCAAGGAACAACTGGTAGATTTGAACTTCTGATCTTGCAGTTAAGAGTCCGGTGCTGATCTTACAGCACCACACCAGGACTCTAAGGGAGATAATTGATTCTCACTTTCTTGAGATTCAGCAGGAACTGTGGGAGTGTCAAGTGCTTCTGACCTCTGGCTTCTACCAGGGATTTGGTTTGCTTTTCCTGTGTTGACTAAGTGTAGCTGCTTCCCTATTCTGGGCAAACTATCCAACTGTGGCCATGGTTTTAGCCTGAAGGTGACTTGGGTTCTCAGACTCACTCCCATTCCCATCAACCCCATTTCTTATTAGTTGCTAAAGAAGCTATCAGCTTGAAGTTTACCTTTCTTTCATGTGTCAGTCTTTATCCTGAGACACTCTGTGGCTGTCCCTGTCCATGGGCCTCCAAGAAGGATAGGGGGGGGGGGACAATAAATGGTTCATCACAATCAATTCCCATTCTGATAATAATACTAACACTGAGTGAAAAAGTTGTATTTTACATAATGTGCATTTTATTGAACATAGCAAGAATAATCTCTCATAATATTGTATCTATCACTAGTGAAGTTATGGTTGATTGTGCCAAACACAATACTGAGAAATTAAGGGAGATTATTCCACTTAATCCCTAAAACAGCCTATAGAATTAGTATAATGATCAGTTTGCAGATAAAGGAACCAGGACTCAGAGAGGCTAAGACACTTGCCTGATGTAGCACCACTAGCACATAACAAAGTTGAGATATCTATCAAAATCTGTATTACTTGCAAATTCAAGCCATTTTCTGCTATTCTATAGTAATGAGTTAGTTCTTAGTTCAGTTTATCTCTCCTTTATTTTGAATGAAGTATAACTGTTTGGTTTGAAAGGACCCCCACCCCCACCTCTGCAAATGCAACCTTGATTATGCTTCCTTCTGTGTCTTTAAACTGTGGTTTTTAAGTCCAGATACTGATAGGTAGGAGACATAAATGAAGGAAGTGGGCTAGGTGGCAAACTTACATGTATGTTGCTTGTATCAGTCTGGAGCACATTTAACAATTAACAGAACATCTAAAAGACTGGATTTTCACACGTTATTGTGAGTTTATGCAGATCAGGTATAGTGGCTCAAATGTGCCATCAGGGATCAACCTCCTATGATTCTGTTCTACCATCCTTAGCCTTGCAGTGTCTTCTTCCATGTTCATTAAATGATGGTTGCATCTTTAGACATTGTGTCCAAGTTCCAAGAAGGAAGAAGGTAGAAGGAAAATGACAAATGCAAATAGAATACATGGAGCATGACACTCAGATTTGTCCCCATGTACCATCATAGGCCACTCATATGTAGAAAGAAGATTGAAGGTTGGGAAAAGGTATTACTGTAGTTAAGTTCCTTTCCATTCCAAAGGAAAATGAGGCACTGTTAGTAAGAAGACAAATATAGTTATTGGGAAGATACTGAGTAGAATCAATACTTCACAAAAAGATCCAACTTATTTTCCATAACTGCAATTCAGTGTTACCATGTTACCATGACATCTTCAACACAAAATGTCACAAAGCTGGTGTAAAGCTTAGCTAGGGCCTGCATATGGTATGGCCCCAGGGTTCTGTTGTGTGTTATTTCAAGACACTATCCAAGGAATCACTATGGAAACTGGGATCATTGTGATACAACTGGAAACCTGTGGACTTGAATTGAGAAGACTCAAGTTCTAATTTTCTAGTCTGCCATTTACTACCAACCTGATTCAGGCAAGTAATCAATCTTAAGTTCCTCATCTATAAAGTAAACTTGTTAATAATACCTCATAAAACAGGGGATTGCTATGAGGTTTAAATGAAATCATATGTGTAAAAACACTTGATGTAATTTAGGCAAAAATATGTACTATGAGTATTATGAGTCACTGGGTGATACAAAAGATTAAGTGGTTGACAAAGCTAACTAAAAGATCATCCATTCGTATCTACCAGAGGTTCCTCTGAAGAATGCCTGGTGATCTCTTTCTGAAAGATCACAGCCCTTGAAACCCCTGTGAAGTACAATTAGACAATGACACACATGGAGTTGCCATGAGTTGGAATTGACTAGATGGCAATTGTTTTATTAGTGTATTGTGATAATTATGGTTTTCAATTACATAGTCATTCAATTTGGTCATGTCATTAATTTTGTTATTAAAGCCATTTCATTTTTAATAAACTTATATTTAAGCCCTTGTAATACAAAGTATAATACTGTACACTTCAAGCTATGAATGAGAAATATATAGACTTACAGTAATAATCCTTAGTACACTATATGTCACAATGTGGGACCACCCTTCATCATTTCCATCAGATTCACTTCTCTCCATAACTCAACACTCAGCTCAGTAGCACTTGTCCATTAGGAAGAGTCAAAAGTGAAGCACAATCCAAGTGTGGATATTTCTAAAGGAGTGAACAGATTCTACAAAAGAGACAAAAGAAAAAAAGAAAAGGAGAAAAGCCTGGACGGTGCACTGCCATGGAATGCAATGAAGTAGGAGTACAGAAGACTGACTTTGAGAGCGTTAGCTTTTAATATTGGTTGATTCTTGGGCAAAATGGAGTCCTCGTGTGGCACTGTAATATAAGCATTGGAAGTTCAATTGTTCAAACCCACCAGTAACTCCACTGAAACACTTATGCAGGGTCTCTATGAGTCAGAAGCAAATGGATGGCACATAACAAAAACAATGGGCACAATTCTGAATGATGTAGAAAAGCAACAAAAGAAGATGGAAAGAATATATGTAGTCACTGCACCTAAAAGAAATAGTCAATGTTCAGCCATTTCAAGAGTTAGCAAATGATTAAGAACCAATGATACTGAAGGAAGAAAACCAAGCTACACTGAAGGAATTGGCTAAAAAAGTCTCCAGTAATTGACAGAATACAAATTGACATTTTTCAACAAACTGAGGCAGCACTGGAGGTGCTTACTTATCTATGCCAAGAAATTTGGAGTACAGCTAACTGACTAGGCAATTTGAAGAGGTTCAGATTTGTGCTCATTCCAAAGACAGGTGGCCTAATGGAATGTGGATATCATCATGTAACATCATTCATATCATAAATAAGTAAAATTTTACTGATAATACTTCATAAATGGTTGAAACAGTACATTGACTGAGAACTGTGTGAAATTAAAGCCAGATTCAGAAGTGGACATGGAACTAGCAATATTATTTCTGGTATCAGATGGATGTTGGCTGAAAACAGGGAATACCAGAAAGATGCTTGTTGTTGTTGTTAAGTGGTGTTGAGTCAATTCTGACCCATAGCGACCCTGTATAGGGTTTCCAAGGAGCAGCTGGTGAGCTTGAACCACTGACCTTGCAGTTCAAATGACTTTGCAGTCTAACATATCAGCCCACAGCGCCACACCAGATGTTTACTTGTGCTTTAATGACTATGCAAAAGCTTTCAACTGTGTGGATCAACTGTGTACAACATTGTGAATAATGAATATTCTAGAACACAATTGTGCTCATAAGGAACCTATACATAGCCCAAGAGACTGTTAGAACAGAACAGGAGATACTGAATGGTTTAAAATTAGGAAAGATGTGGGCCAGGGTTGTATCCTTTCACCATACTTATTCAATCTGTATGATGAGCAAATAATCTGAAAATTTAGGTTATATGAAGAAAATGTGGTATCAAAATTGAGACAACTTTACTTACTAAAAGTGAGACAGACTTAGAATACTTACTGATGAAGACCAAAGACCACAGTCTTCAGTATAGGTTGCACCTCAGTGTATATTTTTTATATCTGGATTAATAAATAGCATCATGATATTTGGAGTAAAGATTGAAGTTGCAAAGACTTCTTTTTGCTTGGATCACTAATCAACACATATTGAATCTGGAGTCAAGAAATCAAACATATTACATTAGGAAAATCTGGTGCACATGACCTCTTTAAAGTGTTCAAGAGCGAAGATATAACTTGAGCTTTTCTTTACAGTTATTTGTCATCCTTGATGTTTTTTTCTTTCACTGATACAGCAGAGCCCATTAATATAAAGGAGCTGTGGAGTAGGAATTAGTCATTCCCCAAGACTGTGGTTAGGAAAACTTTGTCCTTTGAGGTTAACTTTTCTAAATGGTTCACTCACGTATCCTAACTACACATAAGATGACATCACTCCTTTGTGTTTGTGTAAATGGCCTAGATTAAGGTGATTAAGAAGGCAGCAGGTCAGAAGAAAAAGTGATTGAATGGGAGTGCAGGAATGAAGAAAATCTTTACCATCACTCCAAAACAGTCACACATGCTTTTGCCATGTTTGGGGCAGACCAGCAGGTAGATTTAAGAATCACACACTTGGCTCTGGGCTTTGAGTTCAGTTTTTAGCTCTGGCTCTAGAAAGTGCAAGACAAGAGTCACAATCACATGGGTTTGTTTGTTTTTCAAATGATGTGGAAGGTGAAATCATCAAAAGATGACATTTTGAAATGCTTTTGCAGATAGTCAGGGGATAAAGGTTGCTACATAAACTGTGTGATTAAGCGCAGGGCATGTTAAACCACTCCCTATGGACTGGAGTGGTAATAAATAGTTCCAGCATTTACGTTAATTTTTAGGTACCTAAGGCAAAAGGAAAGGAGCTCTAGTAGCATAGTGGTTAAGAATCAGGCTGCAAACTGCAAGGTGAGCAGTTCAAAACTATTAGCTGTTCCACAGCACATAACCAACCAACCAACCAAGGCAAAAGTATATGTATTCTGTAGAGTACGTAAAGACATTTGGCTTTAAACATATTTTTTAAATTGTTTAGAAGTTATAAAATGTATAGATAGACACTGCTTTACTTTTAAAATCTATTCCTGTCCATTACTGTAGCAAATATGATCTGTCCAGAAATGCAAATCTATCGATAGCATTTTCTGGTTTGAAGCATATCAATAGTTGCAGAATAAGTCCAAGCCTTTACCTCTGGACTCTGAGCGTATCTTTCTTTGCTTATATCCACCCAATTTCCTCATCTTACCACAAAAAAATCACATGCATACATGTTCACAAGGCATAGCATGAAAGCCCATAGGCAACCCCATCCATACGTGAACACACACATGCATGAACATATACTGCTCACACATATGCACAAGTACACACACAAACACACAGGCAAATATACAAGTTACGTAAGTGCCCATTACAGACGCACATACCTGTATAAAGGGGCATGTACACAAGTATGTCAACAGGTATACTCATGCATAAACATGTGTGAGCACATGTGATTGTGAGAAGAGAACAATACACATGGGACCGAATTGTGTACATGTGCACACAGGCACATATATACAAATACAAACATGGATATGAACTCCCACATATACCAATATGAGCAGGCATGCAAGGCTGACACACTTTGCAGTCCAAATCATGAACATTAATCCTTGTTCCTTCCTTGGCCTCAGTACCAGCAAAGTAGTACATAACCTCTTATTTGATTCATGAACTCATCAGGCTTCTCACTTTTCCCAAGAGCTCATTACTGCTACTCTCATTTTGGCTGATTGCTAAAGCATCTGGCTCTTCTCTTCAACAAGCAAGCACAAGGGATTCCTTATCATAGACATTTGTCAGGGAGCATCAGTGTTCAGAAATGGCTCTTCATAGAAAATCATTTCTGTAATTTGTATAGCCCATCCATTACTCCTAGACCTCGGTAATCCAACAGATGTATAATGTGAACCAGAATTATGAGTTACACAGTGATTTAACAGTTTCTGGAAACTACAGTTTAAAAAAAGAACCAGGTGACATTAGTTTTGATGATGTTGTGGTTGTTAAGTGCCATTGAGTTGATTCTGTCTCCTATTGATCTTGTATAGGGTTTCCGAGTTTGAACTGCTGAGCAGACCTTGCAGTTTAAATTGACCTCATGGTCCAGTGCTTCTCCTAGTCAAATATTATTAATTCAACACATAATCCTTAAAATTATTCATGAGATTTTATATATTATATGTTTATTCTGGTCTCTGAAATTAAATGTGAACTTTACATTGTCAGTTGCCATTGAGTCAATTCCTACTTATGGAAGCCCCATGTTGTATCAGAGTAGAATTGAATTCCACAGGGTTTTCAAGGATGGATTTGTTTTTTTAATTTGATTGCCAGACGTTTCTTTTGACGCACCTCTGAGTAGACTCTAACCACCAACTTTTTTGATTAACAGCTGAGTGCATTAACCGTTTGTACTATCCAGGGACTCCATTTTACATTGTTGTTGTTGTTATTGTTGTGCCATAGAGTCTATTCTGAACCACACTGACCCTGTATAGGGTTTCTAAGGAGCAGCTGGTGAGCTTGAACCGCCAACCTTGCAGTTTAAACAACTTTGCAGTCTGACGCATTAGCCCACAGCGTCACACCAGGACTCCAATTAAGCCGATAATAATTCAGACTAACCACATTTCAGATGTAGTCATTGCAGTTGGCTTTATTTATTATATTATTAAGTGCCATTGAGTTGGGTTCTGACTCATAGTGACCCTGTATAGGGTTTCCAAGGAGCAGCTGGTGAGCCTGAACCTCCGGCCTTGCAGCTCAAACCGACTTTGTAGTCCGGTGCATTAATCATCAACACCACGCCAGGACTTATTGCAGGTGGCTAGAGACTGATATATTGTACAACACAGCTGTACATAATCCCTCTGGATAAAGTCAGTTCAGTAAAGAACCAGGCATTGATGGCTAGGAATTTACAGAGGCAATTGTGAGATTCATATCTAGCAAATATTTGTATACACTTTAAGCATACCTTTTGTAAGCTAAACTAATACCAATATTAACTTTGCAATTCTCTTTTGATTTGCTCTCAGCGTCACTTTAAAAAGTTATATTTAATGTATTTTACCTGGCTATCTTATATACATTTTTATGTCATTTTAAATCCTTTAAATTAATGGAAATCATGCTCTTGTTGGAGTCCTGGTGTGGTCCTGTTGGTTAATGCACTGGACTGCAAGGTCTACTTGAACCTGGAGACCTGAAATTCAAGTTCACCAACTGCTCCTCAGAAACCCTATACAGGGTTGCTATGGGTCTGAACCCAACTCGACGGTACTTAACAACAACAACATGCTCTTGCTATATATGGAGCTGAATTTCCATGCTCTTCCCTCAGCAAAGACTTTCCCGACACCTTCTCCACTTCCCCAGCCATAATAATGCCTTGCTTTATGCACTTCAGGGGTTGGTTGTACAATTGGTTCTGCTATAATAACACATATGTGTTCCTAAAAATCACTGTGATATGCAAACATCACTAAAAGCCCGACAGTTTATGGGGAAAATGGGATTAAAGGAACCATGATCAAAAAACTTATCAGTGACGCTTTCACAAGAAGATAGAATCCACATGAAGACAGTAGCAGCGTTTTACACATGCCAAATGACTAATAAATAAATACATAATACAATAAATATGACACTTGGTCTTGAAGAAACCCTAGAGTTTGCTTCTTTTGGAAGTAGGGATCTGAAGGGTTCAGTTTGTGAGTTCAAGTGAAGCGGAGGGTGTCTGTAATCTGAGGGAAAGTTGTGGCACCAGGTGGGATTGGTGGGACTCACCAGTTTTTTCCTTCGCCTAGCGTAGTGGTTACGAATCGGGCTGCGAACCTTAAGGTCAGTGGTTTGAAACTACCAGTCGCTCCGCGGGAAAAAGATGAGGCTTTCTACTCCCGTAAAGATTTACACCCTTGGAAACCCTGTACAGAGTCGCTATGGGTCGGAACCGACTCGAAGGCACTTAACAACAACAACAACAATGTTTCATATTGAGGAAATCACACATGAACAAATGTGAAATCCCCATTATGCTGAGATTGTTCCCTAATATAACAAATTCATGTTGGAACAAAATTGTGTTTTTAAAACATGTGTTGTAGCAGGATGGAATGTAGTTATTTCTATTATTACCATAGTTGCAGCTATTAATTTTTTGCTTGCTTTCCTATCCTTTCTTCACTCTCTGTTTTGGACTGTGAATTCTTTGAAGGTTAAGAATTTATCATCTGTTCCTTCCTAATTCAGTACCAGGCAATTTATCATTCAAATTTTGTTCATCCAAATGATACTTAATGACTTAATATTCAATATTGAATTCCTCAGGGGTCAAATACCACACACCTATGTATCTTGAAAGGAGCCAAGATCAGTGGTTCGAATCCATTAGCCCCTCCATGGAAGAACGTAAGGCTAGCTGTTCCCCTGAAGATTTACAGTCTTGGAAACCCTACATAGGGTCTCTAGGAGTCAGAGTAGACTTTTTGGCAGTGAATTTGATTTGTTTTACATACATCTTGAAGCCATTTTTCTGTTTGAAACTACAGAATCAAGTTGAGAGCAGACATGTTTACAGTGGGCACATTTGCAGCCTACACCCGTCTATCCACCATCCTCTTATCTGTTCTTTGCTCAGAGAGACTTCTGCCGTCCTAAGAAAATGTCAATGACTTAGTCAAAGGCTTCAGTGTCTTAACAGAGCAGACTAAGGGGAGCCAAATCAGGCTAAGGAAACAATGGTCAGCGTTGTTTTTCCAAGTCTTTCTCTGATCCCTCCCCCAGCATGGAAACCCTTCCTTCCAGGCTGCTTTCCAGATCAGGGCCAAGCCCTCTCCAGTCCCGTGGAAGACCTTTAGAATAGGACAGAGTAGTAAAAACAGCATTCTTTTCTCACTGGCACAGCTGGAATCATTTCTCACCCTGGGCAGACCAGCAAGAATATGGGCAATGAATAGAGAATTTAGAACGTCAGGTTGCGGAACCACACTGGAAGTACCACAGTGCTTTCAATGGCGTAGGATTCTATGATCCTTTCTACATTTGTAAATTAGATTGAGAAAACAGTAATAATAAAAATAATAATAATAAGCTAGTTAAATCAAGGAAATTTGTTTTATTGTATTTGCATAACACTAGAGAGTTTCTCGCTTTTAAATTTGTGGTTTGGGGCTCTTATAGACAAAGAATATAAATATCCATGTGGGTGTCATTGCCCTCTACTGGATAAATTGGGTAATTTTGTTTCACTGGAGTTCATGTGTGAAAACAATATACCAGATAATAGCTTCTATTTGATTAGTATTTTCCCTATTGATCTTTTTAGATTTTTAAATATGGAACATTTTGATTGGTTCTTATAATAATACTGTGAAATAACTAAGCTGTTTTCATTCCCATTTTACAGATGAAAAACCTGAGATAGAACATAAATGTATCATTTCAATATGCATTCTTTAAAGCAAATGCATACAAGTTTTTGTGCTAGACAGTTTACAAAGATGGCTCAGGGAACTTTCAATCAGTTGCAAATAAAACATGTACTGAAATAACTATAATGAAGATACAATTGTGAATATTTTGTTGTTGCTGTTAAACACCATTGAGTTGGATCCAACTCATGAAGATTCTGTATAGGGTTTCCAAGGAGCAGCTGGGGAACTTGAACCACAGACCTTGTGGTTCAAAGTGACTTTACAGTGCAGCCATTGACCCGCAGGGCCACACCAGGACTACAACATTGAGATTATGTGCTCAGTAAATCTTTTGTTATATATCCAGGATGCTATGGGAAATTAGAAGAGATCATTTGCATCTCATGCAAATTGAGGAAGGCTTCCTAAAGAATATGGGGGAGATTTTTATTGGCTCTTGAAAGGTGGACCAAAGTGAAGAAGTCCAATGTAGTAAGCTCTTTGTCCTTTGAACAAAATGAATAGCCTCATTTAGTAATGTGAGTGATTTTTGCCTAGAGTTTTCCTTTTATGCCAGTGATTCCTCAAACTCTTGAGAGTAGACCCTTACCTCCTTGCATGTATTCTGTTCTTGGTGGCCTTCCAGAGTTTCAGAGGTAGGAACAATGAGAGTGACTGGAGAGAGTGCTCAGGGCTTACAAGCCCTTGGCTCTACTGCCAGAGGAGTTGGAGGAGCTCTGGTGGAGGCTAGTAAAGAAACCAAAGAAGCAGGAAAATGAAGTCAGATTACAGGTATGGGTCTAATGCTTGGTTGGATAAAGGAAGTGCTGGGTTGGGTTTTTTGTTTTTCACTTTGAAACTTTCTGTTGATTCTCCTGCAAGTCAGTGAAAACATGAAGCAGAAAGGAAGTAACAATGGCACACAGAGAGACAGAGGAGAGTGATGGACACAGAAATAGCCAGGGAGGCAGAGAGGGACAAAAGGAGAGAAATGGGGGGACAGAAAGGGAGGCAGAATGAGATAAAACAGAGCGGCATATAAGGCAAAGGAACCTTGAGCAATTGTGATACCACTCTTCTTAAAGAAAAGGCTCAGTCTTGACCCTAAAATAAGACTAGGTCAAGACATTACATTCAGTTCTTTGTTCCATCCATATCTGTTGATCACACATTGTACCTCTGTCTTTATTTGTTCAGCAAGAATTTGTTAAGTAATAGTAATGGGGACTGTGTTAGGAATAGGGAATGCAAAGTTAAATACACTAAGTCTCTGCCCTTAATTCTGTCTCCATCCATTGCCTCATTAGTTATCTATATGCTGGCATGTTTAACAAATGCTGAATTGAATTGCACTGGTGTTTCCTCATTCTCAGCTAGACCTGGGCCTGGAAGCACCAGTTCTACCACTTTTCTGGCACTACAGAGATAACTCGTAGCTGCAAGTCAGACAATATTTCGTGATTCTATGTCCTTAAGGTTAGGATCAAGCTCCCGTTTTGGTTTAGGAGATGAAAACATGTAATTCACATAAAGGCATTAAGGCAGAAAAATCCACTTCCCTGCCTATTTGTCTGAGTCCTAAACTTGCCTCATCTGAAAAATCACCACCATATTTCCTGTCATTGCTGCCTTATTGTTGGCCAGACTCATTTGATGCATACTGCTAAAACAAGATTAGTTTCTTTTCCAAATATTAAAAACTCTACACCTTCCTTTTCTTACCCCAACCTGGTATCTGTCTTTGAAGACGTCAGGACAAAGTGAGTTGCTGATATTGAGGTTGTTGTTGTGAAGTGCCATCGAGTCGGTGCTAACCCATAACGACCCTGTATAGGGTTTCCGAGGAGCAGCTGGTGAGCTTGAACCACTGACCTTGCAGTTCAAATGGCTTTACAGTCTGGAGCATTAACCCACAGCGCCACACCAGGGCTCCGACATTGAGGTAGGAGGCAGTTAAAGCTACACTGCAACTTTATCATCAACAGGAAAGGTGAGACGAAATGCATGGGTGTGAGTTCAATCTTTTAAAGTAGAACAGTAAAGTACCATGTTGTAATAGTCCTTACCTCCTGGTGCACTTTGCCAACAGTTTTGTCTTGTTTCCATGTAAGTGAGTCTTTGTCTACACACAGGTTTTTACCTTTGTGTTCCTGGAAGATGGGTATGAAGGCTGAGTTAAAAATATATATAAATTTTCTTATAGTTTGAGCAATTTGTCAAAAATTGTAGATGATTCACAGCTAAAGACAGTGCTTACAGAGTTTTTTCACCTTTTAAAAATCCACTTAAAGTTTCCAGAAATATTTACATCCTAAACTCTATGCAAAAAAAACTGACCTCAAAATCATCTGTTCCTTCAGTACAGATTTTGGGTTCCAAGAACCATAAACAAACAAACTATGAGGACTTAATTATCACAACACCCACCTATTGCCATTGAGTTAATTCTTACTCCAGTGACAGAGTTACTCATTTCAAGTTGGTATTTCTAGAAGAAGTGTACCAAAAATAGCAAAGTTACCATGGACCAGCTCCATCACTCTTGAAAACATCCTAAAAGATATTTGATATTTCAAAAGTAAGAAAGAAACTGCCTTATGCAAGTGGACAATACCTTCACTCTAATCAATATGGTGGTGTTGTTAACTGCCATCGAGTCAGTTCCAACTCATAGCAACCCTGTATCGCATTTCTGAGGAGCAGCTGGTGGGCTTGAACTGCCAACCTTTTAGTACTGAACCTACAGTGCAACCCTAGGAGTCCTAATCAATCTAAACTTATTATTTAAAACTCACAGCATTGGCTTTGCATTTTTTATTTTGCAACAAACCTGTGGTTTCTCATCACAGACAAGCACTGGACCAAGCATTGATAACTGTGCTCAGAATGACAATTTCCAGTGATCTACAAGAAAACATTCTAGGTGGGGAACAACTAGATGGGTGAAAAAAAAACCAAAAAACCTTATTGACAAATAGATAGTGATTAAGTACAGTGATGGTTTGTTGGGGAATAAAAACTCCACGTGAGTCTCTAACTCTTGGCTTTTGCCTTAGACAAAGTGGTCTTGGCAGGCAACCTGGGCCTTCTTGGGTTCTTGGAGACCTCCATCTTCTTGGCCAGGTGCACAGGGACTGTCACGGACCCACTGCTGCCCATCGTCTTGGGTAGAGGTTCTGCCTTGGTTTTTGACTCCTTCCCAGCCCCTGTGGGCAGGTCTTCCTACATAAAATTCTGACTCTAGCTAGCTTCAGGTACTATCACAGATAAGTTACTCTGAGTCAAAGTTTCCTTACCTGCCCTTTGCCCTTGTAACAATTACATATGGTCAGTCAGTTAGTGACCAAAAACACCAAGCAGAGGATCTAGTCATAAGCCCACAATGAGGTTATTTCTATTATCACCTATTCTTCCCTAAAATATGACCTGGCACCTTTTATTCTTTTGTATACCTGGCAGAGGACCTTATATTGAGGAGATATTCAATAAAGGTTTGTTGAATTAATTTATATAAATATTATCTATACTGTAATATTTTATTATAGATCACCTAATTTAGTAATTGCTTCATGTCTTGTCTCTCTTATAAAGATATGGTTTGGGATTTAAGAGTAGCATTATTCATTTTTCTTCTATCATCCTTTTCCTACAGTTCAGGTTACATCTTCAAGCAGGGGTAAGGAATGGCTGGCCCACAGGCTGTATAAGACCGGTGAAATCATTTGATCTGGCCCTGCCAAGGCAACTGCAATTCCAGCCATCATGTTGTTGTTAAGTGTCATTGAGTCGATTCTGACCCATAGCAACCCTGTATAGGATTTCCAAGGAGCAGCTGGTGAGCTTGAACCACAGACCTTGCAGTTCAAACACACTGTTGTTGTTAAGTACCATGGAGTCGGTTCCTCATAGTAACCCTTTACAGGGTTTCCGAGGCTGTAAATCTTTACGGGAGCAGAACGCTTCATCTTTCTCCCGTGAACTGCTGGTGGTTTCAAACTGATGACCTTGAGGTTGGCAGCCCAACTCGTAACCACTACCAGGAGTGATTGAATTAAATGTTTGACCAAATATAACAGCTTAATTTTTAAGTTGAAAATTTTGTATGGCTTGCGAATGATGCTACAAATATACAAATAGCCGTTGGTAGAAAAAAAAAAAAAAAGGTTCTCCATCGCTTTCCTAAAAACTCTGTAAATACTTGATAATGAGTCACTGATTAAAGGGGACAGTCTGCCCCTTTCTCTGAGTGCACCGAAATGCCCTAAAAATTATGTGTTTGTACCCATTCTTATTTCTAGAAATCTTGATCCACCTTGGAACTCCAGCGATAATTTTGAGTTTACAGACATTCAGCAAGGATGATCAGATTGCACTTTGGGAGAAATCTATTTCAAGTGTGATAGCTTGTGTGCCAAGGGCAAGGGTTTTTTCTTATGCTACTAATAACTCAACACAGACAGCAGGCAGTAGCGGCTTACAGTATCTTCATTCTTCACATGTGAGAGCGTTTTACCTTGTATGTTGTTGTTGCTGCTTTGTGCCGTTGAGTTGATTCTGACTCATAGCAAACTTATAAGACAGGCTGGAGCTGCCCCATAGGGTTTGCAAGGCTATAGTTTTTATGCCTCATCTTTCTCCTCGGAGTGACTGGTAGGTTCTGTTAGCAGGTGAGCACTTAGCTGCTGTTCCGCCAGGCCTCCTTTTACCTTACGTGCTGCTGCTGCTGAGTGCCAGGGAGTCAGTTCCGACTCGTCACAACCCTGTATAGGGTTTCTAAGGTTGTAAATCTTTATGGGAGCACAGTTTCCTCTTTCTCTCTCGGACCAGCTGGTGGATTGAAACTGCTGACCATGCAGTTAACATCCCAACACACAACCCACTGTGCTACTAGGGTTCCTTTCACCTTGTGTAGGCAACTACATTTTACTTCCTTAGTGGTGATCTAATTATCTTGATCTTAAGCATTTTAACTTTGTACAATCCATGCCCACAGAGTTGGTCAAAATGAAAAGGGCCTGTGGAAAGGCACATTTAATTTTATCTTGTAGCTGTGTTGGTAATTGCAACTAAACCAGCTTTTCTGCTAGTTCTGGAGGGAAGGGAAATTATGTGCAATAATAAATTTTTTTGAGAAATGGATATGATACGTAATACAAGAGCCTTCCTTGATGAAAGAGCTAATATTCAGTACATGTACGGAAGTCTAATAAATAAGTTTTTTATTAATAGTAATTTGTTCACTAGTCAATAACAAAGTAAGTGGGATATCCTGTCTAGGGAGGATGTGTTTTGTCTTTCTCTTTAGTGTATCTTAGCTGGATGGGTTCATACAGACTGATATGAGAATGGAAAAAGGACCCTCAAAATACTTTTATAGACCTTTTTGGTACTTAGAATCTACATAGTGATTTGGATTCTAATCACATTGAAACTAGAAAATTCTTTGGGGATGATTTTATGATATTGGCAAACTGAACTTGATCATTATAATCAGCATTTTCTTTTATTAGATGCTATTAAGGAGCTCTGGTAGCATAGTGGTTATGAAACGGGCTGCAAACCTTAAGGTCAGCGGTTCGAAACTACCAGCCGTTCCGCAGGAGAAAGATGAGGCTTTCTACTCCTGTAAAGATTTACACCCTCGGAAACCCTGTACAGGGTCGCTATGGGTCGGAACTGACTCAACGGCACTTAACAACAACAACAATGATTTTATTAGATGCCATAGTTTTCTCAAGGCATTTGAACAATCAACCCTAGTGATATATAGCACTGAATCCAGTCCCATGAGTTACACTTTGTGTGGTTTTTTTTTTTAAGTATCCTTCCTCTGTGATTCAGAGGAAAAGTAACCAGACTTTCTGTCATCTAGTTCTTTGTTCAATAATATTTATTGTTGGTTATTTGCTAGGTACAGTTTGACTCAGTGATACCAATCTCAAAGTTAGCCCATGTGCCAATTCCTGCTCACCATAAAAGGGGATTCAAATGCAAGGGCTCTAGTGGCACTGTAGGATAATCACTAGACTGTGAATCACAAAGTTGGCAGATCAAACTCACCATCTGCTCCACAGGATAAAGATGAGGCTTTCTACTCCCATAATGATTTACAGCCTCAGAAACCCTGTACAGGGTGGCTATGAGTCAGAACAGACTCCATGGCACGTAACCAACCAGCCAGACCCTGCAAAGGTTGCTGTGAGTTGGAACCAACTTATGGCATTTTTTTTTTTTTTTTAATGCAAATACACTCAGCTCTTAATATTGAAACCAAAGGAGTGTTGACCTTCATAAAAATTGAGGATAAAACTGAACTGGTCTAATTTACTATTAGTAATTTGTTATGCAACTCTCATCTGTGAATTTACCTAAACCTTTCCTGAGCCTATTTTTACTTTCAACTCATATAAATAATTGACATAATAAATTCCACATGTTACCTTATTGCAGTTAAGAACTTCCTTTCAAATTTAAGAATGTTCCTCTAAATTTACTATCATGGATCAGGGAAAATAAGATGTCTCTAATAATTATGCTCTCTTATTTTACATCACTTTTGAACTGAAACTTTGTAATCCTCAAAGTCAGTTTGGTTTTGAAAACAACAGCAACAACAGTGTAAACATTTTATAAAAATGTTGCCTTGAAAGATAGCTTTATGTATATGTTCAGTTCAACCATGCTCTATAAAGTCAGGCAAGAGGATAGAAAGTAGAATAAAACATAGCTCCTGTCTTTCAGGAGCATGGGCTTTGTGGAAACAGAACTGTGCTTAGCCAATTCTCTACCATGTTAGGCATGTAGACACAAGATTTTTTAAAATAAAGATTTCCTCTGAAGGCCGGAGAAGATAATGATAACTCTCTCATTGTGTTGTTGTGAGATCCACTGATTCGCTCTATGGAAGGCCTTTAGAACAGGCACCTTGTGAGTACTTAGCGGGTAACTGTCATTGTTATTATCATCATCAACATCATCACCTCCATCCTGATAGAATTCCAAGTTCTGGCTTCTTCAAATCTTCAAGTAAACATCCATTTGTTTCTTCCCCTTTCACTGTCCTAGAGAAACATTTCTAGAGACTTAGCCTTGATGGTCTTGATGAGTCCTCACAGTAGCTTGGAGATTCTGGGAATAAAATGACAATGATAGATAAAAAATAATGTCCCAAAGCAGTTCTACTTAAAGGAAGTTTTGTGAATATTCTTTCCAAATCATTTGTTAAAATGTAGATTCCTAGACCATCCTTCTCTATCTAGTGAATAAGAATCTCTGGGGATGACTCAAGTCTATATATTTTACGCTCATTAGGCCAAATTCTATATACATTAGAGTAAAAAAAAAATCTTCCTGTGTTGACTTATCTCCACCCTTGATGTTCCTTTTCCAGTGCAGCGTCTTCTCCCAAATTCCTGCCAGGCTTAAGTGCTTTCACATCTTCATTCACAGGCCAGTCTCAGGGATACTTCAAAGCATTTGCACAGTTGATATTCTACCTTACTGGGCCATACAATTTGTGCATCCAACTTAGAACATGTCTATTTCTGATCTCTCTCTCCCTGTCACATTGTTATTGCTGTTGGGTACCACTGAGTTGGTTCAGATTCACAACAATCCTGTGTACAACAAAACGAAACACAGCCCAGTACTGTTCCATCCTCACAAATGTAATTCTTCAGCCCATTGCTCCCACCACTGTGTTAATCCATCTCCTTGTGGATTTTCTTTTTCACAGACCCTCCATCACTTTACTAAACATGATGTCTTCCTCCAGAGACTAGTCCCTCCTGACAACTTGTCCAAAGAACAAGAGGCAACGTTTTGTCATCATTGCTTCTAAGGCGCATTGTGGCTGTGTGTTTTCCGAGACAGATTTGTTTGTTCTTCTAGCAGTCCATAGTACTTTTAATATTCTTCACCAACACCATAATTCAAAAGCTTAGATTCTCCTATGATCTTTGTATACATTGTCCAACTTTCACATGCATATGAGACCACTAATACCATGATTTGGGTCAGGCTCACCTGACACCTAAAAGTGAGATCTTCGGTTTTTAAGGTCTTTTGCAGCAGATTTGCCTAAGGAAATACATAGTTCAATTTCTTGACTGCTGCTTCCTTGAGTGTTGATTGTTGATCCAAGCAAATGAAATTTTTGACATCTTCAAACTTTTCTCCACTGATTATGTTGTTATTTATTGGCTCAATTTTGAGGAATTTTGTTTTCTTTATATTGAGGTACAATCCACACTGAAAGCTATAGTCTTAGATATTTATATGTAAAAATTTCAAGTTCTCTTCCTTTCCAGCAAGCAAGACTGTTTCATCTGTGTATCACAAGTTGTTAATAAGTTTTCCTCCAATTCTGATGCAAAGTTTTTCTTCATATAATCCAGCTTCTCAGATTAGTTGCTCAACATACGGACTGAATAAGAATGGTTTAAGGATACAACCCTGATATACACATTTCCTGACTTTATGCCATTTGTCAATCCCTTATTCTATTAGAGCAATTGCTTTTTTGTGAAGGTTCCTCATGAGCACAATTAAGTGTTCTGGAATACCTATCCTTCACAACACTATTCAGAGTTTGTTATGATCCACACAGTCTAATGCCTTTACATAGTTAATAGAGCACAAGTAAACATCTTTTTGTCATTCTCTGCTTTCAGCCAAGTTCCATCTGACATCAGCAATGATATATCCCTTATTACATATCCTCTTCTGAATCTGACTTGAATTTCTGGAAGCTCCTTATTAATGTACTGCTGCAATTGTTTTTGAATTAACTTCAGCAAAATTTTACTTGCATATGATATCGATGATACTGTTGGATGATTTCCATGTTCCATTGGATCACCTTTCTTTGGAATGGGTACAGATATAGATCTCTTCCATTTGGCTGGCCAGGTTGCTGTCTTCCAAATTTCTTGGCTTAGACAAGTGAATATCTTCAATGCTTCATCAGTTTGTTGAAAAATTTTCACCAATGCCTTCTGGGCAATATGGACCTCTTCTACCAATAGCATAGGTTCTTGATCATGTGGTATCTCTTGAAATGATAAACATAGGCCAATTCTGATACAGCTACTTTGTATATTATTTACATCTTCTTTAGATGTTTCCTGTATCATTCAATATTTCACTAACAGAGTTCTTCAATATTGCAACCTGAAACTTTATTTTTTTTCTTCAATTCTTTCAGTTTGAGAAACACTGAGTGAGTTTTCCTTTTTGGTTTTCTATCTTCAGGTCTTTGCACATTTCATTACAATATTTTACTTTGCCTTCTAGAGCTGCCTTTTGAAATTTTCTGTTCAGCATTTTACTTCTTCATTTTTCATTCATGTTAGCGTCTCTACATTCAAGAGAATACTCTTTTGTTTTTTAATGTTTTATTGTGAATTATGTGATAGTTTACATGGGATAACATTAGCTTTACATTCATCCTATCATGTATCATTTCATTACCATGGTTACAATCCCCTCCATGCATCATCAACCAACCAAAGGGTATACCCTACAAGCATGCACCCCGGTCATCAGCACACAGCCCCTCTCCCTCTCTGGATCTAAAGTGTCCAGCTGCTCCATCTCTCCACATCGTCATCTCTGCCTCCATCTCGTGTCACTGCTTCTCTGGGTAGGGTCTCTCACTCCGCTCTTTTCCCTTGATGGTTCCAGGACCTCTGCTCCTGGACTGCATAGTCAATCACTCCCCTCCTTTTGCTACAAACTGTCCACCTTTACATTTAAGAGAATGTTCTTTATGATGAATGTGACACCATTCCTTTTCAATTTGTAATTCCCAACATAGTGAACCATATAATTTGTCTGATTCAAAATGGCCAATATCTGTCCATTTCAGCTCACTAATGCCTAGAGTCAGCAGGTCAAACCCACCACCTGCTCCTCAGAAACCCTATACAGGGTCACTATGAGTCAGAACTGACTTGATGGCACTTAACAACAAGAACAACAATGCCTAATGTATAAAACTTTATGTGTTCCATGTCATTTTATATAACTTCCAATTCTTCTAGATTCATACTCTGTATATTCCATATTCCATTATTAATGGGTGTTTGTAGCTATTCTAATTAATCTCTCTGTCATAGACTTACCTGAAAAGTGGTTGTAGACTATGTATATGGATGCGGAAAGGTTGTCTAGACATTGATTGCCACAGTCTTGTATTTTATGCTATATGAAATGAGTTGAGCATATAAAAACAAATATTATATGATTCCTCTTTTACAAGACAAGAATTGATAGAGACCAATGTTCATTGGTGGTTATCAGAGAGTGAGTGGGGAAAGTATAATTAATACCATAGACATGTTGTTTTCAGTGATTTGGAGATTACCACCAAATGTCGATGTAGTAAGCACAGAATAACCAAAGTAAAAAAAAAAAAACACCCAGACTGCCTTATCATATATTGATGTTGTTGTTGTTGTTAAGTGCCATCGAGTTGATTCTGACCCACAGCAACACTATATAGGGTTTCCAAGAGCAGCTGGTGAGCTTGAACCACCCATCTTGCTGTTTAAATGGCTTTGCAGTCTGCTGCATAAACCCACAGCACCACACCAGGACTAGGCAAATTAGTATATGAATAGGTACAGGTGTGTTGTCAGGTACTGTTGAGTCAATTCTGACTCATAGTGACCCTACATAGGATTTCTAAAGCTGTAAATCTTTATGGGAGCAGGAAGCCTCATCTTTCTCCTATAGAGCTGCTGTGGATTTGAACTTCTGACTTGTGGTTAGTACTCCAATGCTTACCCTACAGCAACACCAGTGTTCCTTCTTCCTTCACTAGGAGGCAGATAATGATTTTTGTGAACTATGTTATGTCAATTGTCCAAGTTGTCTTGTGAGACTATGATTCTAAATATTCAAACACAGAAGAACAATATTTGAATGTGTTTGGTTATGTCTGAAAAGTATCCATATTTGTGTCTTTAAGGACTACATGTACATGTAAATTCAAAGCTCAGAGAAGAAATAAGTCTGTTTAAGCCACAATCTCATCTACCCTGAGACCAGAAGAATTAGATGGTGCTTGGCTACCATCATGGACCATTATAATTGAGATTGAAGATAGAATGGGAGAAAAATATGGAGCAAAACTCAAAACACTGATTTTAAAATAAAAGCAAGACAAATTGGTAGATTGCCCCAAACACTTAATAAACGTAAAACAGAGACTATCTACTGAGCTAGCCTTTTAGCAAACTAGAAGAGTGACACATAATTAGGGAGATTATCCACAAGATCAATGTCCTACATAAAAATTATTAGTATGAGACCAAAAAATTCATAATTCCTTAAAACAAAGATGAGCAGATAAGGGGAACTAGACTATTGGAAGGGGACAATTTGAACACAAAGAGAATGATCATACATTGTAATAAATATAAATGAGTGTCATTGAGCAATGTGTGTGTAATTATCAAATGGGAATCTAACAAGCTCTGTAAACTTTCACTAAAAACTCATTAAAATACTATTTAAAATCAAGGATTATCCCCTAATCCTCTTTCATATTTCACAACTATCTTGGTAATTTCTTATACTGACATGTTTGAATCTTTATGGGAGAATGAGATTAAAAATATGTAAATATATATGTAAAATAATTAGATAGAGGTACAAAATTAACTGAGCTAAATTTTAATTTGAAACCATGGAAAGAGAAGTCAAAAGTTATAGTGAAAACAGACCTGAATTCAGGGTCAAGAGACTGGAATTCAAGTATGTCTCCATCTCTAATTAGCTTTTGAAATGGATGCAATTCATTTTATGTTTCAGAGTTTCAGCACTGTCATTCTTATACATTACACACTGTCAATCTTATCCACCAGATGGTGTATAAGATTCCTTCCAGGTTTATCATTCTAGGGCCATATAGGTTCATAATTCCATTCCAAAACAATTGGGACTATGAATATCATGATTGAAGGATAAATTCTTAGTATGTGACTTGGAACTGATATATGTGATCTTATATATAGTGAAATTTAAAATAAATAATATATTATAATGAAGAAAAGTATGCTTTTTAAATATTCTATCACTGTATCACTTTATAGTTTGTACATTTTATATACATTATGTCATAATCAAAACAACCCTTCAATATGTATTATTGTTGTTAAGTGTCATGGAGTATGTTACAACTCATAGCAACTATGTATAGGATTTCCAAGTAACTGCTGTGTTTGAATCACCTTGTGGATAGCTGTTCAGTGCTTATCCTACAGTACCACACCAGAAGTGTAGCACAAATATGATCTAATTTTCAAATAAAAAGACTGATGCTAAGAAAGGATTATTATTGTTGTTGTTAGGTGCCATCGAGTCCGTACTGACTCGTAGCGGCCTTATGCACAACAGAACAAAACACTGTCAGATCCTGGGCCAACTTCACTATTGTTGTCACTCTTAAGCCCATTGATGCTGCCACTTTGCCAATCCATCTCACTGGGGGGCTTCTTCTTTTTCTCTGACCCTTCACCCTACCAAATATTATATCCTTATCCAGCAACTGGTCCCTCCTGACAATATGTCCAAAGTATGAGAGACAAAGTTTGGCCATCTTAGCCTCCAAGGAACACTCTGGCTGCACTTTTTCCAAGACAGGTCTGTTGGTTCTTTTGGCAGCCCATGGCACTTTCAATATTCCCCTCTGACACTGTAACTTAAAAGCATCAATTGTTCTACTGTCTTCTTTATTCTCTGTCCAGCTTTCACATGCATATGAGGTTATTGAAAATACCATGACTTGGGTCAGGTGCACCTTAGTCCTCAAGCTGACATCTTTGATCCTCAACACTTTAAAAAGGTTTATCCCATGCCATGATAGAAACGGAACTTAATCCAGTACACGTTCCCCCATGTCACACGACTACTCAGATTTGAATAGAAAGATAACTTTTCTATGGACATAAAGTAAGCTAACATATGTGAAGCCAAACTTCATCCCAAGCAGCACCTTAGTGAACCACAGCATCTAACACTATTAAACAGAAGCCACGACACTCCACGGCTCTCAAGAAGATGGGCATATCTGTTCATATCACTGGTTTGTAAGACAAAAAAAAAAAATAAAATGAATAGATGTAATGTTTATATATAATTTTAAAATTTCCATAAGATAGTCACATGTATTACTACACAGAGATTTGCTAAAAAAACTCTAATTAGACAGGGTAAACATTGTTACAGATAATGATTTGAAGCTCAGAGAAGTTGAGGAACTAACGCAACAGGTAGAGACTGACTGTATGCAATCAGGTCTTGTGTTTTTTGGATTCTGATACTTTGTACAAGAAGCCCAGGCAGTGCAGTAGTTTAGTTCCCAGCTGCTCACTAAAAGGTAGACAATTCAAACCCATCAGCCACTCCACAAAAGAAAGATGTGGTGGTCTTCTTCCTTAAAGGAAGAAGAATGAGATAAAAAATATGTAAATATATTTTTTATATTTACGGCTTTGGAAACCTTGGTAGGCAGTTATATATACTATGGGAGAAAGATGAGGCTTTCTACTCCCGTAAAGATTTACAGCCTCAGAAACCCTGTACATTGTGGCTATGAGTCGGAACGGACTCCAAGGCACATCACCACCACCACTATAAAATCATTAAGAAGCTCTGGTAGCATAGTGGTTATGAATCGGGCTGCTAATCTCAGTTAGCATTTTGAAACTACCAGCTGTTCTGTGGGAGAAAGGTGAGGCTTTCTGCTCCTGTAAAGATTTACAAGCTCGGAAACCCTGTACAGGGTCTCTATGAGTTGGAACCAACTCCATGTCACATAACAACAACAACAACATAGAGTGATTATGAATTGGAATTAAGTTGATGACAAGGGGTTTTATTCCATAGGTCCGCTCCAATTCATAGGGTGAGTCATTGTCCCAGTATGCCCAGGAGTATTAAAACTGGGAAATTCCCAGCCAAAAGGGAAGAAACTGCTTACTCTATACCCACATTGCCTAAAATCTAGCACATACTGTCACAATGATGATTTTGCCACTAGGCAATCAGTGAACAGGTCTCTGGGATCACTACCTGACCCATCTTGTTATCAAGATGAAATAGGAATAATAATGATAATTGTATAACCAAGCTCTTGATTATGATACTAATCAAAACATTTGCCATAACAATGTCAATTATCATTAAAAAGCATTTCCTTACTTAGAGTATGGGAACCAAGCCAATAATATAATAAACCACCCACGATGGAGGCTCCCTTTCTTTGGAAACGGATCACATAAAATAAACTCTGTAGAATTCTTTATAGACTGATGTGATCATCTATTTATTTATTTATTATTTTAAACTCTTAGGTCTTTTAAGACTTCTTCTGTTAATCCCAAAATAAAAGAGTGTCATTCACCCAGAACAGGAATTGATGATAAAATGTAGTCCTTTAAAGAAATATTACCCTCTCTAGCCATAAATCAAAAACAACTGCATGGAATTCGTATTTCTGCTACTTCTCTTATGGTATTCTGTCTCATTTTGCTTTGAAACTGCTTTGTGGTTGTATTTTTGTTGTTGCAGTCTCCCAATTTCAATATCATTGGTGACTATACTCCAGTACTGAGCTCTTTTTTTAACATTTGTCAACTTGTTGTTGTTGTTGTTATGTGCCATGGAGTTGGTTCTGACTCATAGAGACCCTACACAGGGTTTCTGAGGCTGTAAATCTTTACGGGAGCAGATCGTCTCATCTTTCTCCGCTGGTAGTTTCAAACTGCTGACCTTGTGGCTCATAGCCCGATTCATAACCACTACGCTACCAGATCTCCTTAAGTCAAATTAGTTCTCATTTCAATATTGATAAAGATTTTGCTTGACAGCATGAAGGACTTCCAGTCTCCTCACAAGGACATCCTCTCTCTGGAATGAATCACAGATGGTCTCTAAAAGAAGAAGCTAAGACTTTTGCTGCATTTTCATTTAAACTGAGCGAGAAAACACAGGAGCAAAGATTCAAAGCCATGTCATAGGGTATTGAACTTACACAGTAGGAAGGACTGACTGACTTAATGCTTGAAAAACCTGGGGTTTGTTCTGAGCTTAAGTCAAAGAGACTCCTTAAATGAAAACTTTGAAGGGACTCTATAGAAGTAGATTGACTTAAGAGTAGTTCTGACTTTACAGTATTTAAATACAAGTGGCATAAGTTTCAGTACCATAGCAACACAAAAGCCACCATAGTACAAAAAGCTGACAGATGAGTGGTGTGGCATTACAGTGACTAATAAAAGCTTGATTAGTGAAATGAGGGAAGGCAAGCTTCTCAGAAGAGAAGACACTAGCCCCATTTGCAAAAATTTCAATGTCAAGAATCTATTTCTGTTTTGAATCTAGATTTCTAAAGCTTCAAGATGCCTCTAATGCCTCTATTGCATGTTTACATTTTACAGATGTGGACAAAAAGGCTCAGGGATGTCAAATGGTTTGCTCAAACCTAACACAACTAGCCATCATGCACCTGCCAATTTGTCATACTCTAGTGACTTGTGTTGCTGTAACGATATATGCTCTTAAAGCAGTATTTCCAATACCCGAGAGTCACTCATGGTGGTCAGGTTTCAGAGGAACTTCGAGACAAAGACAGACTAGGTGATCTCTTCTTAAAAAAAAAAAAAAAAAAAAAAGTAGCGAAAACCTTATAAATAATAATAGAAAATTGTCTGATATAGAGCCAGATGAGCCTGTCAGGTTGGAAGATAGTCAAAATACAACTGGAGAGGAGTCGCCTCCTCAAAATAGAATAGATCTTAATACCATACATAAAGGAAAGCTTTAAAGACCTTCATTTGTTGATGTGGTATGGCACAAAGAGAGAAGAAACAGCAGCAAACATCCATTAATAATCAGAATGTGAGATGTATGAATCTAGAAAAATTGGAAGTGGTCAAAATGAAATGGAATGCATAAAGATTGATATCCCAGGCATTAGTGAGCTGAAATTGACCACTATTAGCCATATCTAATCAGACAACTAGATGGTTTACTATACTGGGAAGGATAAATGGAGGAATACTGTAACTTTCAATTTCAAAAAGAACATTTCAAGATCTGTCAGTGATAGAATATTATCATACACTTACAATAAAGCAAGCATGACTAGACGTTGTCTCAGATATTTTGGGTATATTATTAGGAAGGACAAGTCCCTGGTGAAGAACGTCATGCTTGCTAAATTGGAGTGCCAGCGAAACAGAGGAAGACCCTCAAGGAGAAGGACGGACACAATAAGAATGATTGTGAAGGTGGCACAGAACTGGGCAATGTGTCATTCTGTTGGACGCAAAAAGAGAAAAAACAACAACAAACATCCAGTAATAATCAGAATGGAAAATGTATGATTTTATATTCTAGAAATCTAGAAAAATTAGAAGTGGTCAAAAATGTCGCTGTAAGTTGAGACCTATTCATGACAATAACGATAACATGGAAGAGTAAACAGCACTGCAGTTATTCAAGTTTATGTATGATCCACTCATGAAGAAACTGAGAATTTTTACCAACTTCTGCACTCTGGTATTAAACAAATATGCAATCAAGATGCATTGCTAATTAATGGTAATTAGACTGTGAAAATGGGAAACAAAGAAGGATCAGTAGTTGTAAAAGACAGTCTTCATGACATAAATGACACTGGAGAGCACATGACAGAATTTTTCAAGAGCAATGAGTTACTCATTTCAAGTACCTTTTTTTCAACATCATAAGCAATGACTGTACATGCACCTTAGCAGATGGAATGTTATTGTTGTTGTTATGTGTTCTTGAGTCAGTTGTGAACTGTGACCCTGTATAAGGTTTCTGAAGAGAGGCTGGTGAGCTTGAACGGCCTTGCAGCACAGCACATAAACCCACAGCACCACACCAGGGCTCCACCAAATGGGATTAAAGGAAAAAAATCAACTACTCCTGTGGAAAGACAATGGAAAATCTTGGGTATCAGTCAGAAAAAAAAACAGGGGCTAGCTGTAGAACAGACCGTCAATTGCTCATATCCAATTTAAAACTCAAGAAAATTGAAACAATTCCATGAGAGTCCAAATATAACCTTGAGTACGTTCCACCTGAATTTAGAAACCATCTAAGAACAAATTTAGTGCACTAAACACAAATGAAGTAAACCAGTCAAATTGTAGGATGACGCTAAGGACATCACACACAAAAAAGCCAAAGATTATTGAAAAGACAGAAAAGTGAAAAGAAGGTCAAAATGGATGTCAGAAGAGACTCTGAAACTTTCAGTTAACATAGAACAGACACAGCAAAAGGAAGAAATGATGAGTAAAACAAGTGAATTGAAGATTTCAAATGGCACCTCAAGAAGACAAAGTATTATAAAGAAATGTGTGAAGACCTGGAGTTAGAAAACTAAAAAGGAAAAACACACTTGGCATTTTCTGAAGCTGAAAAGAACTGAAGCAAAAATCCAAGTCTTAATTACACTAGTGAAGGATTCCATGCATAAATTATTGAAAAAAAGCAGGAAGCATAAAAGGAAATGGAAAGAATACATAGAAACGACACCAAAAAGAATTGGTCCATGTTCCACCATTTCAGCAGGTAGCATATGGTCAAGAATTGATGACATTGAAGAAGTCCAAGCTGCATTAAAGGCTCTAGGAATTGATAGAATACAAACAGGTGTAATGATAGAGGTACTCGTTTGTCTATATCAAGAAATTTTGAAGACAGCTACCTGGCCAATCAGCTTGAAAAGATCCATATTTGTGCCCATTTCAAATGATTAGCTGCCCTGAAATCCACTCAATGGATCATAATTTAAGAGTTGTTGTTGTTATTAAGTGTGTTGAGTCGATTTGGACTCATAGCAAGCCTGCATATGGTTGCTGAGGCTGTAATCTTTACAGGAGCAGAAAGCCTCATCTTTCTCCCACAGAGCTGCTGTTAGATTTGAACTGCTGACCTTAAAGTTAGCAGCCCAATACATAACCACTACATTACCAGGGCTCCTTTGTGTGGTGTTTAGTAGGGAATAAAATGTACATTTCAAAATAAGAAATCAGTAAAGGCTCTGAGATAAAATGTGAGTAGATACAAAATGTGATGACAACATGAAAAAACTGGTTTCTAAAATAAATATAGCAGAAGATGTTCATTAACAGGAATAATATCCTGTGTTCTGAGTCTAATTAGATTTGGCATGTTTATTGAACTGTGCTTTAGAAGGTGGCCCCAGTTTCAATTTTTTGACCCATAAAGGGCTATCATATGAGAATTAGTTTAACAGAGTCAAGTGTTACTCAAGAAAATCACCCATTTCTGTGCTGATTTTTGCCTTGGTCATTTCTATACTGAACATGGTATGCAAAACAGGTTTTGTTAAAAATTCAGTAAAATTCAATGCAATGGGCTTAGAGTTGACTACTGACAACCTCTTACTAATATACGAAATTAGTTTCCTTCATTTTTGAAAGTACAAGCAAACATGTATTGTGGGTTCTAAAAGCCTACAACGTCAAATAATTGACAAATGGATTTGGAATAATAGGGATGTATTATTGAAATGTGTATATCAATTCTGAATGAGGGCTTTGAAGTATAGCATTTTCTGATGGAAAAGTTCTTATGTATTGTTGCTTTATGTAGTAATTTGAAAGTTGTTTGCATTTAAAGATGATAGGTTTATCACCTAAATTAGAAAGCATGTTTCATTTATCAGTCTCATGAGTATTATCATAAACATTCTATCTTGCTGTAGTTGTTAAATGTTGAGTCGGTAAAACATTCTAACAGCAGCTACTAATTAAATGGCTTTGTGAGGCTTTCTTAGTTGTTTTCAGTTATGTTAAAATTTTTAGCCTAGAAACCATAGACTCTTTACCTGGTCAATATCGCTGTTTTGGGATGAAGTTATATTCAGTAACTGTGCCCTGATTCAGATTATCTGAATGACTGCAGGAAGATACATTTGATTTAAATAAAACTCAGACAAATGAACTATTTAATAATTAGCAACTTATTTGTTAGACCAAAACTATCATACATGTTGAGCTTAAGCCCAGTATTTCTCATAGTGTGTGTGGTAGGCACCTGAGAAGGTCAATTTTTTGTAGAACTTTCTCTTCCCTGGCCGCACTCTACCAGCCAGGACTCCAGCAAAAGTGTAACAACCAAAAAATCTCCACACACTTCCAAACTCTCTTTGATGGCAGAAGGGAAGGTACAGCTCCTAGTTGAATACTTCCAATCAGACAAAAAATATATAAATGGTGAAAACATAAATTAGAGCTGGTCGTTAGCTGTATAGTATACAGCAAATGACTTGTACCAGAATCTGTTTCTTTATTTGTGCATTGAAAATGGAAAGTAATCTCTAAATTACTGTTCAGTGTGATTTCAATTAATGTGATAATGCATATCATGTTCCCAGTGACTAATCTCATGAATAGTAAGACAACAATATACAATTAATTAACTTTTGTCTTCCAAACTTGAAATTTATTTTTTATAGAAATGACTAGACTTGATTACTGGCCAATCAGGCCTATTGTGGTAGAATTAGATATGAAACAACAATCTCAGAAAAACAATTTGGAAATGAAGCTATTCCTTTTATTTTTAGAGCAGTTTTACGTTTTTGAAAAACTGTGCAGAAAGCAGTCAGAGGTCCCTCCATGCACATGGTTTCACCTATTATTAACATCTGGCATACCTGCAAAAAAAATGTTGCAAGTAGTGAACTGGTAATGACAAATTGGAGTCCCTATGTGGGGCTGCAGGATAATACATTGGATCACAAATTCTGTTTGAACCACAGGTCAATGGTTCAAACCTACCAGCTGCTCCTCGGAAACCCTACCTAAACAGGGTCACTGTGAAGCAAAAATGACTTGAAGGCACTTAACAAAAACACATGATACATTAAGTTTCCTATTGGTGCAGGGAGTTAAGCAACAGGCTGATAACTGAAAGGTTGGGGGTTTGAACCCCCAGCTACCATGAAAGAAAGATGTGGCAGTCTGCTTCTGTAAAGATTTACAGCCTCAGAACCCTGATGAGGCAGTTCTATTCTGTCCTATAGGGTGGCTATGAGTGAAAATGGCTCAACGACAGAAGATTTGGCTTGGTTTGGTTTAATACATTATTGGTTTGATACATTATTATTAACTTAAAGTTTAAATTAGGGTTCACTTTTTGAGTTATCCATCACTCATCTGTCAGTTTGTCATACTGTGGTGGCTTGTGAGTTTCTGTGACTCTGGGAGCTATACCACAGGTATTTTAAATACCAGCAGGGTCACACATGGTGGACAGGTTTCAGAGGAACTTCCAGATGAAGACAGACTAGGAAGAAGAATATTTAGTCATTGAAAACCTTGTGCATAGCAGAGAAACACAGTTAGATATAATTCCAGAAAATGAGCCCCTCAGGTAGGAAGGCACACAAAATGCGAATGGGAAAGAGCTGCCTCCACAAAGTAGAGTTGGCAGTGATGATGCAAATGGAATAAAGGCTTTGGGACCTTAATTTGCTGATCGGACACGACTGAATATGAAGAGAAACAGCTGTAAGCATCCATTAATAATCAGAACATGGAATGTATGAAGTATAAATCTAGGAAAATTGGAAATTGTCAAAAATGATGTGGAACGCATTAACATCGATATCTTAGGCATTAGTGAGTTGAAATGGACTGGTATTGTCCATTTTGAATCTGACAACCACATGGTTTACTATGCCAGGAATCACAAATTGAAGGGGAATGGTGTTACATTCATTGTCAAAAAGAGTATATCAAGATCATTCATGAGGCACAACACTTTCTGTGATAGGATAATATCCATGCACCTACAGGGAAGAGCAGTAAATACCACCATTATTAAAATTTACTCACCAAACACTAAAACCAGTGAGGATGAAATAGAAGAATTCTACCAACTTCTTCAATCTGAAATTGACTAAACATGCAATCAAGATAAATTGAAAATCTCTGGTGATTGGAATGCAAAGGTTGGAAACAAAGAAAAGGATCAGTAGTTGGAAAATATGGTCTTGGCGATAGAAGTGAGACTGGAGATTGCATTATAGAATTCTGCAAAACCAATAGTTTGTTCATTTCAAATACCTTCTTCAGACAGCATAAGAGATGACTATACACTTGGACCTCACCAGATGGAATACACAGAAATCAAATTGACTACATATGTGGAACAAGAAGGTGGAAAAGCTCCATATCATCAGCAAAAACAAGGCCAGGGGCAGATTGTGAAATAGACCATCAATTGCTCATATGCAAATTGAGATGAAGCTGAAGAAAATGAAAACATCCACATGAGTCAAAGTTTGACCTTGAATATATCCTAACTGAATTTAGAGATCATCTGAAGAAGAGATTTGATACATTACACACCAAAGACTGAAGACCAGAAGAGTTGTGGAATGACATTAAGAACATCATACAGAAAGAAAGCAAAAAGTCATCAAGAAGACAAGAAAGAAGGAAAAGATCTAAATGGATTCAGAAGAGACTGTGACACGTGCTCTTCAGTGTAGAGATGATAAAGCAAATGGAAGAAATGAGAAAATACAAGAGCTGAACAGAAAATTTCATAGTTCAATACGAGAAGACAAAGTCACATACTACAACAAAATGTCCAAAGATCTGGAATTAGAAATCCAAAAGAGAAGAACATACTCAGCATTTCTCAAGCTGAGGGGACTGAAGAAAAAAATTCAAGCCTTGACTTTTGTTATTGAAGGATTCGCTGGGCAAGTTATTGAATGATGCAGAAAGCATCAACAGAAGATGGAAGGAATATCCAGAGGAAATGGTTGATGTTCAACTGTTTCAAGAGGTAGAATATGATCAAGAGCCAATGATATTGAAGGAAGAATTCCTGGGTGAATTGAAGACATTGACAAAAAACAAGGCACTGGGAATTGATGGATAAAAATTGAAATCTTTCAACAAAGTAAGGTGGCACTGGAGGAACTCACTCATCTATGCCAAGAAATTTGGAAGACAACTATCTGGCCAGCTGATTGAAAGAGATCCATATTTGTGCCCATTCCAAAGATAGGTGACCCAACGGAATGTGGAAATCATCTGACAATATCTTTGATATACTATGCGAGTAAAGTTTTATTAAAGGTAATACAGAAATGGCTGCAGCCATACATTGACAGAGACGTTCCAGAGGTTCAAGAAAGATTAAGAAGAGGCTGTGGAATAAGGGATATCATTGCTGACATCAAATGGATCTTGGCTGAAAGCAGAGAATACCAGAAAGATATTTACCTGTGATTTATTGACTACACAAAGGCATTTGATTATGTGGGTCATGACAAAGCTATAGACAACATTGCAAAGTATGAGTATTCCGAAACACTTAATTACACTCATGATGAACCTGTACATAGACCAAGAGGCAGTTGTTTGAACAGAATATGGGAACACTGACTGAATGGTTTACATTTAAGAAAGGTGTGTGACAGGGTTGTATTCTTTCACTATACTTATTCATCCTGTATGCTGAGCAAATAATCTGAGAAGCTGGGTTATACTATGAAAAATGTGGCTTTAGGATTAGAGGAAGGCTCATTAACAACCCGTGATATGCAGATGATACAACCTTGCTTGCTGAAAGTGAAGAGGACTTACAATACTTACTTATGAAGATCAAAGACCATAGCCTTCAGTATGGATTGTATCTCAATGTAAAGAAAATAAAAATCCTTACCACTGGACCAATAAACAATATTCTAATCAACGGAAAGAAGATTGAAGTTGTCAAAGACTTCATTTTTCTTGGATCAACCATCAACACTCAGAGAATCAGCAACCAAGAAATCAAATGACATATTGCATTAGGCAAATCTGCAAGACCTTTTTAAAGTATTGAAGAGCAAAGATATCAGTATTAGGACTAAGGTATGCCTGACCCAAGCCACGGTATTTTCAATAACCTCATATGCATGCGAAAGTTTGAAAGTGAATAAGGATGACCATAGAAGAATTGATGCTTTTGAGTTATGATGTTGGAGGAGAATATTGAAAGTGCCATGGGCTGCCAAAAGAACCAACAGATCTGTATTGGAAGAAGTGCAGCCAGAGTGCTCCTTGGAGGCCAGGATGACCAAACTTCATCTCTCAGGAATATATCTGAAGACCAAACTCAGATATATTCTCAGGAGGGACCAGTCGCTGTAGAAGGATCTCATGTTTGGTAAGGTGGAGGGTCAGAGTAAAAGAGGAATATCCCAGTGAGATGGATTGGCAAAGTGGCAGCATCAATAGGCTCAAGTGTGGCAACAATTGAGAGATTGGCCCAGGATAGACAGTGTTTCGTTCTGTTGTGCACAGGGTGGCTATGAATCAGTGCCGACTCGGCGGCACCTAACAACAACAAATAGCAACAACTTTGAGTTATAGAGTCCAATAGATTTTGACAAATAATGTCATGTGTCCACCAGTACAGTGCCATAGACCTTAGTTATAGCAGCTCCAAAATGCTCTGTGCTCCATTTATTCATCCTGAAATATTTAATTTTCACTTTGATAATAATTTTAACCATGATGTCCACGAAATCAAGTTCCTAGTGAATAGATATCCTCGGTTGGAGACTGTATTTAGTAAATTTGAACAATATCTCTCTGTGGTAGGAGAAAATTAAAATCAGACTGCACAGCTTACCCAGTTATTCACTGCAATATTGTTTTTTTCAGGAGATTCTTAAATAGGCATCCTAAAAGCTCACCACTGCTTGTTACTGAGAAGTATTGTGTTTGCTAGAGTCTCTTCCCTAACTCTTCAATTCTGTGTGTGTTTCTGCAGTACAGTGTACTATACTAGAAATCCTGGAAACATTGTTTTCAACGTTGTTTAGTGGTTGTAACTTGTTAAACTGAGTTTCCCAGAGAATCCAAATTGTATCTAACACTAGTATCCGCCTCTGCAGATGTAAGCTATACAAAGGTGAAAATGGAAATCTATACCTCACTCAGCCCTTAGTGTTTTTTAGGAGACAGAAAATAGCTCAGAGAAGAGACTGTTAGATGTCAGATTCATTGTTTTCAAAATACAGTAAGCATTTATTAAAGGCCATTGTTGATAAGGCCAGAGAGATCATGCTGAATAATAGCTCAGCAAAGTAGATAAAGGAATGAAATAGTCATACACACACACACACACACACACACACACACACACACATCATGTTTGTTGATTGTTTGTTCCACTCCACAACTGTTTCAGGAAGTTCTCTGAGTGCATTGCAAGTATTAACTAATAACTCTCAAAATAATCCTGTAAGGGAGTTTCCATTATTGTTTGTATTTTTCACATGAGAACACTGGAGCCCAGGAAAGTTAAGCAACCAAACTAATTTGATGTCAGGTCACTTGGCCAGTAAGCAGGGGAGCCAGGGTTTGAATCTAAATAGTCTTCCACAAGAATGAAGCTCAAAGAAAGGCATGGCTCATCATCTAGAGCAGGGGTGGGAAACCTTTTTTTTCTGCCAAAATATATGACATTATTCACTGGCCATACAAAATAATCAACTTAAAAATTATCTTGCTATATTTGGTCAAACATTTAATTAATTCACCCCTAATGTAATGGACTTCTGGTATGGCACTGTAGGATAAGCATGGAACCGCAAGTTTGGTTTGATCCACAGTGTCGGTGGTTCAAGCTCACCAGTTGCTCCTTGGAAATCCTCACTAAGTCACTGAGTCGCAACTGACTCGACAGCACTTAATAACAATCATGTGGTGTGGCACTGTGTGATAATGCATTGTACCATAAGGTCGGTTTGAATTGAAAGGTCAGTAGTTCAAATTCACCAGTCACTCCTTGGAAAGCCTATACAGTGTTGCTATGAGTTAGAACTGACTTGATGGTGCTTACCAGCAACAGTGTTAAAGCTGGAACTGTAATTGCCTTGGTAGGGCCAAATCAAATGATTTCACAGGCCTTATATGACCCATAGACTTTACCCACCCCAAATCCAGAGGAACAGAAGGTAAGGCTTCAAAGAGTTGTTATTGAAGTTATGTTTCAAAAGACAAATGGGTGTTTTCTAGTCAGACAAGACAGGCAAATGAAAAAGATATAAAGACTTAGAAGTTTAAAACATCTAAGTATGCTATGGCACACTAATAATGAAAACTTGATGATGTTTAATTTGGGTACAAATTTAATGTCATGGGGGAGTCTATCAAAACTAATAAGGGATAGTGCAATAATAGTAGGGAGCTAGTACCATCCCAAGATTTTAAGGTTAAAGAGTGGCTACCCAGGACCACATGGAATATAAAAATGGCAGCCTTGGTGGAGGAATACAGCCAACCTACAGCAACATAGCACAGGGGTGGGGTGGGGAACAGAGAATAAATACTCAAAATTCACTCCCTTCTCACACTCTGTGCTCTTATTAATGATGCCCATTAGCTGAAGGCAGCTGGAAGCAAGAGGGCAAATGAATACATGACTACTTACCATAAGGGTCAACCTCCTGGGGCACAGAGCAGGTTAAGAATAGTGGACAAGAGATCTGGAGAAGCAAATGGAAGATCTCTAGAACACAAAAGCAATGCATTATGGAAGAGTTTCATAATGTTTTTGAATGACTGTGGACAACCTTAACTTTTGAGTAATTTCCAAAGGTCAAGTGTGTTGACTGACGGTGGAATTGCCTATCTATTTCCCTAGAGAGAGAAGATCATAAACCATAGTTATATTTGATGGGAATCTGTTCCCAGATGTTTCTGAAATCTGACTCCACACAAATACAGTAGTAATTTAATACTAGCTCATATTGAGCAGGTTCAAAAGCAACTTTTTCCAATTGCCCCTAACTTAATTAATATTTTCATAATTAGCCAGGAGACTTCCTGAGTGAAGATGAGATATTTGGATACTTTCAGCTATTAGTGAATTATCTGGGCACAGAAACAGCCCTATATTTCTTTCAGGCAGAAAAATAAAATAAGTTATTTTCATCTGCTTCCAATTCAAAACTAGACAGAGTGAATTTGATTCAGCATTATAAAAAAATCACCTTTTGGCTGAGATCATGCATGGAAAAATTCAACCCCAAAGGACAGAATTTTGGAACATAATATGCAAGCAAAAAAAAGTGGACTGGGTTAAAAGGAAGGAAGGATATTCTAGTTGAAATCTGTAAATAATATGAGTTTACCTATAAATGATCATTTTTGCAAATAATCTAAGAAGAGGATTATAGTGCTACCACCAAGGAGGTTGGGAGACCTACCCTTATGGAGAAACTGAGTAGGGTTTGGGCAATTTAACTATTGAATAGTAATGATAATAGCTACCATTTGTATTTGTCCAGATACTCTGGTTAAACCCTGTTTCTCTGAGGCGGTTTTATTATTTGTTTCATTTTCAATACAATAAACTGTGCTTTATGAAGATGCAATCACTTTTTGCAGGTTCTATATCTAGCATAAAAGAAATCTTGGTGGCACAGGATGGGAGCAGTTGGCTGCTAACTAAAGGTCAATGGTGTGAACCCAATAGCTATTTTGTGGGAGAAAGATGTGGCAGCCTGCTTCCAAAAAGATTATGGTTTTGGAAACTCAATGGGAAGGTCATTTCTGTCCTATAGGGTCACTGTGAGTCAGAATCAATTTGACAGCAAAGGATTTAGGTTTTGGGGGTTTATATATAGCAAATGACATTATTGAGTCATGGACTCAGGTCTTTTTGAGCTTCAATGCCTACATATGAGTTAAGAGCAGTAAATGGAAAGTAGTATTGCTATAGGATTGTTGACCACCAGCGATTTGAAGTAGTTGATTTGGATCCTCAGTAAACTTGAAAATTAACTGATGGCATATCACTTACATGGGTGGATATGCAGTGTCTTTTTTTTTTTAGTTTGTTTTCAGACTTCTTGATTATCTTGAGTAGAATTCACAAACATGGGTAGATTGGAACTTTAATATAACCATAGCTAGGCCAAAGCACAGAATATTTTCTTATGAAGGATGTATTAGCGTCATGATTAGCCCATGACTGACCTTGACCTCAGTAGTGTTGTGCCTCAGTAACTCTGTACAGTGTGAATTTGCTTTCTTATAGGCTATCAACATCAAAGATTGGTAATAATCCCTAAAAATCTATTTACCTTGAAAAAAAAAAAAGATGATCAATCAACTGATACATTTAAAAAATATTAAACTAGGTAGATTTCAGATCAGTCAATTCATACCAGAAAAATACATACTAAACCTAATAGATTTTTAGAATAAACTATCTCTTGAGATGACTGTATTTGCATTTACTCATTTTGCCTAAAACTAGAAACCTCATATATTTGCTGTTCAGGGATTAGATAAACAAGTCTTGAGTATATAAACAGCCCTCAACACATGAATAGTTATTGAGTTATTGACTGTGTGAAGTTCATGAGTCCATACTTAAAAAAGAAAAGAAAACAAAAACCCACTGCCATATGATTGATTCCCACTTCTAGTGACCCTGTAGATAGCACATACATAAAACAAGAATTCCAGCAAGAGAAGCAAGAAGCGTCTTCTCTCTCTTGTTTTTGAGCACCATGTTACTAACATCTTCCCATGTACCCAGGCCTCATAACACCAAGATACAGCCTTCCCTGACTAGAAAGGGTATATAAAGCAATCTGGATTACAAGGAGATAATTTAACTTTTCATCTGCTATGACTTATTCGCTCATCTGAATCCCCAACCTTTGAAAATTTACGAAAGCAAGACTATGTGGCTTACTTATTGTCTCTTAATTGGTGATGTTATTTTTTAGTTTGCTTTGATTCATGGAAATCTTATGTATAACAGAAACCTTACCCAGTCCTCCAAAATTGTCATGATCCTTGGTGTGTTTGAATCCCTTGTAGCTATTGCATCACTGTATCTTACTTAGAGTTTCCCTTGTTTTTATTGACTCTCTCTATATATTTTTTGTTGTTGTTGTTGCTGTTAAGTGCCCTTGAGTTGGTTTCGACTCATAGAGAAACTGTATAGGGTTTCTGAGGAGTGGTGGGTGAGTATGAACCACCAACCTTGTGATTCAAACTAATCTTGTGGTCCAGTGCTTATCCACAAAACCATATCTTCTTCTAGCAATTTGTATTTCTTGATGCCATGTCTTAGTAAGTGAGTTAAAGTCTTGCTTCTATTTTCTGCATGCTCCAGTACAATATTTCTAGTTCTTGTTGTTGTTAAGCACACTTGAGATGGTTCTGACTCATAGCAACCCTGTATAGGGTTTCCAAGGAATGGCTGGTGAGCTTGAATCACCAACATTGTGGTTCAAAACAACTTTGCAGTCCAGCGCATTAATCCACAGCACCGCACCCTTACTTATTCTGTAGGGACCACTAAGTGCTCCACCACTAACTAAAAGGTCAGTGGTTTGAAGCCACCAGTCAATCCATGTGAGAAAGATGTGATCATCTATTTCTGTAAAGATTTACATCCTTAGAAATACTATGGGGCAGTTCTACTATGTCCTACAGAATCACTATAACTAAAGACAAAATTGACTAAAGAGCAGTGGGCTTATTTGGGAGCTTTGGTACTTATAAGAAGACCCCTAAGTGGTACAAATGGTTTGTGCTGGGCTACAAATCAATAGGCGGGCTATTTCAAACCCCCCTCCAAGACTAAGATTCAAGGGGAATACACGAGCAGGCATGTGGTTTTGCTGCTGAGCATGTTGGTCACCAATAATGGGAAATGGGAGAAAAACAGCAATGAAGTTGTGAGCTAAGTCCGACCACATTCAATAAACTCCTGTCAACCTGGGTTGAGATATGGTTGGCCAGCAGTATGGCAAGACCTAAGGACTCCTGGGCCCAGGGACAGGGACACAGCCACAGAGGATTACAGCAGAGAGTGAAGCATCCGGCTGATATGAAGTGAGGGGAGATGCAAAAGAACACCCATTCTTGCAGATAGTACCCATTTGACCTGGCTTCAATGTCTGGATGACCAGAACTCGACTAGAGGAAGAAAGAAGTAGAAAAAAAGAGTAATCTGCTACAATTTGATTAACTTGACCTTGTGAATGTAGTAGCTCAAAAGAGGGAACTGGTCTTTACAGTGAGGATCATTCCCATCCCCTCAGTACATAGGGTTGACAGGGATGGGCAACTTAGACATTGGCTACTCAAAATGGGGGGCTACAAAGCCATGAAAAGACTGGCTTACAAGCTTTCAAGAGGGGGCCTAGTTTCAGAGGGTATGAGAGAAGGCAGAATCTCTACTGAGTGGTTTTCAACCTGTCTGGATGGTGCTGGTAAAAGGAGATGCGGATAAGACTCTTGTGGTTCAATAGTGAACAAATGCTATCAGGACTGATTGTGAGTGTTGCAAATGTAAAGATAGACATTTTGTAACAAAATGAGGGGAGTGGCTGATCTTGCAGTCCAGGAGCAGAGGACCCTGGGACCATCAATGGAGAAGAGCAGAATATGGGACCCTATCCAGAGAAGCATCAAAGCCAGAGATGGAGGTAGAGACAATGATGTAGAGAGATGGAGTGACTAGGGACTCTGGACTCTGGAAGGGAGAGGGTCTATGTGTTGACGGCCAGGGGACAGGCTTGTGAGGTGTACCCTTTGGCTGTTTAATGATACATGCAGGAAATTGTAATCATTTCAATGAAACAAAATAAGATTGGATGAATGTAAAGCTAATGTTCTCCCATTTAAATTATCACATAACTCACAATAAAAACTTAAAAGAAAAAAAAAAAAAAAAAGACTGGCAATTTGAACCCACACAGTGGCACCAGGGAAGAATGTGAACTGTCAATCTGCTTCCATAAAGATTATAGCTAAGAAAACCCTAGCACATAGGGGCACTGAGAGTTGGAATTGACTTGATAGAAACAGATTTAGTTTTGGGGTTTATTCCACAGGAATTCTCATTAAAATGCACGTTATGTTATCTATCAAAGGTCATAAGAAAATATGAATTGCTTTTCATGTTGATACACAGTGTCTCATATTCATGAGCTTGGGACTGGGATGTCCTGAAGAAGGCAAGAAGACCCTACTCTTGCCTTCTGCATTGGGAGCTGAATCTGGGATCACATGAAGCGTCAAACCAAAGGACAATGATAATGGCTGGGGAAGTGGGGATTTACCACTTTTAGGTTAGGAAATGGAAAAGGAACAGATTAATAAAAGGGCCAAGGAACACTGAACTTCTTTTTCTGTTTCCCAGTTTTACTGTGGCAAGCCCTGCCTTAAGGGCAGTGTGATCTTTAATAATTTATGACTATAAGTATGTTTCTTTATTAAATGTTTTTTAGTAGAAAGAAGTTGAGAAGTAGGAGACAAAATCTCAAATTCTCTTTTATCACTAACTTTAAACTTCTCACTCTTTCTATCTGTACCTTTTAAAATTAACATCTGTCCTACCTAACTATTGCAACGACAAAAAAATGTGAAGTGATTTTGAAAAGTATACAGTGTTAAATTAGTGTAAGAATAGTTAATATAAAAAAGTTCAAATTCTCTTAAGACCATTTCTTTTTAAGACTGTTCATTATATTTATATTTTATGCAAATATAGGTGTTATCTTCATGCATATGTAAAAATACATATACACAAGCACTAAGATTCTTTTTCTCCTCATTTTATACATTGTAATAACCAATTGATAGAAAAAAATTTTTTCATAAGTGCTTAAATAACAAGATGTAGAAAAAGCAGGGAAAAAAGTATGAAAATAAACCAAACACCAAAAGGATTTTATTAGGACCTTGAATCTAAAGCATTTCTAGTGTTTATTTTGAAGTTTTAAAGAGGGTAACACTTAGAAAATTTTTCTTTTCAGACTTTCCTATTGGATCTATATGAGAAAGCACTGAACCAATCTATGGACTACCATTTCTATAGGTTCTAGGCCCTTTTGTTGGTATACAAGTTGGTACAAATGCTGCCTCACCAAGAAAGTATTTAGAACCATTTCCATTTCTCCCACTTTAATTTGTTCCCTACTGGAACATCATTGTATAATCAAATGTGGGGTCAATGGCTCCCTTACATGTGATTAAAGTTTTAATGATTTAACCCAGCTCATCTGATTCTTAATCTGTTGGCTCTCAAGGGCCCTGTACTAGTATGTGATGAACATTTTAGCGTGTAAGTTAGAGTCTCTCATGTAAAACATGTGTGCAAGGGATGGCTTTTTTTCTTGTTTGTTTTTTAAACAAACGCAGTCAATTAAAAACACAAATATGGATTTTTTTTAAAGGTCTTACTGAAAATGCAAACTAGTCTACTATACATTTGGTGTCTGGGATTGTTGAAATAATGGCATACTTTTTTTTTATTCTTCATCTGAGACAGAAGAGATGATTTATTGTACACGTTACATTCAGCCACAACAGAACAGAACTAGTGCAGAATGTAATAAGTCCAGGACAAAGAATCAAAACGAAGGGAATTGGTACAGCAAGGCGGCTCTCAGCTAATCATGGCGTTCGTGGAATGGCGATGGAAGTTCTAGATCCACTGAGCTATAAGTTCTAGATAGTAGCGCGAAGTCAACTTGCACCAGTGTCTCGGCCTTCGGCATTCCATATTCCTGCTCCTGTGACTTCCGTGGGTGCACACGCTAGCCTTTACTTGGACCTCTGCCTCATCTTTCTTCTTTTGCACTGCAGCCAGCACATTTGCTTCTTCCTCCGCTTAGCTCTCATGGCTCGGAGGCTTCTAGCAAGATGGCGCTAAGGCCGAGAGAGAGATGGCATGCTTTTACAGATAATGATAAATGTAAGCAAGTCTCTAAGAAATGATGAGTAGGGAGGTAGGCATTAAAGAGAAGTAATTACTATGCAATGACTGAGGCAGCTCCAAAGTGCAGAACCTAAGATTAATACTGTTGAGTTGGTTCCGACTCACAGCAACCATTTATAGGGTTCATGGTTCATGAAGAGCAAGTGGTGAGTTTGGACCACCACCAATTTAGTTCAAATTGACCTTACGGTTCAGTGCTTATCCTTCAGAACCACACCAGAACTCCAGACTAGGTATATACTTATTTATATTTTTGAAACAAAACTATTTGGGTGACATCAGACCCTCAATTAAATAGCACTATCAGTTGGAGTCCTGGTGTGGCTCTGAAGCATAAGCACTGGAGCACAAGATCAGTTTAAACCATAAGATCAGGGGTTCAAACTCACCAGTGGCTCCTCCAAAACCCTATACAGGGTCACTAAATCAGAACCAACTCAACAGCACTCAACCACAACAACATCAATTGGGTAATGGGATTTCTATTTTAATTGGTTAATCTTATTGGACTCAAATATAATATGGAATGATGCAACTTTATTAAAACACCATCTTTAGACTGTAATTGTGATATATGTATAGCTATGGAGTCCTGGTGTGGCGCTGTGGGCTAATGCGTCAGACTGCAAAGTTGTTTGAACTGCAAGGTCGGTGATTCAAGCTCACCAGCTGCTCCTTGGAAACCCTATACAGGGTCACTATGAGTCTGAATTGACTCAACAGCACTTAACAAGAACAACAATTTAGTCCTGATAGTGCAGTTGACTAAGCTTAACCCATGGGGAAGTTTGGTGATCTGAATTCACCATTGACTCTTGTGGGAGAAAGATGAGATAGTCTGCTTCCATAGACATGTGCAGCCCCAGAAACTCTAGACATCAGTTGTACAGTGTCCTATAGTATTGCTATGAGTCAGAATTGACTTGATGGCACTATATTTTATGCATTATCAAAGGATTAATGGACTCCTGGTGTGGCTGTGTAGGATAAGCAATAGACTGCAAACCACAAGGTTGGTGGTTCAAACCCACCAGCTACTCTTCAGAACTACTATACAGTATCACTATGAGTCAGAATTGACTCAATGACATTTAACAACATTACCAACAAGAAAGGATACATGAATAATTTATGCCTGGGAAGCTCAGTTCTTTAATGCCTATCCAATCTTGATAGGTATGAACACTCTGGCATAAGAACCCTTACCAGAGGTTTTATTGTTAATACTTTACTGCTGAGACCTGCTCAGGAAAACATTGTTCCTCTCCTGACAGAAAAGAAAAGAAGCAATTCCTGAAAACTCATATGATTCTAGAGAAATTCCCCATCCTTCTCTGTCATTTGCACATACACTTCACTGTTCAGAGAAGCAAGCAAGGCAATTCCCAACTCCCCTCTATAGTAATGATCTTACCCCATTTGGGGGATTGGAAGGTGACATTAAAGCTTATATGTGTACCACACTTACCTTGTTTGCCTCTGTGTACAACCTTACTAATTCAGAAGAAAACTTTCTGCTTGTAAATTCTTTTTTGGTCTAGAAAGTTAATTTGTACTCTGAAGCAGCAAATCTGTGTGGTTATTAATTTGTTGCACTGCAGAAAGTCAAGCATTTATTTAAGACATTCAAG
>NW_006408537.1:1375929-1394949 GCF_000296735.1 Chrysochloris asiatica
GAGGCTTTCTGCTCCCGTAAAGATTTACAGCCTCGGAAACCCTGTACAGGGTCGCTATGAGTCGGAACTGACTCCACGGCACATAACCACTACCATAGTGACTTCTATGGTAGGGAATTTGATGGTATGTTATAGCTAGCTTATGGAGTAAGAAGATGTAGCTAACACTATGTATTTATTTATTTATTGGGCAAGTCACTTAATCTATCCAGGTCTGTGTACTCACCAGGGATGTGGGAATTATATTAATAACTAAATCATGACTTCTCTTGGAAATCTATGAGACATTAGTGAATGTGTTTTAATAGTTGTAAAGTCCTACCAATCATCAAAAAACACTCAAAAACATCCTCAGATGGTCATGCTACATCCCTTTAATTTGTAATACTAATGTTATTGCAGTTTTGCATATTACTAAAATTTTCATGCATCATTAATAAAAATGTTTGTATCTTTTCTCCTGTTTTGTTCTTCTCAATGATTGTCTGTTGTTGCTGTTGTTGTTAAGTGCCACTGAGTTGGTTCTGACTCATAGTGACCCTGTATAGGGTTTCCAAGGAACTGCCTACCTTGAAGTTCAAACCAACCTGTGGTTTTGATTTCTCTGATCTCAAGAAGGAATTGAATGAAAAGATTAAATGAGTAGATTTAGTTTCAAACTAGTTAATTAAATGTCCATATCCAGGATATTACTGGGTCACAACTCTTTGGAATGCGTACAAATATGGATCTCGTCCAATCAGTTGGCCACGTAGTTGTCTTCCAAACTTCTTGGCATAGATGAATGAGTGCTGCTTCAGTTTACTGACAAATTTCCATTTATATTCCATCAATTCTGAAAGACTTGTTCTTTGCCAATGCCTTCAGTTCACCTTGAACTTCTTCCTTCAGGATCAATGGCTCTTATCACATGCTATCTCTTGTAATGGTTGTATATTGACCATTTCTTTTTGGTATAATGACTCTGTGTATTCTGTCTATCATCTTTTGGTGCTTTATGCACCATTCAATATTTCCCCCATATATTCCTTCCACATTTCAAGTTAAGTCTTGAACTTTTTCTTCATTTCTTTCAGCTGGAGAAATGCTGAGCATGTTCTTCCCTTTGGGTTTTCTATCTCCAGGTATATGGAGATAGACTTCATTAAAGTATTTGACTTTATTCTCTTGAGCTGTCCATTGAAATTTTTCTGCTCTTTTACCTTTTCACTGTTTCTATTTGCTTTAGTATCTCTACACTGGAAAGTAAGTCCAGAGTCTCTTCTGACATCCATTTTGCCTTTTTCCTCCTTTCTTGTCTGCTTAATGACTTTTTGCTTTCTTCCTCTATGATGTTCTTCATGTTATCCCACAACTCTTCTGGACTTTGATCATTAGAGTTTGATGTATCAAATCTATTCTTGAAACGATCTCAGGTGGGATATGTTCAAGGTCATATTTTGGCTCTCGTGGACTTGTTTTAATATTCTTCATATTCAGCCTGAACTTGCATATGAACAATTGACTATCTGTTCCACAGATGTAGTTAGTTTGCTTTCAGTTTATTCCATCTGCTGCTATATAGAGTAAAATTATGCTCAAGATCATTCAAAAATGGTTGGGGTAGTACATCAGCAGGAAACTGCCAGAAATTCAAGCCAGATTCAGAATATGGCATTGAAGAAGGGACATTATTGCTGATATCAGATGAATTTTGGTTGAAAGCAGAAAATGTCAAAAAGACATTTACCTGTGATTTATTGACCATGAAAATGCATTAAATTGTGTTAACCACAAGAGATTATGAATAATATTGTAAATGACACTTATTTGTGTGCATGCAGAACCAAGAGGCAATTATTCCAACAGAATAAGAGAATACTGTGGAGTTTATCATCAGAAAAGCTATGTGTCAGAGCTGTATCTTTTCACCATACTTATGCAATCTGCACACTGAGTAAATAATCTGAAGCTCTGGACTATATGAAGAAGAATGGGGATCAGGTTTGGAGGGAAGCTCTGATATGCAGATGACATAACCTTCCTTGTTGAAAGTGAAGAGCATATGTAGTACTTACTGATGAAGATCCAATAATACAGCCTTCAGTATGTATTACATCTTAACATAAAGAAAACAAATTGAAAAAAACAAAAATCTTTATAAATAGATAAAAGAATTGAAGTTATTAAGGATTTCCTTTTACTTGAATCCACAATCGATGTTGTTGTTGTTGTTGATGTCGTCATCGAGTCAGTTACAACCCATGGAAACCCTGTATACTGATGCAGCAGTCAAGAAATCAAATGGCATTTTGCATTGGGTAAATCTGCTGCAAAAGATCTCTTCAAAGTATCAAAGATGCCAACTTTATATCTAAGGTGCACCAGACCCAAGTAATGATATTTTCATTCACTTCATATAGGTGAAACTTGCACAACAAATAAGAAGAATTTTTCTTTGAATTATGGTGTTGAAGAAAATATGTAATTATTGGTGTGATGGAGAATAATGAATATACCATGTACTAATTGAAGAATGGAGTCCTGGTGTGACGCTGTGGGCTAATGCATCAGACTGCAAATTCATTTGAACTGCAAGGTCAGTAGTTCAAGCTCACTAGCTTCTTTTTGGAAACCCTATACAGGGTCACTATGGGTTGGAATCAACTGGATGGTACTTAACAACATAACAGCAGCAACAACAATTGAAGACTAAACCAACCTGTCTTTAAAGAAGTACAGCCAGAATGCAACTTAGGAATGAGGATAGATAGACATCATCTCTTTTACTTTAGACAGGAAGGACTAGTCCCTGGAGAAGAACATCATTTTGATAGAGGGTCAGTGAAAATCAGGAATTCCCTTAAGGAGATGGATTGACATAGTGTCTAATACAATGGGCTCAAATATAGCCTCAATTGTAAGGATGGCAGAGGACCAGACATCTTTTGTTTTGATAGGCACAGGGTCACTATGAGTAAGAATTGACTCAACAGCACCTAAGAACAACAAAAACAAAATAAATTATGTGGCTTTCATAGCAGTCTTCTTTTTATGCTTTCTTTTGTGTATATATTTCAGAAATTGTTCACATGCTCTCAAATATCTGATTGCTGTATTTACTAAACAAGTAGATTAGGATTCATTTGATCATGTTTGTTATTTGCTCTTCAATCAACTTTGAATCAAGGTGATCCCGTATATGTCAGAATGACATGTTGCCTGGTCTTGTACAACTTCATGGTTGTTGGTATATTTGAGTGTACTGTTGTGGCCCGTGTGTTAATCCATCTCATTGAGGGCTTTCCAAACCGTCTCTGGCCCTCCACTTTACCAAGCATAATGTCTACCTTCTACGTGAGTGAGTTAAAGTCATGGGAAATATTTTGTGTCCAATAAGAGAGTATATTGGCTAACTTTTCAAAATAAAGCATCATGCCTTTCTGTTGTGGAAAATACATTTGTTGTTACTGGTATTATTATTTCTGCTTCCTCATTCTATTTCTTTCATCTCTTTAACATGATTGTAACTAAATCCGAATAATTCACTAATGTTGTTTCCTGCAAAGTCCTGCGAAGATATTTGGAACATTATTTCACTTTTCTATGAAATGTCCTATTGTTATTTGATAAAGTGGGAAATGTATTTACTTAGTCATATTGTCTACATCACTCTAAAGGTTCAAGCAGGAGCACTATGGCATTCTAATTCCAAGTGCCCCCTCTCTCTTCTATTATGTGCTTTTGCTTTACCTGGTTTCTTGTTTTCCAGACTTCATTTATTCTTCCCTCTGAAATTCCATTTTTTACTTTATACACAGTGGTCAGTCAGTAAAATCCTCAATTTGGTATCAGATCAAGGTGTCCCTAAACAAGCAGGGTAACTCCCTACAACACTGAGAGATGTAGGTGGCCATTTCTGGGAACAATTTTCAGAGGGTTTTCTAGACATTATTACTATACAAATTGGCATTAGAGCAATAAACCATTGCTGATTACTAAATATTGGGACAGAAGAAACAGGGGGTATTTTGAAGAAACATTGATCACAAGTTTCCATAAATTAAGATTTTCTGCATCTCCATTGCCTCCTTGAGATTCACAACTGTGAAGATGATGCTGATGGCGATTGTGTTGTTCAATGGTGAGACACAGATTTTGGTGGAAAATGATTCATATTAAAAGAAGGGGGTGTTCTGGGAACTGGGGAAATTTTCAAAAGTCTCCTAGTTTGTCAAGAAAAAACAACAACAACAACAACAAAAAACAACACACGAATAAATAAATTAATACAAAAAAACAAAAAAACAAAACAGGTTGAAGGGCAATTCAGTCAAGCTACCCTAACATAGACTGTATTTTTGTCTATTCAAATGTGTTTGCCCTGAAGCCAAACAGCCAGCTGTGTTCTGCTGGGTGATGTATGAAGCAGAAAGAACACTGTCTAATTTTTATATCCAGTTGAGCCTGAAGTACCTTGAGATGAGGAGGGAGGTGGCACATCTCACTCCCACTCAGGAATTATTATTCATGCAAGAATCACTCGTCAGCCATCCCTACCTCCATTAACCCCTCAGTCACTAGGTGGTAAACAGGAGGGACTCATGATCTAATTAAAATTAATTGTCTGCATGTCAATTAAGGAGGACTTTTAAAAATTATTATTATTTGTTTCTTTGGGGAGGGGGGGCTTTGCTTTAAAGAACCATGATGGTGCAATGGTTAAAATGGTTAAAGTGATGACTAACCAAAAGGAAGGCAGTTTGAAGCCACCAATTACTCCACTGGAGAAAAATGCAGCAATCTGCCTCCAGGAAGATCTATAGCCTTGGAAATTCCATGGGGCAGTTCTGTTGTATCCTACAGGGCCACTATGAGTTGGAATTGAATCAGTGACACCGGGTTTGGTTTGGTTATGTTTTATTTTATTTTTGATTTTTGTTTTTGTTGTTGTTGTGTGTCATTGAGCTGGTTTCAACTCATATTGACCCTGTAAAGGCTAGTGGGTTTGAACTTCCCACCTTGCAGTTAATATGGCTAGTAGTCCACAAAGGTAAATACATATAAATCTCTTCACATATATGTCTTTCACTTTTAATATCTTTTGGATTATTAATCTGTATTAATGTTAAATGCTTGTGCAAAAGGAGAAATGTCCCAGAGTATTTAGATTTCCTTAGGTAGAAATTCCTCTACCTGGGCCATATGCTAAGTTTTTATGGGATTCTGAGAAGTTATTGTTTAGGTTTTAACTTCTTCATCGAATACCTGGATAGAACCATTTAGATTTGATCTCAAAAATGAAGTAAGGTACACAAGGACTTCAACAAAGAGTTTGTGACCTTTGACAAAGACCAAAAGAGAATAGATTGCTCATGTGTAGGACATTTTTAACACACACTTATTATTTTATACTTTGATATACTTATTATTTTTATATTTGATACTATACTTACTTAATTGTAAATTCAACTGAATTATCCACAGGGCAGTGCTACAGCACTTAAAGAGTCAAAAAGGAGGCTGAGGTTATATCTGTATTGGGAAATAAATTGAAATTCCAACGTGGTCATTCCAGTGCATTCAGTCTGCTAAACAACTAACTTGAATTGCAGTATGTTTGATCCAATTGTAATGCAAGGTATTAAAGATAGCATAAAATACTTAATAGGTACTAGAAACGTCTGTAAATTTCATAGCCATCTGTAGATAAGACTTGTGGAAACTCAAATGTTAAAAAGAAAAGTGGCATATGGGTATTAAAACAACACGCTGCTTTCCAGTTCACCAGTCACCAATAACAGTGTGCTCCAGCTTGTCTTCCACTATGCTAGGAGATGAATGGCAAAGAGTATGAGCTTTGTTAGTAAAGCTGTACCTTATCTACTTACTGCTTCTAAGGAGTTAGAACTCTAAGTCAGTTTCCAGTTCTGAAAAGACTACGCTGTATTAAGAAACAGAATGAAATTATACTGTCCGTTGTTATTGTTAACTGCCAGGAAGTCAGTTTTGACTCATAGCGACTCTGTATAGGATTTCTGAGGATAACTTGGTGTGTTTGAACTGCCAACCTGTGGTTAGCAGTCCAGGGCTTATCCTACAGCACCACACCAGGACGCCATTATACTTTCTTTTGTTTTTGTTGTTGTTGCTAAGTGCCATCAAGTGGGCTCCAACTCACAAAGACCTTGTATAGGGTTTACAAGGAGAGGCTGGTAGATTTGTACTTCTAAGCTTGGGGTTAACAGTCCAGTGCTTATCTTACAGTGCCACATCAGGACACCATTACACTGTCTAAAAGCATGGAATTTTGGAGTCAGATTAATTGGATCCAATTCCTAGTTCTATATCTTGGACCAATATTTTCACCTCTCTGTGTTTCAGTTTAGCATCTATAAAATCATGAAAATAGTGGTATCTGTCTCTTATAGTAAACAACATCCATAGACATAGAGAAAAGAATGAAATTGTCAATGACTTCATTTTGCTCAGATCATCCATCAACATTCATGGAAGAAGCAGTCAAGAAATCAAATGACCGACTGCATTGGGCAAATCTGCTGCACAAGAAATCTGCAAAGTGTTCAAGAGCAAAGATGTCAGTTTGAGGACTAAGGTGCACCTGACCCAAGCCATGGTATTTTCAATAACCTCATATGCATATGAATGTTGGACAGTGAATAAGGAAAACTGTAGAAAAATTGATGCATTTGAGTTATGGTGTTGAAGAAGAATATTGGCAGTACCATGGACTGCCAAAAGAACAAATAGATCTGGATTGGAAGAAGTACAGCCAGAATGCTGCTTAGAAGTCAGGATGGCCAAACTTTATCTTTCATACTGTGGACATATTAATAGGAAGGACCAGTCACTGGAGAAGGATATCATGTTTGGTAAAGTGGATGATCAGAGAAAAAGAGGAAGACCCCCCAACAAGATGGACTGGTACAGTGGTAGCAGTGATGAGCTCAGGCTAAACGATTGTGGGGTTGCCCCAGGATCAAACCGTGTTTAGTTTTGTTATGCATAGAGTCACTATGAGTAGGTACCGACTTGATGGCACCTAACAACAAAAACACTAATCTCTTACAGTTACCATTAGGCTTAAATGAATTCATATTTGTAACAACATAGGTTTTAGAATACAGCCTGACTCATAGCAATGCTATTTTTAAAACTTTTTATTTATTTTGGAATTAGTAATGCTCTTTCAATAGCTATATATATATATTATTTTGCTGTGGTTGTTATTGCTCACTTTAAATCATTACTTCACAAGAAGCGAAATGCATTTAGCTCAAGTCATATTTTTTCTGAAGAAGTTTCTGGTGAACACATTCCTCACTGATCACCTGTATCTTTGAATTGAAAAGAGAACTAAGATTTACTGAGTACACACAGCATGCCTCGAATTGTATATATGCCATTATGTGTTTCTCAGAATAACCTTGCAAAGTGGGTATGATTCGTTCTATTTGACAAGTGAGAAGATTCTGGAAAGCCTAACTTTTCTAACTTGTCTTAATTCGGAGTGTGAGCATGTATGAAAGGAGGACAATGATACTTCCCTCTGAAAACAGCTAATGGAAGAGACTCATAAAATATAAAATCCTATGACTCTATTAGTCCAACTTCAGAGTATCTATGAAGTGCTCAGCTGCTTACCACAAGATTGGAAGTTCAAGCCCGCCCAGTGACTCCATAGCAGAAATCATTGGCAGTCAGTTTTCTATAAATATGACAGCCCAGAAAACTCTATGAGAGGTTGCTGTTAGTTGAAATGGACTTAATGGTATCTAGCAACAACATTATTCCCCATTCCTCACTACTTATGTGAGACACACATAATACAAAGAATCAGCTCTTTCTAACCACCAGCTAGTTGTTCTGAGCAAGTCAGAATGTATTCATAAAGGTCTGTGATGTTTTCCTCTGGAAGAGCTTCTTCCTTCAGAGAGGTAGCACCGTCGGGGGCTACTATTGATCCTAAGATCTAGCTCCCAAAAGACTTCTGCCCAACACAAGAAAATTGGAATGGAATGGATAATGTGGCAATCATGAGTTCTATGCACTAAAATATCTCTAATCCTCTGCCCTAGCATGTGGTAGGACTGAAGTTAGATGTGGTTCTACGACTTGCTTTCAACCATGAAAATTGATATGTTACTTCTGGGTAGAAGATTTGAATGGCCCCAACTCTTCATGTCATAGAAAATGAGCAAGAAATAGACGTTGTTTTAGGGTGCTCACTTTTGCGTTGTTTGTTTTCAAAGTATAACCTAACATGTACTGACTGATTCAGGTGGAAAAGCTATTTCTCAATGAAGCTATTACTCAATGGAAGTTCTGTAATGTTAAAATAAAGCACAGCTGACCCTTATATAACATGGGTTTGAACTGCATGGGCCCATTTATAAACAGATTTGGTTTCTGGCTACTTCTTTGGTGAGTTCAAGTGTGTCCAGTATCTGTTTAAAGTGCCATGTGATGCTAATCATCTCTGCCTGATCTATTCATCTCTGGAATGGATGAACCACTCACATGAAGTTTTAAGCACATGGCATTTTAAGGGGCTACTCAAAACACCATGTTGTTGTTAAGTGCGGTCGAGTCAGTTTCATCCAGTAGTGATCCTGTATAGAGTTTCCGAGGAGAGGCTGGTGAGCTTGTACCGCCAACCTTGAGATTCAAACTGACTTTGCAGTCCAACACATTAACCCACAGTGCCACACCAGGACTCCACCAAAATAAAACACAATAGCAGCAGGAAAAAATAAAAAGAACGTATAAGCAAACCATGCACTTCAAAGGTCAACTATAGTTACTTTCAAGATCTGCCAGTTATAGCTGGGACAGGGAAAAAGAGGGGAGATAGGAAATATGGGCTTGTAGTAGTGGACACCCATGTTTGAGATTAGGTGCCTGGTTCCCTGGCAAGTGTTTGCTTTTAATATACATCCTGGTATGCAAGGTTCAAACTCACCAGTTGCTCCTTAGAAACAGTATACTGGGGTGCTTTGAGTTGGAACCGACAAGAACAAAATGCAGTTTCTACTGTAAACATCACCTGTTTTCTTGATGTTTTCCACTCTACTAATAGCAGAATCCTTTATTTGAAAAAGTAAAAGGCACACAGCAGTCAGTGAGGATACAAAAATAAAAAATGTGACAGCATTACTGTTTGGTTACAGCAAAAATTAAACAGAATAGAATTGTTTCAAATCATTGTTACCAAAAGACCAACCTCTGATAGTGTCAAAGGAACCAAAGTTACTCAAGAGAGACCACTGAATGCCCTCTATTTCCCATTTTCTTCAGTATATCAAATTTAGCTAAATCTTTAAACATATAACTAAGTTTAATAGTAAGAAAGTGAGAAAGAGAGAGGGAAAGAAAGGAAGGGAGGGAAGAAGGAAGGAGGGAGGGAAAGAAGGAAGGGAAGGAAGTAGGAATTGAACTAACATAAAATCAGGGCTCTTAAGTATTAGGAGAATAAGAAATATCCCTCCCATTAGCACACAGAAGTGATTTGAATAGGTTTTAATGCTCAGGGTTGTGGGTGGACAAAATTTCCCTTGAGAAGCTGGAAACTCAGACTTGCCTGTGCAAGCTGTGAGTTTGGGCTCTAGCTTTTACTACATGCATAATACAGGACTTTCCCCAATGGTATACATTAGTGTAAAACTGATCCTAGACTAGTAAAATTTCTAGAATGCCAGCAAGGAACTAATGTAAAATTTCTCCATAGCAAGACTCACACAATTTCCAGCAAAAAAGGGGAGGTGGGCTGCTAAGATGAGCTCATAAATAGAATTACAAGCCACATGAGGAAATGATAAATCCTAAGGTCTTAAGATAGCAGAATAATCTACATAAGTACATATATTAATAAATAAGATGTAAACCATCTAAAGTTAAGTATGTTTTAAATAATTAAAATAGTATGGAAGCCATAAGGAAAAATAATCTATTTGAACCAGAATAGGCAGATTTGAAAAAGATCCAAATAGAATTAGTCATCGATATAGTCATTGGTATTTATGAACCGTAATTTGATGTAGCAAACATCTGAGTTACAATTAGATAAAAGGTTAGTGCACAGAAGCGTACTTACGGCAATTACCCAAAGTGCAGATGGAAAGGAAAAAAATGGAGAAAATGCTACAGAAGCTAAGCAATCCCAAAGCTAAAATGAGAAGATTCAGAAAGAAAGAACAAAATTACTGTTGACCAGAGGATATTTAAATCAATTGTTGTCTTGTTAAATGCCAATAAGCTGGTTCTGGCTCACAGTGACCTTGTATAGGGTTTCCGAGAAACCACTGGTGTGTATGAACCAATCTGATTCTACAATGCCACACCAGTACTCTTTTCAAATCAATAATGACTGAAAATTTATCAAACTAGGTTACAAAGTAATCCATTATACTTACGAAGCACAATGAGAATACAAAAGGACAAATTAAAATAAATCCACAGATGGCACGTCTTGGAAAAGCTATCAGACTGTAAACAGTATTGAGGAAGACTTGTTCAGACATATTGCTGGACTCCACCCAGAGTTCTTGATTTAGTAAGTCTGGGGTGGAGATCAAAAATTTGCATTTGTAACACGTTCCTAGATGTGCTGATGCTACTGGTTGGGGACCACACTTTAAAAACAATTGGTCTAAAAGTATCACTCCTGTGAATAAAACTGTCTTCTGTGTGCCATCCTTCTGGATAGCCCTCATTTATATTCCCTTAACATTTTGCTTATTTCACTATTAGAGTGTTATGTTATATTTTATAACATGATTCATATTTGTGGGGTTAATGACAATAACTTTAACTAAGTGAAAATTCTTTATCCAGGTGTAATCCAAGTAACTCAAGAGTATGAATAAGCTTTTTTAAAGTTTGTTCAAAATTTTGCAGCCCAGTATCTGACCCCTGGGGATATAGGGAGACAACTGGCATTGCAGGAGGTAGAATAATCGCTATCCTTAAAGAACAGGTCATAGAGGATAAAGATTGGGCACATAGCAACAGACCTATGTTTTCCTATGACTTTTTGCAAGTCAGTTCTCCAAATTCATTCACAGCTAACTGCATGCTGACCATGTGTTAGAAACTATGCAAAGCATTCTCAACATCTTGTATGTCCTCATGAGAAATCCAGGAAGGGGACACAAAAATCTCAAAGGACCTTCCTAGCCATCTGAGATGATGTCACAGAGTTGAGAATAAAGTCTGATTGGCCCAAGCTTAAGGACCTTCCTAGCCATCTGAGATGATGTCACAGAGTTAAGAATAAAGCCTGATTGGCCCAAGCTTAAGGACCCTGACTTGAGGCACGGTGCAGCCCTTTTGTCCACATTTTACTCCATGAAACATTAGAATGAGTCACATAGGACTTTCTCCTGGATACATGTACTTTCTGGGACATTTCCAAGAAGATGAGGTTTTAGGAGTGAGAAAGTATGGGCCAGGTTTGGAACATTATTTCATTAGTGGCAAATCCTACTTTGTAGTCCTGATATAACTCTGTATTATAAACACTGGGCTGCTAACTTCAAGATCATCAGTTTAAACCCACCAACCACTCCTCAGAAACCCTATACAAAGTAGCTATGAGTTGGAATACAACTCTTAACGACAACAACAACGTATCACATTTTATTCAGAAGAATGTGCAGCTAGTGACCCCAAGGATTTGAAGGACAAATCACACTCATTGTCCATTAATTTTGCAATGAGGCAAATATTTGGGGGCTGCTCAGAGGATGATGTTTCTCTGTAAACTTTGTTTCTTATAACTGGTATATGTCAGAAAATAAGTGGGTTTTGAAAAAAAAATTAATATAGTATTAATCACTCAGAGAAGTTTTCTTTGGTGAAATCATGCCCTGGTGTCGCAAAAGAATTCACAGATGCTGCATTCTTGACCTCATTTTAGTACTAATAATAAAGCACTACCAGGTCCAAATCTAGTCACTAACATGTAAAAACACTAAATGATGTCTGATAAAAAGAAGCATTTTTTTTTTTTTTAAACCTTAGAGCAAAATAATTTCCATTTCACCAGGATCAACTGCTGTAGGTTTCTTGTATTTATTTATTTATGTGATTGTTCTTAGCTTTTACCTGAATGTTTTGAAAAAAACAAAAACCTCAAGGACCTCCTTGAGTTTCATTTGCATTCATCCAGACTCACTTAATCTCCTGTCGAGGCTAGGGGAGAGTTCCCTAATCAAATAGCATGATGCAAACCATATGTTGGAGAAGCTGTGCTCTTACACAGGTTTGGACTTCATATCAAGAGTTAAATAGTTTAGGAACAGCAAGAATCCACTTTCTCAGTTTACTGGTATTTGGTGTTTCTTTAAGGCAGTAGTTTTCAAACCTAGCTGCTTAATAGAATAACATAAGGATTCTTTTATTTTTTTTTAATTAATGCCCATCCTACCACAAGACTGAGATTCAATTAGCCTGGACTAGAATCTGCTGCTGTTGTGCTGTGGACTGTTAGCTCCAACTCAGAGAAACTCTGTGTAGGGTTTTTGAATCTGTAAATCTTTACGGGAACATAGTCTCATCTTTCTCCCAAGGAGCAGCTCATGGATTCAAACTGCTGACTTTGAGGTTAGCAGCCCAACATGTAATCCACTACACTACGAGGACTCCTTGGACTGAGGTATACACATATAGACTCTCCAGATGACTACAATGTCTTCATGGCATTGGTCCACATTTTCGTCTGTGTATCCAACACACCTGAGGTAAATTTAGAAACCAAGTCTCTTGACTGACAGAATCAGAGACAATGATGCTCATTTGATGATAGCCACTGACTTTAGGAACAATGAGTTACCTTAGAAACAAAGAATGGGATCTATCAAAATTGCTTGCACCATGGCAAACAAGTCCACTGTAGTCTCAGGACCAGCAGCATTAGCATCCCCTGAGACCTTTTTAGAACTGGGATACTGAGCCTGTTCCCAGACTGACAGAATGAGAAAGTGTGCTGGTGGGGTTGAGCCCTAGTGAGACCTCTAGGAGACTCTTATACCTCCTAAAGTATGAGAACCACTGTGTTAGCACCTGGCTACTCAAAGTGTCTTCTAACCTTAGCATCATTTCAGAGTTTCTTAGAAATACAGAAAATTAGGTCTCACATCAGACTTAGAAAATCAGAATCAGCATTTTAACAATATCTCTGGGTCATTTTTAAAATGCATTCTAAGGCTTGAGATTCACTGAGTAAGAGGCTGGTGGTAGTTATGTGCCGAGGAGTTGCTTCCCATTTTTAAGGACCCTGTATAGGGTTTCTGAAGCTGTAAATCTTTATGGGAGGAGAAAGCATCCTCTTTTTCCTGTGGAACAACTGGTAGTTTCAAAATGCTGACCTTGAGGTTAGCAGCCCGACTCATAACCACAACACTACCAGAGTATAGAGGGAGAAACCTGTATATTTAGAAAAAACTTATTCATTCTTTTTCTAGATGTATTAATCAAGGTAACACTAGCTGTTGTAGCAAGTAAGTTCAGAAATCTAAGTGGCTTAACACAATTCAGGGGGAGTTGAGTCCTCTACACTACTATTTTGGGGATAATAGAGACTCTACTGTTTTCACCAAAGTCAACCTGAATGTCGACATCCAGTGGCAGAGGAGGAAGACTGAGTGAAGGAGCTCTGAAAGGTTTTGTTGGTCCTGCTTTTAAGTGAGGCCTGCTGTTTTCTCCCACCTTTGCTCAGAACCCAGTCATGTAGTCCTGCCAGTAGTAAGGAGGGCTGGTTATGTAGCTGTTTCCCATAAATAACTCTATCTCATGGAAGGGGAAGTAGGAAATTTTAGCAACTCCTTAGCCTTTAATACACTTTGTTGTTTTTAGTATAGTAATCTAGGCTCTGAACCCTGTGTATACATCACGGGGTTCATACCAACATGATTAATCCAACCGTTATAGTAGAATAAAGTTTGTCTTGGTCTTGTGTATCTCCATGATCTTTGTTATGCATTAGTTAAACTATAAGGAGCCTTGGTAGTGCAACAGATAAGCACCAAGATGCCAACTAATAGGTTGGTGGTTCAAACCCACCCAAGAGTTTTGTGGGATAAATAGTGGTCATCTGTTCCTATAAAGTTTCAGTGTAGAAAAAGGATGGGAATTTCTACTTTGCCAACTGGGGACACTATAAGTCAGAATTGACTCCATGACACCTGACAACAACACAGGTTCTAAATGAGCTCATAGAGAGTTGGGACTCTTCCCACTTCTGGAGAATCATTCTGAGAACAAAACACTAAATCTTACAATTACTAGTTCACATTTTAGTATATTACAGATGTTGTTGTTGTTGTTAAGTGCCGTCGAGTCGGTTTCGACCCATAGAGACCCTGTACAGGGTTTCCGAGGGTGTAAATCTTTACGGGAGTAGAAAGCCTCATCTTTCTCCCGCGGAGCAGCTGGTAGTTTCAAACCGCTGACCTGAAGGTTCGCAGCCCGATTTGTAACCACTACGCTACCATTGCAGATATCCTCTCATAATTTGTAAGTTTTAAGTCTTTTTTCAAATATCAGCTATTTTCATCAATAAGAATGTAGGTAGAAAACACTCAGAACAGAAATCAATGCAAAGGAAAAAGGAGGCCTGGACAGACATTAAAAAATCAGATTAGTGTTTGTAAAGCAAATTCACATTTTAGTTGCAACAAATCTATTAACTAGATGTTGGTATCTCTATTTTTCATGAGAGAAAATTGAGTTCTGGAGTAGTTAAGAAACTTTTCCAGGGTCGCAAGGTTGATAGACTCAAGGTTTCCATTTGCAAAACATTTGTTTATTGCAAAATAAGACACAGTTGTAGTGGGAAGACTTTAAGGTGTCCTCCATCATTCCTGCTTCTTGGTGTTCACACCTATATAAAAATCCCACCCCTTGAGTATGGGCAGGAATTGTGACTTGATTCTAACCAATAGAAATAGACAAAGATGGTGAGATCATGAGTTATATAAGACTTTGTTTTGCGGACAGATTTGCAGAAGGGTCTCTTTTCTCTCTCTTTACAGTTGGATTTGAAAAAATACAAGCTGTTATGAATCCTAAAGTCAAAAGTTAATGGATTCTGTGAATAAACTTAGAAGATCTTTTACCAGTCAAAACTCAAATTAGCATTGAACCATGACTGATACCTTGATTCCAGCCTTGTAAGACCCTAACCAGAGGATGTAATTAAGTCATACTAAAACCCTTGATACACAAAAACTGTGAGAAAATAATGTTTTGGTTTAAACTGGCAAGTTATGATACTATGTTATGCCACCTTTGTTGTTTTTGTTAGGTGCCATCAAGTTGGTACAGACTCATAGTGAGAACAAAACACTGCCCAGTCCTGCACCAACCTCATAATCATTGCTATATTTGAACCCCTTGCTACTGCCACTATGCTAATCCATCTTACTGGGGGTCTTGTTTTTTTTCTCTGACCCTCTACTTTACCAAACATGTATCTTTCTCCAGTGATTGGTCCCTCCTGTTAATATGTCCAAAGTATGAGAGAAGAAGTCTGGCCATCCTGGCTTCCAAGGGACACTCTGGCTGTACTTCTTTCAACACAGATCTATTTGTTCTTTTGGCAGTCCCTGGTACTTTTTAAAAAATGTTTTATTGTGAATTATGTGATAGTTTACATGGGATAACATTAGCTTTACATTCATCCTATTATATATCATTTCATTGCTATGGTTACAATCCCCTCCATACATCATCAATCAACAAAAGGGTATACCTGGCAAGCCTTTCCCCCAGTCGTCATTACACAACTTTCTCCCTCTTTGCATCTAAAGTCCTCAGCCACTCCATCTCTCCACATCATCATCTCTGCTTCCATCTCTGGCACCACTGCTTCTCTAGGTGGGGTCCCGCTCTCCACTCTTCTCTCTTGATGGCCCCAGGGACCTCTGCTCCTGGATTATAAAGTCAATCACTCCCCTCCTTTTGTTACAAAACACCTACCTTTACATCTCCAACCCTCACAATCTGTCCTGATAACAATTATTCACTATTGTATCACAAGAGACCCATCCGCATCTCCTTTCATCAGCCCCACCTAGACAGATTGGACACTACTCAGTGGATATTCTACCTTCCTCTACACCCTCTGGATCTAGGTTCCCTCTTGAAAGCTTGTAGACCAGTCACTTCTTGCCTTTGTAGCCCCCATTTCAGGTAACCAATGTCCAAGTTGTCCATTCCTGTCTACTTTATGGAGGTGGTGGGAATGATCCTCGCTGTAAAGATTTGTTCCCTCTTTTGAGCTACTGCATCCATAGGCGTAGGTCAAGTTCATCAAATTGTATCAGATTACTCTTTTTTTCCCCTCTTCTTTCTTCTTCTAGTTGAGCTCTGATCATCCAGTCATTGAAGCCAGGTCAAGTGGGTATTATCTGCAAGTGTGGGTGTTCTTATGCATATGCCCTCTCTTCTTGTCAGTTAGATACTCCACTCTCCACTCTAGTCCTCTGTGGCTATATCACTGACTCTGGGCCCAGGAGTCCCCAGGTCTTGTCACACTGCTAGCCATCCAGGACTCCACCTGGGTTCACAGGAGTCTATTGAATGTTGTAGGACTTAGCTCACAGCTTCATCATTGTTCATCCCTCACTTCCCCTTATCAGTGATGAACATGGTCACCAATCAAAGCATGTATTCCCATTGAGTCTTAGTCTTGTAAAGGAGTTTGCCCTGAGGGGACCTGACCACTTGCCTTGATATCTCTTGGGCTAGCATCCTGCTTGTTCTTGTAGTAATCAGTCGGACTGCCTATATTGTTTAGTATTTTTCCTGTTGTTCTTTCTTTCAAGAAGTATCTTCTGTTCTTCTAGCCACTCCAGGCTGGTCTGCTTGTCCTTTCAAGTTGAAATTTCCCACCTCAGAAGATTCTGGATGTGGATCAGGATTCCACCTATGGTCTTATGCAATGCAGAGGCTCCACAGGAAGCCTCCTTCACTGGGCACATTGTAGCCCCATTTTATGTATTCTAATCAGTTATAAGCAGAAGCAGAAGACAAAGTTACAAGCAGTCCATGGTACTTTTAATATTCTTCTCCAACATCATAAGTCAAATGCAATGATTCTTCTACAGTTTTCCTTTACTTACTGTCCAACTTTCACATGTATATGAAGTTTTTAAAATACCATGGCTTGTGATAGGCTCCCCTTAGTCATCACTGACATTTTTGCTCTTGAACACTTTACAGAGTTCTTGTGCAGCAGATTTGCCCAATGCACTATGTCATTTGATTTCTTGAATGCTGCTTCCATGAGTGTTGATAGTTTATCTGAGCAAAATGAAGTCATTGACAACTTCATTCTTCTCTCCATTTATATGGATGCTGTTTATTGATACAGTGGTGAGAATTTTTGTTTTCTTTACATTGAGATGCAATCCATACTGAAGAAGACTGAAGTGAAGTCTTTGATCTTCATCTGTAAGTATTTTAAGTTCCTTTTGCTTTCAGGAAACAAGGTTTTATCATCTGCATATCACAACACCAAATGGTTTAAAATTAAACAAGGTATGCCCAGGGTTTTATTATTTCACCATACTTATGCAACATAGGAAATTAACATAACAATTCAATTTACATTTTACCAGCATCACAAAGGACTTCTAATCACTTCATAGAGAAACAAAATATATCACATTCTTATTAATCACATGAAGTTAGTTTGAGAAACATCTAATAGATTCACTTTTCACCTTCACCATCTAAAAAGCATCAGCATTGAGTAAATAATTGATTCCTGGTGTGATTCTGTGGAATAAAGCACTAGAACAAAAGGTCAGCTTGAACCACAAAATCGGTAGTACAAACCCACCAACAATTCCTTGGAAACTTCATACAAGATCACTATGAGGTAGAACTGACTCCAAAGCACTTAACAACAAGAAATTTAGATGAAGTCCTGGTGTACAGCTACAGGATAAGCACTGACCAAAAATTCAGTTTAAACTGCAAGGTCAGTGTTCTAAACCTATTAGCTGCCTTTTGGAAACCCTATACAGGGTCACTATGAGTTGGAACTGACTTGATGGTGCTTAACAACAAGAACAAAAACATTTAGATGGAAGGAAATAAGCTAAGCAAAATGGACTGGTATTGGCCATTTTCAATCTACCACATGGTTTGCTATTCCAGGAATGATAAATTGAGGGGAATGGTGTTGCATTCACAGTCAAAAAGAGCATATCAAGATCTGCCATGAGGTATGATGCTGTCTATGATGGGATAATATCCATGCACCTACAGGGAAGACCAGTTAATACCACCATTATCCAAATTTACACACCAACAACCACTAAAGCCAGTGAAGATGAAATAGAATTCTACCAACTTCTTCAATCTGAAATTGATCAAACATGCAATTAAAATGTATTGATAATCACTGGCGAATGGAATGTAAAGGTTGAAAACAAAGAAGAAGGATCAGTAGTTGGAAAATATGGCCTTGATCATAGAAATGATGCTGGATATCACATGATAGAATTCTGCAAAATCAAGTTTTGTTTTGTTTTTGTTTTTGTTTTTTTCATTTCAAATGTCCTTTTTAAACAGCTTAAGAGATGACTATACACATGGACCACACCACATGGAATGCAGAGAAATCAAAGTGACTACATCTGTGGAAAGAGAAGGTGGAAAATCTCCATATCATCAGCCAAATCAAGGTTAGGAGCAGATTGTGAAACAGACTATCAATTGCACATATGCACATTCAGACTGAGGCTGAAGAAAATGAAAACAATTCCACAAGAGCCAAAATATGACCTTGAATATATCCCACCTGAATTTAGAGATCATCTGAAGAACAGATTTGATACATTAGACACTAAAGATGAAAGAACCGAGGAGTTGTGGGACAACATCAAGAACAACATACAGGAAGAAAGCAAAACGTCATTAGGAAGAAAGAAGGAAAAGATCAAAATGGATGTTGGAAGAGACTCTGAAATTTGTTCTCCAGTGTAGATATGCTAAAGCAAATGGAAGAAA